>NW_004955414.1:23226772-23247917 GCF_000276665.1 Chinchilla lanigera
GGAGGAGGAGAGGACAGGAGAGGAGAGGAGAAGAGGAAGAGGAAAAGAAGGAAAGAATGGAGTAAGGGAAGAGGGAAGGAAAAAAAGAAAAGGAGAGGAGGGAGGGTGGGAAGGAGGGAAGGAAGAAAGGAAAATTCTTCCACCAGCCTTCAGGCTTGATAATGTAGCTACACAAGGGTAGGGACTGGGAAAAAAAATTAAACTTCTACCCACTACTTAAAACTATTACATATGATGACCTCACTGTTTTGTGTTCTAACCATAAAATATTTGCGCTATTCTGGTGACCAGAAGTAGTGGTAGAGACCACCCGGTCCCTAGAAGAGGCAAAAGCATTGCAAACCAGTTGCTTCTAAAGCAGAGTGCAGTTACCCTTAGGGCAGCAGCCTTGACCTATGGGACGTTAAGGACCCACTCTGAGGCTGGCCAACCTTGTAAGTGCCAGGCATTACTTTCCTATGCACTTCTTGCCTTTAATGCTCCATTCAGACCTTCGTCAGCCCCCGGGCAGAGAGGTTACAGACATACTTGAGAAAGAAGCAACACTACACTCGTGACGGTACTTGGCTGCCACTGTTCTGGGTTCAGGAGGACTTCAGCAATCCCCAAAGCATGCAAGCCACAGAAATATGGCCATGGGAAGCCCTTGCCTAAAACTTTCTGCCTTGCCCAGCCCCCCACTTGTTGTTATGTCATGGTGCTTGGCACCAATGCAAGTACTAGGCAAGAGCAGCTCAGACAGGCTGACGCAGGATTTCATGTCCCACTCAGGCCAAGGGGAGGGTTGCAGAGAAGAGGCCCCATCAGAGCTGGGAGATGTGACCTTAAGTATCGCTTTGCAGCAAAAGGTCTTTGGATCGTATGGAAATTGCTCTATGGGAATGCCGGAAACAAGACGAGGCTTCATTAACGCACCTGCCCACCTAGCACAAGTAGACTAGTCTACTCGGAAGCCGCCTGTCTCCTTAAATACCTGTGCCACGCAGTCCCGGCAGCTCTCCCCTCTCATCCCATGCAAGATTCCCCATAGCACTCACCTCCCTAACTAGTCTCCAACTAGCAAAGTTATCCCTAGAGGTGACCTCACTTCTCCAGGCCCGTGATATGGGAGGTGATAAAAGGATGTCGGGGATTTCAGAGTGAACATAGAGGGCTTGTCAGAGGTGCCATTTCCGTTCAAAAGCTGTCATTTGCAGGTAGTGTTTGCCACTGACTGAGAAGCACTCAGCAAAGACCAAGGTGTAGCGTACGTGGTGGACAAGGCCACAGACGGATACTGGGCCCAGAGTCCTGCGCCTGCCTCTGATGCTGAGGCCAGCCCTGCGGGAACCCGTTTCCTCTCACAAGAGAAAGTGCTGGTGCAAAGCACTCTGTGCTCCTCTACCTCTGGTGTCTGTTGTCTCTCTGTGTAGGAAAATAAAGTGCGTGGGCCCATCCCGGGAAAGCCATGTACCTGGAGTGGGGCTGTGCGGTACTACACAGGTTCTTCACAGAAACTCAAGTCCAGGCTACCTCCAAAGGAGGGCTTTTTCATTTCCACGGGACATCAACACTCTCTCCATCCCCATCAGTGTGTCTCAGTTTCATCTTCAGGGGGCTTTCATTTTTAACAAGGGGTCTGAAAAGAATCTCATTTGTCCAGAAAGCCGCTTTCATAATACCCGATGATGTATTATCATCATTAGCATGGATCAGAAAGCAAGGACTGTCCCTCTCTAAAGCAGAGCAAATTCCATCTTGGATTAAATACCAAAATAGCTTCTCTCTATAGCCACCCTGACCACCAAGAGCTCATCACCATCCTGCAAGGAAGCTGGAGGAAAGGAAGGGAGGCGGCAAAGAGCTCTCTGGAAGGGAAACTTCTTGACAAAGGAGCAAGTGATGACGACAAGAGGAAGGTCTGTGTGGATGGCTCACAGTCAGAGGCCGCAAGGAGGGAGGGTTCTGAGCACCTAGTTCCCTGACCTACTTCTGTAAGCACTAGCCTGCAATCCCTTGCCTGGGGCTGCAAGAGGAATCTTTATCTCAGGAAGCTGGTAGATTTGTCTACAGCTCATGCTACTCAGCTCTGTGTTCCTGATAAGATCAAAACAGAGCTGTCTGTGAGTATCAAAAGCAAGTACCCTCCTTCTCCAAACTGCATGGCTCACAGCCACCCTGCCCGCCCACCAGCCCCCGTGTGCACTGGACTGAGATAGGGATTTCTAGGGCCAGATACAACTAACTTCAGGAATAGTCAGTCTGGTACCTGAGCTTGTTTCGAAAACAAAGCCATGCAGTCCATTCTATCCATTTGGTCAAGAATATCAATCAGATTGTTTGGGGGTAAAAGAAGAGAAAAAGATAACACATGTGGGTACTTTTTTAGGTGGAATACATTCTCATTCAAATCTGAAAAGGAAAAGGACCACAATCCTAGTCATAGTCAGATGACTGCCTGAGAAGCTTCTGCCCTCTAGTGGCTAAAGACTTCACATAGTTTGCACGAACATTCATCCAAGGTTTAGGCTGGCTTGAGACACAGAACTAAGCTTACCCAAAGGGGCACATTCTGGGGACAGCAGGTAACCCTGAGCTTGATGTCATGAAGTTGTGTTTCTCATGCGCTAATGTTTAAAGCACCCCAGAGATTTCACTTGGGAACCTCCACAGCAGGGATCAAGAAAAAGTCCTCTGAAGGGAGATACAGCCTGCATAAGATGCAGAATTTCCACCCATACTGACCCTGGAGTCCTGGCCCTGGAGCCTACTAGAAAGAAGTCACCCGCTCCATGCAGGAGACTATCAAGAAACATCACATCATCCCCTGGCTAGAAAGTCTTCTTTAGCTGCAGCCATGACTTCCACACCTCCAGAAGTCATTAACTCACGTCCAACAATGGCTCTCAGTCATCATGGCCCTCCCTGCACTCTGTATACCCCTACTCTCAAGCGCTCCTACGCTGCGTGATAGCAGGCAGGATTGCAGGGACTCTTGCTACAGCCCACCCAGCCACACCATCCCTTGGTCCATCATCTGGCGAGTGCCAGTTAGGACCAGACAGTTGGCCTCCAGAGAAAATCAGCTTTAGGAAACTGCACAGGTGGCTTTCAAATGCCAAACAGGTCCAACCACAATAAGAGCTTTGAGAGTTATAGGGGGCTCTGGTGCACATGGATTTTATTTTCCAAAGCAGAGTGAGGCTATTCCATCAAGAGACTGCTGAGCAGGCAGCTGCCCCATCCCAGGGTCTTCAGGAAAGCACAGCCAGGCTCTTCACTTTGGGCACAATGGCCAGCCACTTGTGATGATTCTGAACCGAAGATATTTCCAGTAAAACATGGAGTTGGGGGTGAATGTCCAGAACTTCGAGACCACGCCCTGAGTACTTGGGCCTGATGATGAAGGAAAGTAAAAGCAGGTGACCGGAGGTAAAGGGAGCATCTTGGAGACCTGGCACTCATGTCAAGTTACAATGTTAGTAATAACTGTGAAGGCTGGTGGTAAGGATTGGATGTTTGTGTTCCTCCAAATTCTAATGTTGAAGCCCTCATCCTCACTGTGACCGCATTTGGAAGGAGGATTAGATGAGGTCATGAAAAACGGATCCCCATCATAGGATTAGTAACCTTTAAAAAAAAAAACACAAGAGACCCCCCCTCTCCCCCTCTCTCTCTCTGTCTGTCTGTCTGTCTCTCTCTCTCTCTCTCTCTCTCTCTCCTATGTGAGGACACAGGCAAAAGACAGCTGCTATGAACAAAGACGTGAGCCTCTGCCAGACACTGAATCTGCCAGCACTTTGATCTTGGATTTCACAGCTTCCAAAACTTCGAGAAATAAATGTCTGTTGTTTAAACCACTTGGTCTATGGTGTTTTGTCATAGTAATCTAAGACAGTTGGCAGTGACTCATAGCAGTTGGTGACAGCTGGTGACTCATAGCAAATGGTGTGTGGGGAAAGAAGGTAAATACAGGTATGCATGCAATGATTGGAGATATCACAAACTTTTTTTTTTTTTTTTTTTTTTTGTGCCAGGAATCGAGCTCAGGGCCTTACTCTTTCTTTTTGTTTTGTTTTGTTTTTTTGGTGCCAGGAATCGAGCTCAGGACCTTGCGCTTGCCAGGCAGGCACTTGTGCCACTGAGCTATATCCCCAGCCCGATATCACAAACATTTGTATATGACCACCATTGTATTAGCTTTATAGGACTTTCTACAAGGTTCTTGCCTGTCTTCCTGTATTCTAACAATGTTAAATATCTTTAAGTATTTAACAAATCAGTTTTAAAATGATTATCCAAATATTTAGTTATAAGAAAATACCAGCTTGTTTCAATAACTCTATATCAGCAACTTCTCCATCATAAACCTCTTGTTAGTATCTAGTTTAAATTCCTTCTATATTTTCCCTTAAGTGTACTATATTCTGTGGAAGAGAGTGGAAGACTCACGTTAGACTCTTGTGAAGGCCAAACTCTGCTGTTATGTTTTGCACTAAAATTCTGTTTGAGAGGGGCTGGGGATTTAGCTCAGTGGCAAAAGTGCCTGCCTGGCAAGCGCAAGGTCCTGAGTTCGGTTCCCGGTACCGGAGAAAAACCAAAAAAAAAAAAATTCTCTTTGAGGAAGAAAAATTTGTCCTATATTTTTCATTTTTAATTCTATCCTGGAATTGTATTTAATCCCTATAAAGTTCAGCAGGTCACTTATTCCCCCATTTTTTACTTTCTCTTCCAAAGATTAGATAAGAGGTTTGAAAATTCAGGATTATCTTTTATTTTTCTGGAGTGGCAGAAATGTGAAAAGGAAGATGGTTTCCTCCTTGAAATGTAGGAAAACTTAAGGATTTCAATATTCAGAAAAGAGAAATTCTTTACAGCGTAAGAGGAAACAGGGTGACTCTCTAATGCTAAAAAGTCCTTCCCCAACTTTTCTATCAAAAGTCTGTTCTTTCCTTGGAGGCAGATGTATGGTAGTGCTTGGTGGATGGTAAAAAACTATTGGGAGATTTTCCAGTGAGAGTGAGACTTCCAAGAGAGGGCGCAGTTGAGCACCTACCCCTAGCCTGTCCGGGTGGGTCCCACAGATCTCCACGGGGGTCACAGGCCCATGAACCTGGACGACACTGACCAGGCTCATGAGTTTGGAGGACAGAGTCCAGGAGCCTTGATAAGGGTGCTAACTACTAGTCTGAATCCTGTTACAGATTCAGTTACAGAATTCAGCCAGGACAAGTTATTGAACTTGGTCATGATCCCAAGTTATTGAACTTGGTCATTATTCAAGAACTTGAATAATTTCTAAAGCCTGAGTTAAATCTAGTCCCAAACAGGGCTATTTGACATGCTAGGTGGGAACCACTGTGTGAATTAGTTTGGTTTATCTTAAAGAGTTGGATAGAGACAGAGAGAAGAGAGCAAGGCAAGTCAGAGAAAATACATCATACAATATCTGATCTTTATAAAGTATTCTAACGTCATTAAGAAAATAATAAATGGCTCTTAAGGAGTAAATACTTTTGAAATATGCTTGGGAAGAATTTCCTTTAAAGTATTTAAGCTTAAAAAATGTTTTGGTATTTTCCAGAGGGAGGAAAAAGCCTTGTATTTTCTGAAAATGTGCTTATAAAGACTCATTCCCCAGCCATTTTACAGAAATATAGCTTCACGTCCACAGCATTTCATGGCTTATAAATCTGACATATCTAAGAGCTTGGTCTTCAGAGATATGTGGGATATGTTGCACTATGGTAAATTACCCAAAATTTGTCCAGATTGTTAAGGGCTGGAGGGCACTGATCCCTCCAAAATACTAGAAGATTTACAGTCTACACTAAAATTTGTTAAATGGGCCCCAACAATGGGCCTGAGGTGCTTATGTGCATCCATGTGAATTTGCACATTCCTTTTAGAAAGGCTGTATGAGTCGTCTTTCCTATTACTGGGACAAAGTCCCCAACACCCATGACTCAAAAGAGGAAAGGGTTAATTTAGCTCACAGTTCTGAAGGACTCAGTCTATGCTCAGGTGGATTTCAGGTAAAAATAGCGTGGTGGAGGGGCATGGCTGAGGAAAGCTGCTCCATCTATGGAGGCCAGAAAGCGCAGAGGGAGTAGGCAGGAAGGGAGGAGTTGGGGACAAGAGTACATCTTCCCAGGTCGCGTTGCCAGGTGACGCACCTGTCTAACCTGGCCCCACCTCCTAACAGTGAATGACCTACAGAGCTCGGTGGATGAATCCACTGATGAGTATCCCATGATCCAAACCAAAAACATGAGACTTTGGGGGACATTTTATATCTAAATCATAACAGAGACCATCACGTAATGTGCCCTGGCCAGAAAGTGGATGTGAGCATGATTTAGGTAAAAGGCAAATTCTGAAGGCAAATCCAATCTCAGACCAAGAGGAAAGGTGCCATTCATTCAGGAGTTAGTCCAGGTGGGATGTATTGTCCAAACAAGGTTCACAGACTGAGGAGGAGGCGTATGACAACGACAGGAGTTTAGCAGGGACTAGATCTTGAAGTACACTCAATTTTGAAAGGCTGGCTTGCTGGCCAGAGCCAGAGCTACAGATGTATGTATTTCCCTCCTTCAGGAACGTTCTTACACATTCCCCCTTCTCCTTTTCCTACCAGCTCCTCCTGTTACAGATTTTATCTTAGATGTAATTTGTGCTCGCAAAGACTTCCCAAGCCTATGGAATTCAGCCTTTATTGGGAAACAGTTGGCAGACAATCAAAGCTCCTCAGCCCAGAAATTACATAATAAGGTTTTGCATGTTGGTTCCATCACCCTGGCTACAGTGTGTGATAGATTAGAAGGGGTCAGAACGGAGTAAACAACCGTGGATCTGGCTATTAACCTGTTTCTTCCCTCACTCTGCCAATCAGTAACCAAATCCCATCAATTCTGTATCCTAAATATTTCTCAAAGGCATCCTTGTAGTTCTCTCTGAACTAGCATTACTACATTTTGGCCTTCACAACCTATCCCCCAAGTTACAGTCTTGTACTCCAACTGATTCTTTCTCTGGCCTTCAGATAGGTCTCTCTAAAACACAAATCTATTTATGTACTCACGGGCTGGGGATATAGTTCAGTGGCACAAGCGCCTGCCTGGCAAGTGCAAGGTCCCGAGTTCAATTCCTGGTACCAAAAACAAAAACAAAAACAAAAATTTATGTACTCACTTGAAAATGTAATGGTTCTCTGATTGTTTTTACCATAACACTTAAAATGTCTGGTATGGCCTACAAACTTGGCAAAGTCTGGCCTCACCTCAGCCTGCTGAAGGGAACACTGTGGAATATTGCCCAAATGTATCCTGTAGGACAAAGACACTTCTCTCCCTAGCCGTGCAAGTGCTGCCACTAATAGCACATAGCTCAGTCCCTCTCCAGACATTGCCTTCAGCCAAAGGAAGCTGCTTCACCCTGTGTTCTATCCCCTCCCTCATCCATGGATTGAAGCTTGTGTTACAACTGCACTGTAGTCAAACTTCTTTTTTCCCAGTCTGCTTCTTTTATTCCCTCAAAGGTATTATCCCAGAAAGTACACCCCATGAAACATCTTGCACATAAATTGGTCTGAGAGCCTATTTTGAGGAAAGCCCAAGCTAAAATACCCTCCCAAGAAATTTCACACAAAACTTTTATCATTTCTTTGGATCCACTGAGAATTCTGTAGTTTATGGGATTTTTGCATGAGGTGTTGCTTCTTTGTAAACTGTATCCCACTTCTCCATTGTCCATTTTACTGATCTAATTCCTGGTTAGCCTTCAAGTCTCAGTTAAGAAGCAATTCCTCTGAGAAGTTATTGCTCATTTACTGAGCTCAGGTGTCCCACCTTTATGCTGTCCCAGCCCTTTGCACTATCCCTGACTGCATAATCAGTGTACTACGGTGCATTACAATTATATATCATATGACTGTTTCCCCAATGAGCCTACATCCTCTTCAGGGATAAGGAATCTACTGTATCTGTCACTGTATCTCTAGGGCAAAGTCCAAGGCCTACAGCGCCATAGGCTCTCCAAAATATTTACTAAATGAATAAAAGGTAGAAAATAAAGAAGTAAGGAATCAGCAATAGGATAGAAGAAAATGGGGTCACATTTTATATTCAGATGGTAAAATTGGTGTCATGGTGACTGAAAGAACACAGGAATAAAAATGAGGAAGAATCAAGAGTAACTCCTAAGTTTCTGTATATGCAAGTAGGTGGTATGTCTTGTGTCTAGATGTACCCTCAAAGCTTCCTGCAGTCATAGGTCAGGCTTTTTCAGAGGTAGCTGAATCTAGAGTGTGTGATGGATTCATGGTGCAATACCAGGATTAAGGGTGCTAGGGTTAAGGGTGGGTGATTATTAAATCAATCCACTGATTGGTTTGGCATGGCCTCAATCCCAGGAGCCTCAATACACCATAATGACCAGAAAGAGAGTTGTCTTCACCGCTCTCCTGCTTGTTTTGCTACCATCTGCCCCCCACGAAGAGTTCTCCTCTGCCAAGCCACCCTGCCTTGGAGCCAGCCAATTATGGACTAAACCCCTACAAACTGTGAGCTAAATAAACCTTTCCTCCCTCTAACTTTGTGTGTCAGGTATTTTGTCTCAGCAACAAGAGAAAAGTAACAGACAGTAGGTAAACGACGATGCTGTTGACTAAAATAATTCAGAAGGAAGTTGAAATCTGCGTAGAGAAACAAATAAAAATAGGCCAAGTTTATGGTGTTTATTCTATACCCAAGGGCAAATGTCCAGTAAGCAGGAAGAGATAGGGTTTGGAGCTCAAGAGTATAGGTCTGAAGTAGGACATTATGAGTGTATCACAGCAAGTTCCCATATCTGCTTACTTCTGACTGAGGACATCCTGCACATCCCCACTGGAATCTCTAGTATTTTGTCTTTTTTGTTTGCATTGCTACAGACAGTTTAGAGAGCCCTTCCCAGTCCTCATAGCAGCCCAGGATGTTTGTCTTTGTAATCGCATGGAAAGGTTATTGGAATTCTAGTGAGTTAATTTCAATCTACCACTTCCAGTGTAACCCACAGGATAAGTAAAGACACAATAATGTATCCCAAATGGTGAAGAATCAAGGGGGTCCTGAGTCTAGCCACAGTGATGGCTATCTGGGACACAGGCTTTTACCTTGGACTGAATCTGGACTTTATTTATTTGTGAAGAAGGGAGTGGCTTGAGGATGAGTGACTGTAAGAGTGGGAGGAAGTAGGTGAGTGCCATGAGCTGGGCTAGGTAGGAGGCCTGAAGTCACCTCTGCCATATGCAGAGAGAGATATGCAGAAAAAGTAATCTGCATAACACAACTGAGATAGTATCTAATGTTCTGGGGTCTGCTCTTCCTCTCTGATATGTAAGCTTTCAAGCCTCAAGAAGTCATAACCTCTATCTTGAGGCACGATCCCAGCCGACAGTGTGGAGCATTGGCTCACACATTCCACCTCTTCGGCTCACATGTGGGAACACCAGGGGGGAGCATCTGGGGAAGCACACCTGCCATCTTCAAAGACTATCAGCAGCACCTCAGCTGGATCAATATGCATTGCTTAAAGCCAACTGAAGGGATAAGGAAAAGTCCTAGCCAGCTCTGTACGTATCAATACATGGAAATAGGGTCAGGTTCAGCCAAAATGGAGACAATTGCTCCTTCTTCAAGGACAGCCCCCCAGGTGGTCCTCCACAAGACAGTCTGACTGAAATAACAGACATGTATTTCCTCACAGTTCTAGAGGCTGAACATCCAAGACCAAACTGTCAACAGGTCTGGTTTCTTTGGCAGCCTCTCTCCTTAGTTTGCAGATTGCCACCTTTTCACTGTGTCCTCGTGTCTTTTCTCTGTGTATGCACTTCCCCTATGTGTCCAGATTTCCTTCTTTTATATAGGGACATCAATCAGATTGGTGTAAGATAGTCCATAAGGATCTCATTTTCATTTAATCACCTCTTTAAAAGCAATCTCCAAATATCAAATTCTGAGATTGTGAGTTTAGGAATTTAGAGGACATGGCTCATCTCATAACAGGGCTACATTCTTTCTCTTCCTCTTTCTATGCTGCTGCTCTGGAGCTGCCCGGTGCACAGCTCTCCCCCAGAGCACCAATGTCTGGGTAGATCTTCTCACCAAGTTGCAGACCTCAACACATTATGGAGACAAGCAGGAGGATCCCCACGGGGGTTATTCTACCCAAGCTGGGGGTGAAGGGTTAGTAGAAAGAATTCTCTAGTTACAAAGGGAGAAATGGAGACTGTATGATCCCTATAAGTAAAATTACCACATTAAATTTCCTGAGTTTGGGGGCAATTAGATGTAGCTCTTATGAAGGATAGATGTAGGCAACATTAAGAATTAAAGCAAGTACAATTGGCTAAAGTTACATTATGAAGAGCTTTAATTTTGGCATTGCCAGCCGTGGCGACACATGCCTGTAATTTAGCACTTGAAAGGCTAAGGCAGAAGGATCACATGAGTTCAAAGCCAGCCTAGGCTACATAGTGAGGTTAGGGCCAGTCTGAACTACATAGCTAGACCCTGTCTCCAAAAACAATTTTTTTATGGCATAAAATCATCCAATGCTTTATCTAGAGAAGCACACTGGGAATTTATTTAGAGCCTGCTGCAACCACTCATGCAGAAAACAATGTGGTTTCCTGTAAAATTTGAAAGATTTGAGGGTGACACAAGGCAAACAGCTACTAGGTATGAGTGGGGCACAGGAATGATTAGTACAAAATTAAAGGGAAAAGCTGGAAGAAAAGAGAGGGGGAAAAGGAGAGATGAAAAAGGAGACATCGTGTTTGTATCTGCACGGTGAGTTCTAGATTCCCCAGGTGAGATTCTGTGAGGCTGGGCTCTGCTTTCCCAACAGAAGGCAGAATCTCCTCAGACTTCCTCACAGCTGGGTAGCACCTCCCACGAGAGTGGAGGGTGCTGGGAGAGAAGACTCGAGAAATCAGGTGGTCAGTTAATACGGGAAGAGAGTCCAAAAAGCCACCAGTAATGACAATGGCAAAGAATCCCAAGAGGAGCTGAAGATCTTGGCAATACTAGCCTCAGGGACTTGGAGAAAATAGTCAGCTCCTCAAAGCTCGGCTTGGAGATCAAGGACTAGCAGCCTGGATCTGACCATATTGAGGAAAGTGTGGTGGGTATTGAATAGTAGGATGGTTTAGATCAAGACTGTCCCCCAAAGTCTCACTTGCTCAGGAGGGGCCTTTGGAAGGTGACTGATCGTAGTGGGTAGAGCTGACTTACTGTTGGGGAGCTGGGTCTGGTTGGAAGACGCGAATCTGCGCATGTAACCTAGAAGGCTGTATCTTGCTCCCTGGCTCCTTCCTTCTCTTTCTCTTCCTGACCACAGTAATACAAGCAGCTTTCCTCTACCCAGGCTCCTCTGCCATGCTGTTCTGCCTCTGAACTGGCCAACTGTGGACTGAAATTTTAAGCCTAAATAAACTTCTCCTCCTTTAAATTGTGGGTGTTGGGTATTGTGCCTGATGAGTGATGAGGAAAGTAACTCAGACAAAGGGCTAAAGCTTCTCTCTCAGGAGACTCAGCAGGAAAGCAGAATGACCAGGTGCACAGGATTAACCACTGTCCTCACCAGGGCACTTAGAGTTGTGATCAAGGCCAGAGAATAAATACAATAAAAGACAACGGATCAAAGTGATTGGGCTTATCCCAACTGTGGTTAAGCTGCTGGAAGTCATCTCTCTCATCCTTACCAACACAACACCCATAGAGTTGGGCCACTCTGAATAAAGATGACCACAGCTGGCCAGCATATAGCACAGCTGGGACTCTCTCTCAAGTGAGTTTGTTTTTGATTTGTGAAACCTGTGGTCATAAGAACATGAGAGGTTCCATGGAGCTATAAATTTGTCCTGTGGCTCATCCAGCCCAGTGAGCAAAGAGTGCCAACTGTGGGATTTGCTTCTTCTGTTTAGGAGTGTAAGGGTAAAGCTCTCCAAACCAGACAAGGCATGGTCAGTCAGAGGCCAGCCTTGTCCTTGTGAAGGTGATGACCACAGAGAGAGTGGTGCATGGCCCAAATCACTGGAGGTGGGAGGGAAGTCTACGCCACAGCTAAGCCAAGCCCGTTAAGCCCACCCCGGTGAGACAGGGGCAACAGCAGCCCTGGCAGCAGCCTCCTGACTTGCGCTGTACCTGAGGCCTCTCACCACATTCTCTCCTCACTGACTGTCCAGTAATATACACTGAGCGTGGATTTCATCATGAAAATAATGAAAGACGTTATGGAAGCTAAGGAAAGGAGTACCCACAATGACACCACCCAAATGTTAATCGTAATACATTCAGAATTTTCCTCCATTGAATCTTTTCCTTCTTGGTTCATATTCTCCAAATTAGGAGTTGAGGCATTCTTGGAAGAAAATCACTAGAGCCCCTTTTGAACAAGACTTTATTAAAAAATACCAAGCATGGGAAGTTTGAGAGAGCGTTCTCATTTTGAGCCTGAGTCAGGCAGAGATTTTAAAATAAAGATTTAGGAGACAAGGTCACCTAAAGTGCAACTATCTTAGGGAATAGTTCAAAGATAGCTCTTAGAAATAAGAGGTCAAGTGTGGTGGTGCATGCTTGTAATCCTAGCACTTAAGAGGCTGAGGCAGGAGGATCACTGTGAGTTGAGGCCAGCCTGGGCAACAAAGCTTCTCTCTCAGGCCAGCCTGAACTGAATAGTGAAATCCTATCTCAAAAAGAAAAAAAAAAAAAAAAAGGAGGAGTTGTTTTTAAATACCAGGAACTATTGTTTGGCGTTCTACCAAAGTGGGGGACTGAGCATATCAAAAAAGACGGGCTGCCTACCTGGCACGGTGGCATAAGCCTATGATCCCAGCACTCCAGAGGTTGAGGCAGGAAGACCACTGTGAGTTTGAGGCCAGCCTGGGATACATAGTGAGTTCAAGGACAGCCTGAACTACATAGACCTTGTCTCAAAAAAAAAAAAGAAAAGAAAAAGAAAAAGAAAAAAAGGAATGGGAAGGAATACCTGCTGGGGACAAGGACCAACAGTGAAAAAAATTCTCAAACTTTTAGCATCTCTTGCAGGGACCAAAACAAACCCAGGTTTTCTGACTCATGGACACAGGTTTGTCTATACCCCATCCATACCCCAATGTTCCCCACTTTAATAGGTGATTGAGAAAGAACATGAAAAGTCCTGGACCCACTCACAGAAGAAGAGGTTGAAATAAGTAGAAGCCTGTACCACAAAGGTAAAAGTGGGAAATTTTACCACTTTGCTCCAGAGATATGGTTTATTTTCAATTGTTAAGGGAATCGAGAGAGTTGAGTCCTGTGTATTTCTCGCCTGTAGCTATGTAAAAGGAATTCTGACACTGTGACTGAGAAAACACTAGCACTTCCTTGCAAAGGAATTTCATATCCTTGTGATTTGGCTCTGGAAGTACCACTGAATCCATAACTCCTGTTTCTCATGAGAAAATTTTCCTGAGCTCAGTCCCAAGATTTTTCAGCTATCAGCCTGGGCCGTGAGGGCTGTAGACAATTGTACCTCTCGGCCTGCAGAGCAATGCTGTCCTGCGCACTGGTTTTGCAGAAATATGGGTAAATCATGTCCGTTTCCCTTGCTGTGCCTTTAAGAGCTGCAGGAATGCAAAGGAAGTCTGGAGAGGTGGGGTCTCTCAGTAGAACTTCTGGCAAAAAGATCCTGGAAATTCTTGCCAGAAACTGCACTGAGATTCTAACTCTGGGAAGTTGGGGGTGGTTTGTGCTGGTCAGGCCTGTGATTGGACTGTAGAGTCTATTAGGGAGGAGGAAAGCAAAAGTAAAAAGGAAAGAACTGGGGGGAAATAAAGGAGGGGAGAAAAGACCTCACCGCCCCCCATACCCACACCCTAGGCCTAGAAGCAGAACACCGACACTAGCCTAGAGAGGGTCTGCACACGGCAAAGGTGAGGGCGACAGATGCTGGACCCCGGAAGCTCCCTGCACCAAGTAAGTGTTCAAGGCCTCCAGAGACTGCCCGGCCAACAGCTGGACTTGATCACCAGCTTGCAAACTGAGATCATGCATTGGGTGGAATAACAAAAGGACTTTGCTCTCCGTAAAACAGTGTTTTTCAAGGACTTGTTACAGCAACAGAGAAGAAGATATTATCACCTGGACCCCTGAGTCTTCTTTGAGAACCACAGCACAAGAGACTGCACTCCTGGAGAGTCTGCAGGATGGTGGTGGCCCTTCGCAGAGCTTCCGCTCTGCTCGGTCTGTTCCTTGCAGCATTTCTGCCCCTACCACAGTACGCCCAGGACCCAGGCATGGTGCATTACATCTACCAGCGCTTTCGAGTCTTGGAGGTAGGTGACACCTGGGCTGTCTGACATGGGGAGCGTGCCTCCCAAACATCACCTTTTTTTAAAAAACCAGGTCTCACTATGTAGTTCAGGCTGGATTTGAACTCCCTAAATGGCTCAGGCTGGCCTCAAATTTGTGGTGATCCTTCTGCCTCAGCCTCCCAAGTGCTGGGATTACAGGCTTCTGCTACCACGCCCAGCTTGGAAAACATCTCATTTACCCACACTTCCTTGTCCTTTTAACATATATTTTCCAGCTAAGACATCCTAAGTTCATTGCTAAATTCATACTTACAAATATGTATAAACTAGCAGTTTAAGGCCCCTACATCAGAATCTACTCTGCTCCATTCCCAGACCTTGAGCATGGCTTCACTCTGTACTCTTATCTGGAAGTTTTTCTCATCTATAAATGGAGATAGTCATGGAATTTACCTCCCATGATTATTCTGGATATTTAATAAAGAAATTCCAACTCTGAGAAGCTGAGGACAGTTTGTGGGAGTCATTCATCTGTACTTTAGAGCATTGCCTGCTCTGGTGGGTAAATGTGTAAAATGCTGGACAACCCAAGTTCAATAGCTTATTTTCCTTAATATAAAAATTAAAAATCTTGGTCATTTTTCCTTAATGCTTTATTGCATTGGAATAACTGATTTTAGATTTTTCTTTTTATCTTTTCATAGTAAACCTTTAGAGCAGTACAAAAAGTAATGCTAGTACATTGAGTCTTATCTGTTTTTTTTTTTTTGCCTTACCTGAACTTGTACTATACTTTGAAATGAGCAGATTTAAGAAACGTTAAACAGAAAGTACTGACGCTTCCACCTCGCTAAAACTGGCAAGACCCAGTACTTTTGTAGGTCAACTAGGCTCTCAAGGGCAATTGCATGTAACCAACGTTCTGCCTTGGTCTTTAACACCCCCCAGCACTGAAAAACACTATTTCATATTTAATACTTGCCCTCTCTCCCTGCCACCACACATGCTGTGAATTGAACCCAAGACCTCTGCATTGAGTTACATTCCCAGCCCCATGTATTTATTTATTTTGAGACAGGGTCTCACTAAGTCTCTGATTTACCAGGGTTAGGCTCAAACTTCTAATCCTCCTGCCTCAGCCTCCCAGAATGCTAAAATGACAGGTATGTACCATTGCACCTGGCTAATATCTTGCTTTTGTACAAGTTAAATTAATATTATTTATCTTCTTTCATAGACACTTTTGTCTCCAAGATTTATTTTTTGGGAAAATCTTCAAGTACAAATTATTTGGTTGTCTTGTTACAGTCAGGGTAAAATAACTCCATAGAGCACTCTGAACTCATTTCTTAACATTGTCCAGTCAGCAGACTGAGACTCAGAGGCCTAAAGATGAAATGTTCCCAGGTCAGTTACTTCTGGCTGCTTCTTTACTTGCTCTCTCCTGGACACCTCCCCTTCAATCTCACCTTTTTAAGAGCACCAGAATTATACTCAGCATTTAGCACCAACTTGCCCTGGCATTAGAGCCAACCAAAATTTCTATAAATTAGTGTCTATTTCTTTGAGTTTGTCTGAAGACAAGGGTATAATATACATACTAACACTTTCATACCTCTGAATGTAAATTTGAAATTCACATTCAGATGATATGATCTGTGTAGATCTTCCCACCCTGGTCTTCCCATGACCTTGAAGCCCAGTCTCACGCAGCAGGCACTATTGACCAAAGCACACTCTTAGCAACCAAGTGATGTAATTCCCAGCCAGGGAAGGGTGGGTCAGAGGGGTGAGAAAAACAAAAGCAAAACAAAAAGGAAATGGATTTAGAGAACTTTCCCCTTTCTCTGTCTCTCTCTTTCCCTATTTCCCTCTTTCTATCTTTACTTCTTGCTCTGTCTCTCTGTCTCAGTCTCTTTCCCCTCAAAACCCAGTCTCTTACACACAGAATTCCTTTTTGGAGCATAAATGTGTTCACTTGTGAAAAGCATCCTGGGAAACTGTGCCAAATGAGCTTTAACTACTCATACTTCTTGGCCCAGCAATCCCATTTCCATTCATATATTCTTTGATTCAACAAATATTTATTGAGTATTACTATATGCTAGGCCCTGTGCCAGGTCCTCGGGAAGGGCCTTACTTCTGGAAGTCTGTCCTAAGAAAAGAGTCAGCTAAGTACATGAAAATGTAAATACAAAGATTGTTTTCTTAGCATTCTTTGAATGACAAAATTTGAAAGCTATTATAAATGTCAGCCCAATGCAATCCAACAGAATAAGTAAATGGGATAACAATTCAATGAAGTATGCTGTGTCTTATTAAAATTATGTTAAAGATGGGCAAACAAATTTATACATATATGTGTATGTATACACAATGGAATGCCATTCAGCATCAAAGATGGTCATTTGAGACAACACAGATGAACTTACCGAAAATTATGCTAAGTAAAATAAACCATACACAGAAAGACACATATTGAGTGATTTCATTTATATCTGGAATCTAAAATGTTGAACTCATAGAAACAGTGGAGTGGTGGTTATTAAAGTCTGCAGGGCAAGGGCAACTGGGAGAGGTTGGTCTCAGGACACAATTTTCCAGTTAGAATGAGTTCCAGTGCTCTACTGTACTCCACAGTGATCTGGGTTAGTAACAATATATTGTATATCTGAAAATTGTTAAGACTGTACTTTTTTTTTGTTTGTTTGTTTTTGGTTTTTTTCTGGTACCGGGAACAGAACTCACGACCTTGCGCATGCCAGGCAGGCGCTTTTGCCACTGAGCTAAATCCCCAGCCCCAAGACTGTACGTTTTAATTCTTCTTACCACACAAAGCTAGTATGTGGGTTGCAATATGTTAATTGGCTTGATTTAGCCATCCCAGAATGTAAACATATATCAAAACATCATTTGTAAAAATAGGTATAGATGGGTATATTAAAAAATATGTTTTTTTATTTTGAGACAAGGTCTCCTAAAGTTGCTAAGTTGCCCAGGCTAGTCTCAAATTTAGATCTTTCTGCCTCAGCCTCCTAGAGTGCTGGGTTTACAGGGGTGTGCTACCATGATCACATGGCTAATATAATTTTAAGGTTAAAAAAAGAACCTATCAGTGCCAAAACTTTTGGCATGGGCATTGGCATTAAAATATGCTGACAAGATATCAGCAAGTTGAAAATACATTACAAAACACATATATAATAAAATTTCATTTTATTTTACTTACTTTTTTGTAGTCCTAGGGATCAGACCCAAAGCCTAATCCATGCTAGTCAGAGTCTACCACGGAGCTACATCCCCACTCCTAAAAAAGCACATTAAAATTATATATATATATATCACTAAATACATGAGAAAATTTTTCAAAATTTGTATGCAAAATCATCAATAGTCCCTTTGAATTTAAGATTGTGGGTGATTTTTATTTTTCCCTTTATGATTATTTATAGTTTTCTAATCTTTTTCTATGAATGATAGCTGTTTTTATTATTTAGATAATGTAAAAAACCAACAATAATTTGGTAAATTTATTTTCCAACTGAAGCAAGGACTGGAAAAATGTACCGAAGCAACGAGGGCTTACATTCAAGACTTCCGAGAATTCTCAAAAAACATATCTGTTATGCTGGGAAGATGCCATACCTACACAAGTGAATATAAGAGTGCAGTAAACAACCTGGCACTGAGAGTGGAACGTGCCCAGCGGGAGATTGACTATCTGGAATACCTTCGAGAGGCTGACATGTGCATGGAGTCAGAGGAGAAGAGGCTGGCAGAAATGCTACTTCAAGAAGCTGAAGAAGAAAAGAAGATCCGAACTCTGCTGAATGCAAGTAAGAACTGCATCCTTTGCCATCCCTTCTAGGAACTGTGGCACTCAGGAAACTGCACACTTGGTGTGGCCAGGGAGTATAATCAAGCCATGAGTAAGAACCAGAGGTGTGCTTTAGTGAGCATGTGCTAGGGGAAAAACCAGGTATCAAGTTGTTTTTCCTTTCACAGGGAGTTTCTAAGGACACCTAAAGTCAGGGCTACAAAGTCAGACATCAGTCTAGGAGGTCTCCTCCTGATCTTAGTTTGGTGGTCTCAGATCTTCCAGGGAAGTGAGAGATTGGTGGATTCTTTATCCAGTGCTCAGAAAATAGAGAGTACCTCCCAATGTGCTAAACAATCTGAAACTGGAAATGGCAACAGCTTGCCCTCAGAGGTGGGAATTGCGTGATTATTGCTCTGCTTTCTGAGATGGTAATATCCAGGGAATTTGTCTCCAATATTATGGTCCATCAGAATCACTCCCAGGCCATTAAGAATAATGTCTAGTAGCTGAAATTAAACCAAAAGTATCAAGCAATAAACACACAAATGAGAAGAAAATTTTCCTGAACATGAGTCCATTTCATTAAAAAAAAATGAGGGAGACAAGACTCTCCCTCAGAGTCCGCATTCTGAAATGGTTGCCCTGCAAATAGGAAGACTTTATTTATATGCAGATTATGTCTGCTCCAAATTCAAGAAATTCCACCAGGGAAAGAAGGCAATAACCGAGAACTATCATTGTACTAAAGGTTTTACATCTCTTCTGAATATAATTGTTTTATTAACTCCATGGGTCATTATAAAAAGAAAGGTCTTGCTAAATTTAGTAACAGTTGACCTGACCAAGGGAATTGGAAAATAGCAAGCAGAGGACCCTTCAAGTACAGACACCACATATAAAGGCGCAAGGCTGGGCAGCATTCTAATGTGTAGGTCTGAAAATATGTGGACCCAGATTGACTGGAAAAGCTATATAGAACCATTGAATTATTCTAAGCAGAGGCATAATGTAAAGGAAGAAGGCAAAAGCAGAGGGAAGAGACCAGGTATAGGAGAATACTATAGTAATTTGGGCAAGTAATGGAGTTGAAATTAAGTGTCCTGGGAGGTGGACTTGAGAGTCATTATAGTTGGAATCCACATGGTTTGATACCTCATAATTTAAAGGACAAATGGCAGGATATTTCCCAAGTTTTAGGCTTAGCTCAATTGAATGGCTGGTATGAAATATATTGAGAGAGAAAACCTGAGAAGTTTGCGAATACTTATTACTCAACTTGTTTTTTGTTTTTTTTTTTTTCAGAGCACTAATGTCTTAGTCCATTTTCTGTTACTATAGTAAATGCTAGAGGCTGGATAATTTATAAAAAATAGAGGTTTATTTAGCTCATGGTTCTGGACATAGGGAAGTCCAAGAGCATGATACAAGTATTCTGTTGAAATCTGGCAAGGGTCATCTTGCTGTATCATAACTTGGCAAAGGGTATTATATGATGAAATAAAGTAGGGCAACTGTGAGGGTTTCTCATTATTATAAAGCCACTAATGTAATCATGGGAAACCCACCCATAGGACCGCATCTAATCCTAATTACCTCCCAAAGACACTACCTTCAGATAGTATTAGTATATGACTTTGGGGATTAAGTTTCCAAAACATGAACTTTTGGGGACACATTCAAATCATAGGAACTTAAAACTCTGAAGAAAAGCCAGTTTATTTGTTCACCACTTATTTTCTACCTCTCGTTCTATAACGTCCGCTGTTTGAGAGGCTGGATACTCCATTTCATCTCCATTGTGTCTCCTAGGGTTAGAATAGTGCCTGTGTTCACATAAAGAGTTGTCAGTGAATAGTGAAGTGAAAAAAGTGAATGAATGGATGGAGGAATTATCAGCACAGGCAGAGGGATTAGATGGGCTTTGGTAGAAAACAGAATATTTTAACCTTGAGTCAGAAAAACAGAGGAGGGTATCTTATCCGTAATATGAAGTAGCTGATCAGGGTGATTAAGTGATTGATGCTTTTTGATCCTGTTAACCT
Organism: Chinchilla lanigera; assembly: GCF_000276665.1. Lineage (NCBI taxonomy): Eukaryota > Metazoa > Chordata > Mammalia > Rodentia > Chinchillidae > Chinchilla > Chinchilla lanigera. The sequence goes on from NW_004955414.1 coordinate 23,246,949, forward strand.
GAGAGGAACCATCCCCTGAAAGGGAAGCAGCTGAGGGTCAGAAGGGGAAAGGAAGGAAAAGGGAAAAAGAGAAAGCAGGGGCCAACCAAGGACGAACACAGGATTCCTAAAAAGCTGATGGGGGAACTAAGGTGTAGCTCAATGACAGAGCACTTACACAGTATGTACAAGGCCTGGCTGTGGTCCCCAACTTAAAACATGTCCACTGGGAGGATGAAATGCTAAAGTCCCTGAACTTTCACACCAGGGGATAGGCAGTTGCCCAGCCAGAATGGTGATGCTAAGCTGAGTCCCTGAGGTGCTCCTATTCCCTGGATGCCCTCAGCCCTCAGGCCTGGAAGTTGCCCCTTTTCACTTCAGCTAGCACTCAGCAGAGGCCCAGACACTGAATATGATACTCTTTCCAATCCCACCCTGTGCCCCATCTCTCAGACCGTGGAGACCTTAAAAGTTTCCTCCCCCAACTCCGGTGAATGAACACCCCTCTCAGCCTCTCAGAGCGTATTGCTTGCACGGACAATGCCCCTGGTGCTTTCATTGTATGATGTGTTTATTTATGACTCAACCAACACTTACTGCCCTTCACTCCTGGAGGGGCTGTGCGCCGCAGTAGGACAGGGGAGTGGGCAGACACGTGAACATCCTGTACTAGCGTTCTCACCACTTCCTCCGCCTCCTACAATCCATCTGCTCCCGTGTAGGCCTTCCCGCAACACGACATGGGTCATATTACTCCTTTGTGTAAAATGTATGTTGCTATTTTCTATTAATTATCAAGAACAAAAAAAATCCATCCTATTTGCCAAGCATTTTGCATAGGGAAGTTCCTTCTCAAAAGAGCCAAAAATTGCCAGGGATATAGCTCAGCAGCATAAGCGCCTGACTGGCAAGCACAAGGTCCTCAGTTTGACTCCCCGTACCCCACCCCCAAAAAAACAAAAACACAGCCAAAAATGATCTTGACTGCTT
>NW_004955414.1:23248017-23269876 GCF_000276665.1 Chinchilla lanigera
TATATATATATATATATGTATATATATATAATGTATGCACATGTGCACATATAAACATATATACAGGCATTTAACACACTCAGCCACACATACTTGGGTGTATCTGACTCCTCAATCAGACCATAAACATATTGACATCTTCTTTTCTGTATTTATATTTCCTCGCATGGCACAGGCATAGAAATTGTTTATAGAAGAAATGTGACGACAAAGGGCCTGCAGAGCTTGGTTTAGGGAAAGGCAAACCTATAAACAATCACAAACCTGTGACCAGGGCTCCCCTGACCTATTAATTTCAGGAGTTCTCTGTCCACAGCTGGACTTCAGAATACCAGTTTATTTTCTTATTCTGTGTGGTTTTGTATTTTATATACTGCACCAACCCTTATGTCATGGTTTTTTTTCACTGCATTTATTCGTAACTATGCCTGTATCAGTTTTCTAATGCTATCCAACAAACTAGTGCAGATGCGGCAGCTTAAAAAATACAGATTTATCATCTCAGGGTTTCTGTGGGTGCATAAAATGCACAGCTTAGCTGGGTCTTCTGCTTAAATTTACGCAACTGAGGCCAAGGGGTCCTGAGGCCATGGAGTCCTGAGGCTTCCTTCTCTATAGGTAACTTCCAGCATGACAGCTGCTCTTTCATGACTGAGAGAAGAGGGCTTCTCTTCTCAAGTACCTAGTGCCTCTTTCAGGAGTTTTTATCTATGTCAGGCCTACCTATAATAATCCTTTTTATTTAAAATCAACTTATGTAAAACCTTAGTTATACCTTTAAAATCCATTCACCTTTGTTTTATAATGTAATCCAATCACAGAATGCTGTCCTCTCATACACCCAGCTGTGGCTCACACCTCAGGGAAGGGATTAACCTAGGACATGTAGTTGGGTGGAGACCATTTTAGAATTCTGCTTGTCAGTAACCATCAGTCTGCCGCTAATTACCGGAACCCCTTCCTCCTGGAAGTGTTCAGTGTTCTTATCTTCTAACCTTGGCTTCCCAGGAATGTGCTAGTCACTGTACATACCTAAGTTGAAACCCTGAAGATTCCAGTCAACCCCTTTAAGGAGTCAACCGCTTTGGGCTTATAGGGAGGGGCCAGGGAGGGGCCGCTTGGGGCAGATCACAGGGCTGCTGTCTTTGGAAAAGCTCAGGGATCAATGATGCAACTTCATTGGAAAGTTCAACTATGTGTCTCAGGAGACTTCCAAGGAATTCTAATACATCGTAGTCAAAATGGTTCTCATTTGCCTGAGGGTATTTCTCTAGCAAATACTAAGGGTTAGATACTAGGAATAGTAAACAAGATAGGCTGATTCTATAATTAAGCCATTCCTTATAAAGCTGCTTTCAAGTTTTCATTCTTTATTTTGAGATCATCTCCAAATAATGTTCACATGAGGACCTCAGTCCTTAAGAGATGTATTGGGGTTATGGGGTTAAGTAAAATTCTTAGAATCTTAGCTTTTTCTTTCTCGCTTTCTCTTTTTCTCCCTCCTGACCCCTCTTTCACATTCATACACAATTTAGAAAGCAAGTGAGGAAAAGTCACAATCTAACTTAAACTCAAAAATCATTCCAAATCTTTGGTACTAAAACTGTCATGGCAAACATAAACTTTTGCATTGCATTTGCCGATATATGGCAAGACACTGTGACCTCAGACACCCAGACTGAGAATTTATCCAACTGAAGTATTTGAGGTTGCGTTCTTGGGTGGATAAAAGTATTAACTTCTTTAACTCGGAAATAGCTTTTGAAGAAACAATTCTCAAGGCAGTCAAAACAAGCCACTATAGCAGATCCTTTTTCTACAAGGGTGCATGCAAGTTACCTCAGGTAACCCTCATCTTGCTGAAATGAATAACTGATATCTTTTGTTAGCTCATGATTCAAAGAAGAAAGTCTATTGCTGTACATTTAAATCTCTCTGGAATCCACTTAGGTAGATAAATGTGCATGGCCTGTATTCAAATTTATGAAAAATATGACAAAAAAATCTAAACAAATAAACAACCCATTGGAAGACAAAAGAAGGCGTATCTGTGAGCCAGCTGTCCAGGTCTATTAGTCTGTGATGAATGGAACGAAATCTTAAGAGAAGTATAATTTGCAACAGATATATTTACCACAAAGGTGATGTTTGAAGGTTTACTTGCAGGTTTAATTAATATAGGTGCTCGTGTGTGTGTGTATGTGTGTGTGTGTGTGTGTGTGTGTGTGTTTAGTTCAGCTTATCTTGTGCTTTCTCTGATAGTGTTTGTGCCTAAGTGTCCAGAGAAGCCTATGCATTTCACTCATCCATTTGGAAATTAGCTATTTATGAGGATACCTCTAGTCTCATTACTATGGACACTAACAGAAGGTCCCAAGCACATCATTCCAAGTGGTAAGAGCACTCACTCATTCTCATTCATTTGTTCATCAATTAGACAAATATCTAACTGAATTCCAGATATGTGATAGCCTTGGGCCAAGCATTAGAGACAGAATGTCTGGTAGAATAATATCTTTATCCTCAAAAAGCTTCCAACAGGAAGACGAGGGGAAAGGGGACATAAAAAGAATTAAAATGTGTTATGGATGTGTACCAGCTCCCCAGGATAAATGTACTCATGTACTGTAAACATGAATAATCATAATTAAAATTTTTTTAAAAACTTCCAGCCAAACTGGAAGCACTGTCATCCCAGCACTGAGATGCTGAGGCAGAAGGACTGCCGATTTGAGCTCAGCCTGGGCAATTTAGAGACCTAGTGAGACACTGTCTCAAAATGAAAATAAAAATACAAAAAAGTGTTAGGGTATCTAGTTTCATGGAAAGGCCCTGGGTTCAACCCCAGTATTGCAAAAATAACAACGAACAAAAACTCACAACCAAAAGGAGGAGGCTTCTAGACAAAACAAGATAACAGCCCAGAATGAAGACTGCCCTGATGAAAGGATGTATAGGTGTCGCAGAAACCTAAGGGCAAGCCCTAAGCAGATAGGGTCAGGGTTGCCATGGAGATGGGGACTCTGGTATCTGGAAAGTAACCCTCAGGCTAAGTTTTAATCATTGAAAAGAGCACATTAAATGGAAAACAGAGTTAAGGGCATTTCAAGCAAATGGAAGAGCATGTGGTGCACCAAACTTAGGGCTCAGAGGTGCTGTGGAGCATGTTGTTCTCTAAAGCTCAGGTCAGAGGAGGATTTTGAGAGGGATGAAGGTAGAGAAGAGCAGAGCTCCTTTATGCTAAACTGACAGATACTTGTAAGCTATGGAGAATGAGAATGACATGAAAAATAGCTAATATGTATTGAGTGCTTATTGTATAGTATGTCATCTTTAAATACACATATATATCTTTAAATACATATATTATATATATATATATATATATATATTTTTTTTTTTTGAGTGAAGTCTTGCTATATTGTCCAAGCTGAAATCTTGAACTCTGGCTCAAATGATTTTCCCAGCTCAGCCTCCTTAGTAAGCACTATAGCTCCAGGTCAATGAACTTGACACAGTTTATATATCTTGGGTTTTGTTTTTTCTTGGGGTTTTTTTGTTTTTTGTTTTGAGACGGGGTCTTCCTATGTAGTTCAGGCTGGCCTCAGACTCACTGCAATTGTCCTGCCTCAGCCTCTGGAGTCATTTTATGTAAGACCATAGGCCAGTGGTGGCGAGCCTATGGCACACGTGTGCAGCTGGCTGCTCACTATCATGGAAAGCTGTAAAAGGTTTGCTATGACTGTGTAATGCTGACAACAACCCTGTAAAATAGGTATCATAATTCGTCCCCAATTTATAGAGAAAGAAACCAAAACCCGTGTGGATAAGTCATTTATCCATAAACCAGTGAATAAGTCATTTATCCATAGTCCCACAGCTAATAGATGGCAGAGCTGAGAGTCAAACCAAGGCAGGCTGCACCTACACCTGCCAACCTCTCCCACAGCGCTGGTCTGCAGAACAGCGATCTACATGAAGCTCTTGGGGGGTTTGCAGCCACTTAGGTCCAAATGCTCTGGTTCACTTGCTCACTGCTAGCCAAATAACAGGGTCCGTGGCCACTTATTTTTATAAAAAGGCTTTATTCAGAGCTAGCTTAGAGGAGACAGCAGGGTCCATTTGTCTCAATTCACTATCTAGCTGTGTACAGGTGTGTCAGAGTCTTATAGCAAGGAACAGTGGGGGAGGGACTACATTGAGACCATAGATACGTGCAGACTTATTTTACCCTTTCCTGGCCCCAGACCTTTTCCTCCCTTGCCTAAGGAAATGAAATTAGACTTAGCTCCTTGTGCCAGCTTCCACACATTCTGTCCATTCTCTTGGGCTGAAGAGTGCCAGAGGTAGCTCTTTATCTCTAGGCCTGAGGAACTTTGGAGAAGCCACTTGTCTCTAAAGGGAAAAAATCTAACTTTTAAAGTTCTATTTTGAGGTGCTGGCTACAGGGGCAGAGGTTTTAGCAAGGCTATCCTGGCCACAGGGTACAGTAGAAGAAGTCAAGGGAACATAGTGTAAAGACACTGAAATCAGCAAAACCATTTCCTGTCACCTTCTCTTCAGAGAGTAAATGCCTGGCCCAGAAGTTTCTGACATCTCTGTGGGTCATGGTGTGGAGACCATGTAAGTTCGTTTGATCACTATCTGAGGGTGATTCCTACTCACAAACAGGTTGATTTAAATCACTCGGTAAATCCCTGGCCAAAAGGATAAATTTGCTTCCCAAAGTCCTTTAGTTTTTTTGTTCCTTGCCTTTTCTTCATTGCCTTTACCGTGGTTTCTGTATTTTTTTTTTTTTTTTGTATCAGGAATCGAACTCACAACCTCGCACTTACCAGGCAGGTGCTGTGCTGCTGAGCTAAATCCCCAGCTTCACTGCCTTTTAAACAATACAACTCCTCTTCTTTCCCCCCAGGCACTCTCTTTGGTCCTCCTATGACCCGTCACTATATTCAGGAGATCCTTTCTTCTGAGTAGCACAGATGTATTGTTTCACCTGCACTTCTCTCTCACCTGCTGTAGTTTTAATTACTGCAAGAGCCTTCTAACTGACCTTCCTGCCTTCCCTCTGCTCCTGTTCCAGGGCTTCCTCTTGTGTGGCCACCAGGGTAATCCTGCTAGAGTTCTCACATTGATGCCTTATCCCCTTTGATGGAAACTTCAATCTTCAGGGTCAAGAAAATCCCATAAAATAACGTAAAAAGAGCCTTTTACAACTTGACTACAGCTTAGTTTTCTTTAAATAATCTGTTCTATTTTTCTCCATAAAAATAGGAACTGTTCATTAACGAGTACTTCATGTACCATGTTTCCTTTTACTGTAAAAGCAGGTAAGAAACCACAAACACAGAAACTTTTAATATTTCTCAGCCTCATGTTGTTCCACCCCTGCCTGTCCCTGACGTTTGGTGCTGTCTGTCCTGCTTTTCTGAAAACATAAAATATGCTTCATGCATACTTGTATGATTCATGCATGAATTATTCATGCCTTGTTCCCAGGTCTATCACTGTACCTGCAGAAGAGTAGAACATCGGTATGTTCTAGCTGAAATAATTTAAAAGTGGAAGCAACTATATTTGCTTAGGTCTGCACTACACTGATTTATTAGTGATCTAGTCTGATTCCTATGACAGCCCTGCTGGGTAGATAACATTAAAACTTCAGATGAAGAATCCATGGCTCAGAGCATTTCACCCAGTCCCATTTCCCCCTTCGCATTCCTGCTACATCTAGGAATACACACCGCCCTCAGACACGCTAGTTCCACCTCTGCCTTTGTGTCTGCTCACTACCGCCTCCCCACCCCACCTCATATCAGTTGTCTGTTGCCGCGGTAGTGGCATGTCATTCCTCAGGAGGCTACAGAGCATCGGGCCGGGTCCATTGATCTGGATCAGGCTTGGCTGGCTGTGCTGCTGCAGTCTATGATGGATTTCCCAGGGGTGGCTGGCTGAGGAGAACCTCAGCTAGGATGACTTGGCTGTTCCCCAAGGGGGCTCTGATCTGGGCCCATTCTCAGGATGAAGACAGATGCCTGGTAGGACAGAAACACACGAGGCCCCCAGGGACTTAGCCTGGTCATTTTTGCCACATTCTTTTGGCTAAAGCAAATTCCAACTCTGGCTCTTGAACCAATCCTTCCAAAATAAGCTCTAATTACATCCATATCAGGCTTTTGGTCTTGATGCACATGGAAATAGATGGCAATAAATATTAGTTAAGTTAAAAAAGAACTGGGGCTGGGCATTTAGTTCAGCGGCAAAGTGCCTGCCTGGCAAGTGCAAGGTTGTGAGTTTGATTCCTGGTACCGGAAGAAAAATAAATAAACAAATAAACAAAAATAGTTTAAAAAGAGTTGAGATGTATTGTGTACATGTACCAATTTCCCACAATGAATGTAATCATTATGTACTGCAGACATGTACTCATAAAAATTTTTTAAAAAAGAAAGTAACAAGCATGGGGGAGCATGTTTAAAACACATCAGCTAAGTATTTAAATATCTGTGTGAAAACAGTGAAAGAGGCTCTGGTCTGATTGGTGGTTTGGAGGAGGGAAGAGAGCTAGTGAGAAGGCCGCTACAAAGCTCAGGTTCAGGCAAGCAGCTCTGGACCATCACACTTTCAGAAACGATGGGGAGGGCCAGGGATATAGCTCAGCGGCAAAAGAGCCTGCCTGGCAAGTGCAAGGTCCTGAGTTCAACTCCCGGTACCAAAAAAATAAATAAATAAATAGATGATGGGGAGAACAGGATGGAGTGAGATTTGTTTCATAGGAAGAATCCACTGGGAAGAATCAAAATGACTGTGTTTTCTAACCAGGCAAATAGAGAATGACAGCACCATAGCCAGGAATTGAGAACATTTGCCTACTTCCGGTTTGGTAAAAATCGTATTTGACAACAACATCAAAACATTATGAATAAAAAAGTAAAAACTGTTTTTAAATGAGAAATAGAGCAAAACAAGGAGTTCATAATTATACTCTTGGAAGGCTTGGCATGTCGCAACGGTCAGATAATGGATGCAGCGTGCAGACTGTTTGATCGGAAATCTCCTAGAGGACTGACCACATCTGTGCTTTGCCTCACATGTGTTGACCAGCCTGGATAGCGTAGAACAGCAGTTTTCAAACTGTTCATCCCAGGAAATTAGTATAGTCTTAAAAACTGTCAGATCCCCAAAGAGGCTTTGTTGAGGTTGGTCATAAACACTGGTATTTGCCATATTCATAATTAAAGCAGAGAGGTTGTATTATGTACCAGATGCTGTCTCTGGGTAGAACATGCAACAGTGAATAAAACAGACAGGAATCTCAGGGAGGTTACATTGCATCGAGAGATTTCAAGCATTAAATTTGTAAACAGATTTAGAATACGTCAGAGAGAATGCAACAAATTCTACTCAGAAAAATGCGCTAAGGTAAGGTGAGGACCAGCCTCTTCCAAAAGGAGGCGTAGGAAGGAAGCTGTCCATGTTGGGCTCCAGCCATTGGACACTCAGAACTTATACATCCTTCAAGTTTTCGGACACTTTCCTGATGGTCTCAGCTCAATGCTACTGGCAACATACACCCCAACAAGCAAACCATGGCTCAAGGCACTTCTCTTTCTTATAATCTGTTGCTAACACAAGTGTCCAGTCTAGGGGCCGGGGATACAGCTCAGTGGCACAAGCACATGCCTGGCAAGTGCAAGGTCCTGAGTTGAGAGAGAGAGAGAGAGAGAAATGTTCAGTCTTAATGCAAGTGACCTTGTAATTCTCTGAATTTAGTCACCTAGAAAACCTTATGATGTGACTTACCGAAAGGCTCTCTGTGACTCTCCGAAAGCAATATATGAGATGTGCATTGTGTGCCTGGCCCTGTTTCTCCCTTAACCTGGATTCACAGCCCTGCAGCAATGCCAAAGTGTGCTGGCTCCCTTAGTGCACTTCATACAAGCCGGCTTCCATCACTGATGTGCTCTGACAATGAAATAGCACCTGCTGATTGATTTGATATATAAGTTGGCATATGAGGTACAAGTTGAGATAGCAAGTTTGGACACTGGCAAGTACTCCATTACCTAAATCGAATTGCTTCCTGAGTATAGATAGTAAGCTGTAAGAGTCTGAATAGTGAAGGAGATATATACGGTGTCCCAAGGGCTGAGGGTGAAAAAGCAAAGAAGACTTAGGCCCTGTCTAGAGGGTTTGCAAGGAAACAAAGGGAATAAGCAATTCAAATTTAGTATGACACCTGTCCCAGAAGGCCACACAAAATGCTTTGGGCACTTAAGAAGGAGCAGCTATTCTCCCAGTCAGAGAATCTTGTTTTAAAGGAGGAGTAGGGTCTACGGCCATACCACCCTGAACGCGCCCGATCTCGTCTGATCTCGGAAGCTAAGCAGGGTCGGGCCTGGTTAGTACTTGGAAGGGAGGAGGAGTAGGTGTGTTCCAAGTTAGCAGGGTGAGCTAAGGAAAGTATGGGCAAAATCTAAAACTTGTGGAAGGCTATGGAAGATTAGGTGACTAGAGACCAGCCCGGCATGATGGGGAAATGATGAAGGACCTTCAGTGCTGTGCTGAGATATCTGAAACTCACTCTGTGGGGAAAGACAAAAGTAAAGAGCTCTAATTCTTAGGCTAATTAAGTCCATACTGACAGTTTTATGGTAATAGCATGAAGTTTTTTAATTGACTACTCATCTGAGGGGCATGATGTTTGTCTAATAGCCTGTCCCTTGCTAAGCATTGACAAATGTTATTGAAATAAATATAATCCAGACAGTTAAAAAGTCAATTTTGTTTTGTTTCGGTTTGTTTTTGCTATGGGTATTGAACCCAGAGTCTTTGCACTGAGCTACATTCTCAGCCCTTTTTTATTTACTTTTGTCTTGAGACAAAGTCTCACCAAGTAGCCGAGGCTAGGCTTAAGCTGGCAATGCTCCTGCCTCAGCCTCTCATGTGCTGGGTTTACAAATACGTGCCGATATGCCCAGCTTAAGGTTAGGTTTTATAACAGAATTTTAAAAAGTAGTTAAAATGCTCACGGTTTTAGAGAATTTTCTTCTTTTTAATGAATCCATCATTCTTCTCAAGGAAACTCGGTTTTCCTTTTCTGTTGCTGTCTCCTGCATCCTGTCACCCCATCTTGAGTATGCTTTGCTGTCATCTGGCTCCCTCCATATAATCAGTTAACTAAAAGCTTCTTTTTGGCTTTTAGCTTTCATTAGTACAAGTGTGCATTTCTGGTGGGGAGTTTGCAATAGGTAGTTATTACATTTATGATGGGGAGTTGGTATATGTACGGAACATATATTAGTTCTATTTACAGTCTCCCATCTTTTGCTGACCTCTCTTGTTCTAACCATTTCTTGAATCCATGCCCAGCACTATTTCGATGTCTCTTGTCTGAACTACATTTAAAAACTCATTGCCTGCTCCCCTCTGAGTCCATCCCCACCCCTCTCCAACCACCCTCTACCAGCAGCTGGGCCGATATTTCTAAAAATCAGATTGAGTATAGAGGGACCAGTCTTACTAGGTCTGGAGAGTATTTTTATTAAATAAGGGGGAAGGCTTTAAGAAGATTCAAATATGTGATCTATGCATATGAATTTACTTGGAGGTCTTGGGTCACATTCTACCATAACTGCTTGTTTGAAAATTCTGCGTATGGGGGAAAATACAGATTTTCATTCTCTTGTTTACACCTGGGACCTTGCCTGTCATTGTCTGTGTTAAATAATTTGCATCTTAGATGGACTCAAAGGTTTTAAATTTACTATTTCCAATTCTTCCTCAGCCTTTTCCTTCTGCCAGTCATCTCTTCTCAAGAGAAGCACAGCAGGGAGTTTTAACTTCCCGTTTTACTGGAACACTAGAAGTGTACTCTCCTTAAATTTCTAAAGAAAAGAAATTTATAAAATTTTTTATAACTCAGCCCTGAAGTACAGAGAGCATGCAGCCTAAACCCCTGTTTTATGGCCTGTAGAACTGCGGTTGGATTGACAAAAAAACCTTTTAGGCAGACAAAGAAGGTCAGATACTAAGTCCAGAGCACTCAAGTCTCTCATTCCTAGTCCTGGGGCCTATCCACAAAGGAAGGGGTAGGAGAAGCAGAGGGAGGATGTGGGAGAAATTCTGTTTGTTTTTCTCCAGAACAGTGCTTCCTTAACAAAAACCATGTATCCACACTCTCTTATTATATGCCAAAGGTACTGTATTAGAAAGGAGGCATAGAAAAAGAAGGAAGAATATGTGTGTCCATTTCTTCTGGGTTTTGAATAAATGTTTTCTTATAGGTGAGACATAACAGTGCCTTGTTCTTAGACACAGATCTTCCATAGCTGGACTGCAAGCCTGTTGGCCTTCCTCCCAGGTGGAAGCTAGTGGCTGCCTAGTCAATGAAGATATCCTCTCACCCTTGGGAAACTGCCCTCATCTGTCCTTCCCCGGGCACATCAGGACACACTGCTTTCTGTCTCTTCCTACCATGCACATACATCCCCCTTCCATGCCCTAAGGCTGGCAGAAGGAGTTGTGGCTGGCCAGTACCCCAGCTCAGACTGAGCTCAGAGGACTTTTCCCCACCACTTCATAGCTGTGTGATCTTTCCAAGTACCGTATACAAGCTTTAATTCTTCTTCACCTGGAATGAAGATTACAATGTCTGCCCTGGAAATTTATCATGAGAATGATACAATTCAATATAAAGTACCTAGTACAGTACCAAACACATTATGTGTATTTGTTAGATATTTATTAACTTCCCCTGCCCTTGGGTTTGTTTCTTAACAGGGAATAGGTTCTTCTGACAACCTCACTCATGCTTCCTCTGTGCTCAGCACAGCGTATGGGAAGAGCAGAGCCTTCACATCAGATACGGTCAGCTTGTGGAACCGAGCAGTGGCTCTTGGGTTTAAGCAGAGACGGCCCCTGGGAAACAGGGCAGCTCATTGCATCTTTTCTGCAATACAGCCTGTAACTCCCAATAGTTCAGCGTGGTAGAGGGTCCATCTATTATCTGCTCCTGCATTGCATGAGGTTTCCCAGGTGTTTTCCTGTAGCTCAGACCAAACACTACAGTGTTGACCCAGAGGTCCCAAGAAAGGAAGCCCTTATGCTGGTAACGTATGTCAGCAGGGGGACATGGTGGCCACTGATGGTTGAGAGGCTTCTGCAGCTCACTCCCAAGCCTGGCTGTGGCCATTGTGTGGGCCAGGCAAGGCCTTTGTCCTTTTGGGAGCAGCCAGAGATGAGGTGACCACTGAAAGGACTGACTTCCTAGGACTTGGCTCTTCCCAGCTGAGCTTGCTCCTCACCCCTGCTTCTGGCATAAGTTCCTCTCACGAGAACCTTGGATCAGATTTTTAAATGAAATAATGGATTTGAAACTATCTTAAAAGCTTTAAAGTACTCAACAAATGATTGTTTACTTAAGATGAGCCCGTGGTCAGAACTCAGGATGTACACTGCAATTTAGACCCTAGAAAAATATCTGCTTAAATGAAACTCTTTTCACCATTTAACAGACATTTATTGAATACTCAGGCACTCAGGTAGGCATTGGGCTACAATACTACCCATGAGGACTATGGCCCTTTCTTACAGAGTCTAGTTAAGGATATGGACCATGAGCTCATAAATAAAACAGAAAATAATTAATAGTATAATAGATCTCACGGAAATAAAAAGGGTGCTAGAGTAGATAACTTCAGGGTAGAGATCTTTAGATAGAGTGATCACAAAAAGCCCCTTAAGGAGATGATATTAAAAGTAAAACATGGAAGGTACATCAGAATCCTTGTGGCAAGATCAAGGAAAAGAATGCTTCAGGCAGAAAAACTCCAGTTGCAAGAGCCTCGGGTAGATACAACTTGGTATGCTCACAAAATATAAAGAAAGCCAGTGTAATCATGAGACAATAAGGGGAGAAAGGTAGAGGATAAAGCCCCAGTGACCAGCAAGGGCCATATTATGTAGTCCAGGGTAAGAGATCAGGATAGTCCAAGTCTAAGGAGGAAAGGGCATAGTGGGTCAGTCATATCATTTAGGATTTAAACAGACCACTGCTAGTGCTTTGTAGAGAATCTACTTATTCTAAATAAGCAGGAGTGAAATCAGGGGGACAAATTTGACTCTTTCATAGTGATTTAGACAAGAAGTGATGATTCATGGAATTCGGGGGAAGAGGAGGTGGTAAAAAGTGGCATGAAAATTTGAATATTTTAATTTAAGTATAAAGTCCTAATTTAAAGTTAGGTTTTACCATCAAGATTTGCTGATGGTAAAGGATGGAGGGGAAAAACAATCAAAGATGACTTCTAGGTAAGAAACTTGGTTGATGGTTCCTTCCTGATATGGGAAAAGTGGGAGAAAGAAAGTTGGGGGGATAAAAGTAAGAAATTTGCTTCCCACAAGTTAATTCTGAAAACCCTGAGTAAGCAGTTGGATAAATGAGTTTGGGACTAAGCAGACATCTACATAAGGTGAAGATACAAATTTAGAAACCATTATTATTTAGAATCTACATGGTATTCAGAGCCATGAGATAACTTAAAAGTACTTATAGGTTGAGAAAATAGGAGACCTGAGGACAAAATACTTAAAAAGTCAATGAGAAGGAATTGAGAAGGAAGTGAATACCAAGAAAAAAAACCCAGAGAAATGAGATGACAAACATGAGGAGGTATATCGTGGAAACAAGAGAGGAAATAGGTTGGACTAGGTGCGGTGCTGATACCGTAATCCCAGCTACTACAGAGGCTGAGGCAGGAGGATTAGAAGTTTGAAGACAGCCTGAGTAATTCAGTGAGACCTGTCTTTAAAAAATGCTGGGATGTAGTTCACAGGTACAGTGCTTGTCTGGTATGGGTTCCTTCCCTGAGTTGGAGAGGTGGGAGTGGTGAACAAATCATCAAATGTTGAAATGTTAACATGAGGACTGAGAACTGACCCTTGTCTTTGGCAACATGCAGGTCGCTGGTGACTCCGATAGGAACTGATGCCGTGGAGCAGGCCTGGTAGATTAGACCGGGGGAGAACAGAAACCTGATTAGACAGGTTTATGAGATAACTGGAGGCCAGGGAATTCCTCTTTCAAGGAGTTTTATTACAAAGTAGAACAGAGAAATGGAGCCATGCTAAAAGTTTTTTCTAGAGCAGATGATCTTAAAGGCGTTTGTTTATTGGAGGCAAAATCCCATAGAGGGGAGAAACTTGAGGCAAGAGAGAGGAGATCATTTCAGGTGAGAAGTCCTTGAGTAGGTGAAGGAAACAAGATCCACTCTTGTAAAAGTAAAAGAAGCAGGAAAGAAGGCAGAGAACATGGATTCAGCTGCTGTCTTTGGGTGAGACTGTGGTTCAAACATTCTTTTATTCATTTATCAAATCCTGAACTACTGTGTGTGGGACGCTCTTCTAAGGGGAAGATATACAGCAGCCTTGTCCCTTCTGTATGAATGAAACAGATGAAACAAAACTCATGTTTTCATAGATTTTAATATTCTGTCGAGGTGACTCAAGCAATAAACATATTAGTAGACAAATGAATGCTCAGAAGATAATAAACACTATGGAGAAAAATGAACTAGAGACTAACTAGAGTAAGGGATTTGCAAAGAGCTAGAGAGGACCAATGTGTGGAGAAAAGGCCTTACTGACTAGGGAATATTGGAAAGCAGACCTACAGGATGAGCAAGGGAACAACAAGAGTATCTACAGGAAGATGTTTCTAAGCAGAGGGAACAGAAAATGTCAAGTCCCTGCGGCAGGAGCATGCGTGGCACAATCTGAGGAATAGCAGAAGCCAGCACAGCTGAACAAAATGCTCAAGGTGAGGAAGTTGTAGGAGACATGCAGACAGGCAGAGGAGAACAGCTTGCCTATGGCTCTGGCAGTAAAGGCATGAGCTATACTCTGAGTGAGAAGGGAAGCTCCTGGAGAGTGTGGGGCAGATATGTTACCTGATGTGACTACCATTGTGAAAGGTGCCTTTGGCTGCTGTGGGGATTGGGTTATGGGAGGCAAGGATGGACAAGCAAGCACCACTTAGGAGACTCCTAAAGTCATTCAGAAGGGAGGTGGTGTAGTTCTCCCCCAGCTGCTCTTATTTTCTCAGTGAAGTAAGAGGCAATATCTTACAATATGAGAGTAAGGAGGATAGGGTGGAGGCTTGAGAAGAGAAGCTGTGCGAATAGTGGGTGATAAATTCATTAAGGAAATATGATCGACGAGCTGCCGAGGCAGTTGACTGCCTAAACAGTTTGCTAGCCTGCTTATTTACCTGAGGACCTCTGAGACGCATCTGGCTGTGCATCCCTCTGCCATGTGTCTCGTCTTTGTCCTATCACCCTATTCTTTATCTTCTGAGTCCAAGTGGCTGTAAGAGCCCAAATATTTATTTAAAATAAAATGACAGCCTGCTGGCATGTCTAGCTTTTTGTACCTTATCTGAGGGAGACCCTCAGAGTACCCAGCACCTGCTAAGAACTACTCTGCATGTGTCTATCATTCCACCACCTCACACCAGCACTCAGTGTGGGAGGTCCACAGAGCTCCCTGACCTTTTTTCTTTAAGAGAAAAAAAAATAACAATAAACCAGAGTTTCAAAACAGGTTAGTATGACCCATTCTCCTGCCCATTATACAGACCTCAGCAGGATTTGATGGAGACCCATGGAGTTCCTCAGGCTATAGAGGGGAAGATATAAGATAGTTACTATGTGAAAGATGGGGGTCTCACCAGGGAATTGGTATATCTGGTATTGGTACTTAGGGTTCAACAGAGGTTGAGGCCATTTATATATACTGGCACCAATATCCACCATTGTGAGGGTTTTTTTTAAAAAAAAATCATCAATACTCATATCTGCAAAACAGAGACAGATATTTTAACTTATCCAGGACCACAAACACTTGTCAGGTGGTTATTGTGGAATAACTAGAGATTAAGGGAATGAGGGTGCTGGTGAGAGAGCTATTACTATAGTTTAGGCTAGATAGGAAAGGAAGTGGGGTCAAGAGAGGGCTGCTGTCCTAGGAAAAAGTAGAGGCCCAGGGACTGGAAGGTATGAGGAAATGCAAGAGGAGAGGAGAGGAGGACAGAAGTAAGAAAAGGAAGGATAAGATACTGTTGCAGAGGGGAGGATATTAGGGTTGTAGATTTCTGATACGGAACACTTGGGGGGTGTGGTCCCTGAGACTACCCATTGGAGGGAGGAGCTAAAGTAGTTTGAAAGTAGGTTTCCATGAAGTGGAGGTGCTCCATACATGTGGCATGGTGTCCTGCAGGATAATCCATGATTTAGACTAAGGGAAACTGACAGCATGAGACACAAAACAAGAGGTACTACAGTACGGGATACAAAGAAGAGTTTTCACGACAGGAGAAGAATAATAGGCTGAATTAGCAGGACAAAGCTAGAAAAATGTAAACCCCTCATTTTACTTCATCCTGTTCTAATCTATTTAAACCCTTTATCACCCATTTTATTTCATCCTGTTCTAATCTATTTAAACACTTTATCACCCTGTTTTGATTACAGAAATACAATATCTATATATTTTCAAATATTAAGAATGTTTTTGAAATAAGCTTTTATTTTTATTTACTTATCCTTTTGTTAGTAGATGATTGCAGTACACAATGTTTACATTCCTGGTGTGGACTTGTATAGGCTGTACACATCTTAATTACTTCTTCATACCCTTTCCTTCCTCTCTCTCCCCTCTCCCTTCATCTCTTGACCTCCTTCCCACTAAAGATCTATCTTCCTACTTCCTATCTATCTTTTATTTTGCTAATTATTTATAAGAAATAGCCTTTAAATTGGTCTCCTTGATTTTAGTCTTTTTTGATAGTTTTTTTTTCTGCAGAAAGAAATAGAACAAAATAAAAAATGCCTTTATTGCTGGCAAGGAGAAGACCACAGTGGAAAGGAGGGACATGGAGCTTTTGGGGCCCTCACCTGGGGACAAACGCTAAATAGGGCCAGGTTGGAGGCCAGGTTTAGTGGGTGGACCACCTGACGTGGCAGACCGGGATTGGGTGGGAGTGTGGGAAAAGGAAACAGGACATTACAAAAAGGGAAGTAAGAAGTCCTAAATTGACTCCAAAGAGGAAGGGCAGGGCTTAGCACATGGCTTCCAGTGGCCAGCGCCATATTGGCTTGGTACCACAGTGACTCAGCAGGAATCCTAGTGAGGCAAGAAACCCATCATTTTTCCAGTAGTCTAACGTGCATGGATTGGACATATATCCTTTTACTCCTGCTCAAATCCTTCAGCAACTTTTCCCCTGCCTACAGAAAAAAGCTCAGATTCCTTAGCCCCACCTTCAAGATTTAAGGCTTAGACTTGGCTTCAGTATAATCCTTGTTGTTATGTGTCTAGTAGAGGCAATATTAAATATTTAGATTTTACTGTTTTAAATTTAGTAGTTGTTATTTCACCTAATCCTGGCAGGCATTCTTGAAAGTAGTTTTGTTAACTATCTGGAATGTTCTCTTCCATTCCTCCAAATGTTGAACTCCATTCATCCTTCAAGGGCCAATTTAAATGCAGATTCTTTCTCTGCCTTAAATGACACCTCCCCCTCTGTCCTTCTGTAAAAATTCCACTTTAAGCCCTACATTCCAGCTAGTCATGTACCTAACAAGGAAGAACCGTGCATAATTTATCATTGCATCCCAGCTCATAACCCCTAAGCCAGTATCATACATTCTGCAAATATTTGATGTCTGATGACTATATGCATTCATAAATTTGTGGTGAATGGAGTTCTTCTAGTGTGGCAGTAATTTCAAGAGCCACAGTTTTTCACTAGAAGATTGATCTTCCCAAGTTTAGTGTTGATATTTTTTATCCTCAATTCTTAGCATTCTTTTGGGAGCCTTGTAAGTTTAATATACAATAAATACCCAATAAAATCTTAGTAAATGAAGTTGAATTATGGCACTTCACACCTATGCCATTTTTGTCTTGTCAGTCCCACATACTCTTCAAGTGAACAGGGTCTCTGTCATTGCAAATAACTGCTTATATCCTGAATGCTGGCTCCTAAAACAGGACATACATTCTCTTAACAAAGACCCGTTTATTCATTTAATCTTTGACCCACTGATAACTTGTGATTGATAACTTGTGATTGATCTTGGTGTATTAAGATTATCTTAAACAGTATGGATAAAAAGCAGTTGGCAAGAATAATGAGGTGAAAGAATGAACTTGGCTTGTTACTGAGATTTAAATGCTCTTTATGTGGAGAAAATGAAATGGATGCCTATCTTCCATCCTTGTGGTGGGATTTTCTGAAGGCAACTCTTCTTCTAAGGGCCATCATTTCATAGTAGAATTGAGAATATTCCCCACCAGTATTAGAGCTGAGAGGAAACAGGATTTTCCAGGCGCCATGACTCTTGCAGAAAATAGACGTCTCATGTTTACATAATAACCTCTCCTTTTTCTCCTCTCTGGCCAGGCTGTGACAACATGCTGATGGGTATAAAGTCCCTGAAAATAGTGAAGAAGACTATGGACCCAGATGGCTCTTGGATGAAAGATGCTGGCAGTGACTCTCCCAAAGTGTATCTTTTCATTGGATCCAGAAGCAAAACTGTTTTGGAGTTTGCAAATATTCGGGCATTCATGGAGGACAGCACCAAGCCAGCTCCCCGAAAGTTACTGCTACCACTTTCCTGGCAGGGATCAGGCCAAGTTCTCTATAAAGGTTTTCTATATTTTCACAATCAAGGGACTCCTAATGAGATAATCAAATACAACCTGCAGAAGAGGACTGTGGAAGACAGAATGAAGCTCCTAGGAGGGGCAGGCCGAGCATTGGTCTACCAGCACTCCCCCTTCACTTACATCGACCTGGCTGTGGATGAGCATGGGCTCTGGGCCATCCACACAGGGCCAGGTATCCAAAGCCATCTGGTTCTCACAAAAATTGACTCTGGCACGCTGGGAATAGAGCACTCATGGGACACTCCATGCAGAAGCCAGGATGCTGAAGCCTCATTCCTCTTATGTGGGGTTCTCTATGTAGTCTACAGTTCTGGTGGCCAAGGTCCTCATCGAATCACATGTGTCTATGACCCACTGGGCAATATCAGTGATGAGGACCTGCCCAACTTGTTCCTTCCCAGGCGGCCAAGAAGTCACTCCATGATCCATTACAACCCCAGAGATAAGCAGCTCTATGCTTGGAATGAAGGAAACCAGATCATTTACAAACTCCAGACAAAGAAAAAGCTGCCTTTGAAGTAATGAACTGCAACCCCGGAGGGATAGAGACATGATTTTGGTAGATGTTTTCCAGAACACTGAGGCCAGAGCCCCTCCACAACGTAGCACACTGCTAGTCACGAGCAGGAGTAGGATCTAGGAGTGGGAATACATACACATTCTTTCCCAGATGTCCCTGCCTTAGGTATCTTCCAATAGCTTAGATGAGTCTATCACTTTAAAATTTTCAATCTGTGGATGACTTCATTACTCATCCAAACTCCTTGGCCCTTAAGGCCTCCCACATTGGGATCCTGCTTAATCCCAACCTTTTCTTTTCTGATCGCCAGCATCTACTTTAATTCTGGCTTTTTTTTCCAATAGTTCAAATTGTATGCCCCCTCCTGATACTCAGAGGGTTCTTCTCCTCTGGCTTTTGCTTAGTCTCTTCACTCTTTATAAAGATTCTTTCAGGGCTGGGGATATAGCTCAGCAGCATAAGTGCCTGCCTTGCAAACGGAAGGTCCTGAGTTCGATTCCCAGTACCAAAAAAAAAAAAAAAAATTCTTTCAATTTTTTTCTTACTGCCCTACTAAAACTATTTCTTATTGACATTTAGTCTTTATTTCCTATAGCCTTCCTGTTCCACCAAAAGGTAGATGGATATAATAATAAATATATTAACATTTCAATACCACTCTCTAGTTGCAAAGCATTTGCACATCATTTAATTCTCTTCTTGCTCTTGTGAGATATGTAAGCCTTTACCCATTGTCATTCTAGAGATGAGGAGAGTTTAGATGAGTTATTCAAAGTATCATAACTCCAAAATGAAAGAGCTAAAAAATATTGCAATCCTCATTGACTTTCCATTGCCCAAGGAAGCATCAAATATGTATTTTTGTTCACTCAGTGTTTTATAAATCAATGTGTTCAGCAATTCAGCCTAAGAAAATAGGTTTTGCCCTTTCAGCCACTTCTTCATGTCTGTGCAAGGTCCTTCATGTCTTCCTACTGGTCTTTCAAAAGCTCCTTCCTCCAGGAAAGCAGCCTACGGGTGAAGACCCCACCACTGGGCTCATCTTGTCTAACTGTCATTTGCTTCTTTCTTCTTGTTTTAACTATAATAAAATTGACACTAAGCAAATAAGCTCATCAGGCTATATTTGCCTACATACCCTCAGTATAAAAGCTTTTAGGGAGTGCTGCCTGTGTGAAGTTTACTGTGAACAGCCCCCAACACGCAGAAGCCCTTGGTAAATATTCTGGGATCTGGCGGAAAGCCGGAGAGCAGGCAAGTGGCTCTCGGCCATAGCAGCCATGCCGGTTGGCCCAGAGGGCGGCATGTGCTCCTAGAGAGGACCTTCTTCAAAATGTTTCCCATGCGTGTGTTCAGTTCAGCAGAGTTTGGGTCACAAGTGCAGGCTGTGGTGCCAGGCTGTGTCTCATGCAGAAGCCTCTGCCTTTCCAGGTTGGTCACATGAGAGGGCTTGCTTTGTGTGTTTGCAGCTGTTTCCCTGTCTTTGCCAAGCTCCGGCTGTGACCTTAAGCAGTGAAGGGGGATTTCTTTCCCCCATAGAGTTTCAATAGATCTTCAGCAGAAGGAAAATAACCAACCTATAGACACAGTGCAATGACCCACAATTCTATCAGAATGGTATAGAGAGTCCAAATCCTTTGTGGAATGAGGCAGGTATGAACAAATAAATATGGTGCTACTACCCGTTGCACAGGTCCAGGGCCATTCTCTGCTCTGTGGATAAAGTAACATTATCTATTTCAGATATAAGGAAAGTGGCCAGCTTCACAGTGAAGGATGGAATGGAATTATCAACAGGGCAAGTCTGGCACATAAAGCTCCTTTGAGGCAAGAGGACAGTTTGCCTGTAATGTGCTGTCTGGCTTGCATCTGGGGGTAGGCTTGGATTTGACAGTTCTGCAAGGACTTGTATTTGACACCTTTCACAACTCACCCCAATACCTAAATCCCTGCAACTAGAATCCTTTTAGGTCAAAACATTTTTCTCCAGGAAGCCCCTGTTCATTTGCTATTTTGCTTGATAGCATGCAGGCCTTGGAACACCTTGAGTTTCTTTTAGGTGAACTTTTCATCTCTGGGGACTCTCACTGGATTTAAGTGAGGGAGGAGCAATGCCTCCATGACTACCCAGATGAGTATTAAATTTGGTTGCATGTAATAATCATTTGTGAGCAAGGCGTGGGGACACACATCTGTAAGCCTAGCAAGTGGGAAGCTGAGGCAGGACAATCTCTGAAAGTTCAAGGCCAGCCTGACTCTACAGTTAGATCCTGTCCCTTTCAAAAAAAAAAAAAAAAAAATCACTTGAGGAGCTTTAAAAGTCTTAATGTCCAGGACATATATCCTCTGGGTGTGGGACTGAGAAATCAGTATTTTTAAAGTCCTTTCCCCCAAGGTGGTGCCAAAATGAAAATAAGCCTAAGAGCTAGTTACTTACAAAACTTAGAAGAGTAATTGCATAGTTCTAAGAACAGGCTAGCATTTTCTGGGGACTGAGCTAAGGGTGGTGGATCCCCTGGGGGCAATATGTAGACTTGGAAACACTCAAGAACTTGGGTGAAAGGCAGGCTTCCTGTACAAAAGCCTCTCTGCTGCTATTTTAAGAAGTGAAACTCAGCTAAAGGGTGTCCTGCTGTAACACAACTCTGCGGGCCCAGCCTCCCTCTGCTGGCTTTGCCCTTGGTCTGCTGCTGGCCAGGTTCCTGCAGTGACCACAAGTCTCCTATTTGCCAGCGTGGCTTATGCTCTGTTCACATGAGCAGGTCTCTGGGCACACTGATAATTTCAGACCAGTAGGGTAAATCTGGTTGGAAAAAACATGTGTCCCATGGAGTTTGTCAACACTCCAGCTTGTAAAGAACAGGAGGCCAGGACTGTAATGACTCCCGCCAGAGCTGGGGACCAGGTCAGTGTGGCTGGTGTTGCTGCCATCGCAGGCCAACCAGGATTTTAGTCGGATGAGCTGAGCAGCAGGTCCTTGGAGGCCCAGGCTAGGCAACCACGGGCGGCAAGACCTCTGGCCACACTCTGCGGGTAAGTGCTAGACTTGGTCTTCAGGGCCCCGCCCTCCCCATTTGAGAATCGGCTCCTGTGGCCAGGCAGCGCCAAAACTCTTCCTGGGCCTGTGGCACCTGACCTCGGAGCTGGGGGACAGGAAGTGCTCTCGGCCTTCAGCTGTTCCCAAGATCCGACACCAGAGCTTTCGTTTGCCGCCAACCACTAGAAGGACCTTCATCCCGGAGACGCGGGGTTTGAGCTCATCGGGTCCTGTGGTGACCGGACATTTGCCAACCAGGGTGTGGGACGAAAGGTGAAGGTGGGCAGAGCTCTGCGAGGAGATGAGTCTATACTGAGGCCAAACGCAGTTTCGCAGGAATCTGGAGGGGAGGGGAGATCCGGACGCCCCAGGGGTAGCTGTGAGGCAGGTGCTTCTATTATGGGTTTTCGGGGCTTCTCTCTCTTCTCAGTTCTCGCACAAGTTTGTCTGCGTTGAAAGCGCGGTGCGGAGAAGCTGCAGTAGCGAGCGAGCTGCCCGGGACCTCCCCGCGGCCCTAAGGGTGCAGGGGTGGCGTGGAGGGCGGGGCGGGCTCCGGTGGGGGCGGGGCC
>NW_004955414.1:23270071-23428620 GCF_000276665.1 Chinchilla lanigera
AGTTCCCGAGAGCAGCGGTAGCGCCCGAGGCGGAGGAGGAGCGACCGCGGCGCGGGGCGGCCCCAGGGGTGGGACAGCGACGCTTCGGGACGAGCCTCCGGCGCGGTGCCCGCCCCCGTCACGTGGACGCCAGAGCCGCTGCGGCGGGTCGGTCCGCTGGGGCTCGGCAGTTGGTCGGTGGCCGGGGACCTGTGGCTGGCTTCTCGGCTCTCATGGTCGGAGGTGGGAGGGACACGCGAGCGGCCCGCACACCTGAGCCGCCCGGACCGGAGCCAGCGCCCCGCATTCAGGTCAGTGCGCTTCCCCGATGCGCCCGGACTCGCCAGTGTTCGGACCGGGCTCCCCGAGCGGGACTTTGCCTGGGAAACCGAGACCCCAGCTCCGAGAACCACGCGGGTCCTGGGGGGTCACTCAGTGCCTCTTGGGTCCGGGAGCTGGTCCCAGGCGCGAGGTCGGGGACCTCACCTCTTCTCTGGTCAGAAGATGAGAAGGACGGTGGGTAACTCTTGTGGATTTGCTTCAAAACTCCACTGTTAACTTGCGGGGCGCCGCGGACAGTCCGCGATCTACAGGTGCCAGGGTGGCGCTGGTGACGCCAGCGGTCGTACACCTCGGAGTTCTGCGTGGGTACGGATGGCCCAGCTGCGCTCCCGGAGCAGCGAAAACCTCGAGCTTGGAAGCTTTAGGACTTTGCTCAGGCAAATCTCGGTTCGACAGTGCGTGCGTCCCATACTGTTAATGCAAAAACGTACTTTTCAAAAGATCAGGCTGCTAAATGCTAGTAGACTGCAAGATAGGAATGATCCTGTTTAAAAATGGGTCCCCCTCCTTTACTGACTCCAGACCAGCTGTTTTTTCTTCGATGAAAATAAGATTATATATTTAAAGGCCAGAACTTCCAAGGTTTGGGTAGGACTGAAATACACATTCTATTCATTCTTGCAAGTCTGACTTAGAGCATCTGGATATTTGGTGTAGATCTGTTTCCCTTTTCATATTTTGGTCTACTTCCTCTCTTTCTCTTCTTCTCGCTCTTTCCTCCATTCTTCCTTAATTGATTGTAATACAAAGCTGATGGATTTACACATTTTGTGGTATGTATTGTGAAGTTAAGTGTTCAACTACAGAACGGTAGTTGATCATAGATATCAATAATGTTCAGATTCTGATTTTACTGGTATAATCATAAATTCATATATTAGAACAATCATATTGGTTTAGTGATAGATATAACTCAGCCTTCAGGCTTGGGTTATTGTTAGGAGGAAAACACTGGGTATTATCTGATTTAGAAGTTCATTCTCTCTTGGGCTCAAGAGATCTCATTTGTGTTCTACTTACATTCATATTTAAAGTACTTTGAATGGGGAGATAAGGGAGATTAGTGACTCACTTGCATCCTTATGAGGTTTTATTTAACTTTTGTTGTTGCTGTGGTGCTGGTTACAGGGCTTTACTCATGCTAGGCGTGGGCTCTACCACTGAGCTACATCCCAGCCCTTATACAGTGCGTTTTAACTAGTAGTAGTCGTATTACTTTGAAATTTGGTGATGCCGGTTACTAGCTTATTGGCTGCTGGGAGAGTGTCAGTAGTCTCTTCTCCACTGGGATAGCTAAGGCAAATGCACTAAAACTTTAAGACAAAGTGGAATGATATAAATTACATGGGGGTAGGAACAAAGTTGTGGAAATTCCCGTCTTTCCTCTGGGCAGGCAGAGTCTGGGATAATTCTTAAAAAGGGGTAATATATGTATGTGCTAGAACTCAAAGGATTTCTTCTGGGTTTCTCCAGGTGGGTGTGAGCAAGGTGGCTTGGACTGTGAGAGTTGCATAGACAGGCAGGCTTGGACTAGCCTTGGGAAGTGGCCAGTCATCTAGCTTGGCTCCCATGGCGGGTGGTGGACAACAGAGCGATGACTAGGGCAGTACAGGATCCCAGTTGGTCATGAGAACTTTGTCTGAAGGTGCAGTATGGGGAATGGGAGTCAATATAGGTTTTCAAGCAGGAGACTAAGGGGTCTGTGAGCTTCTCAAAGAGACTTTAGCTCTTCCAGCTCCCTGTCTGACAGAAAATCCACTAAATACTTGTGGAATGAGTGGTTCAGCACTGGAGGAGAGCTTCTCAAACGTTAATGGGCCCAAGTCACCTGAGGATTGGGTTCAAATGCAGATTCTGAGATCAGGTATGGGACCTGGCTTTCTGCATTTCTAATTTGGCGGGGAAGGTGCCTACCACTTTGTCATCTGTGGCAAGAATGTGTGCTTTGAAATTGCCTGGGAAGCTTTGTAAACTATTCAGATTTAGTAGATCTGGGATGTTTTTACAAAGTTCCCCAGGTAGTTCTAACTGGCAGATGAAAATGGCTGTAGTAGGGCTGGGGATATAGCTCTGCGTGGCAAGTGCAAGGTCTAGAGTTCGACTCCAGGTACCAAAAAAAGAAAATGGCTGTAGTGGACTTCACAGTGCTTGGGAGGCAGTGACCAAGGGAAACAAAGACCCTGGGCCCTGGAGGACAGTTAGGAAACTAAAAGTGTAGGTTAGGGTAGAAATGGTAGGTGAGGCCTTACTGTGGGCCTGAAAAGGGGTGAAGTTGGTTCAGAAGAGACCTTGGGCAGACAAAATCTGTAGGACACGGGGCTAAGGAGTGGGAGATGTCAGTCCACTTGAGATTGATTAGACATGATAATAAAGAAGGAGAAACAATTTTGGGGAAACGAGGCTTTGGATATGAGAAATGGTGTACTGTTTAGGTGTTAGTGTCTGGAAGGTTTTTGAAACTGAGCGTTAGATTTTTTCCCTGCTGAAATGTAACTCTGTTCGTGATGCTGTCCTGCTTAAAATCCTCTGGTGTTTGCCCTAGTGGCACATCTAAGGAAGAGTGAAAACAAACACAACGAACAAGGTATTTAAATGTTAAGTTCGGTAGATCGTACACCCCCATTTGAGATGTGATACTCTGTCATCACCAATTGGTTTGGGCACAGCCACTCTGACCCTCTTGGCAGCTTTGTTTTTCCTGAGTCACTACTTTCCTGCTTCCTCCTTCCTAAAAGTTCCGCTTCCCTTGGCCTTTATGTGTCCTAGTATTATTTTTTGTTTTAGTACTTGATGGCACCTACATTACCCTGTTTTCACAGATTCTAGGAAGGGTGAAAAGTGAGCTGTATCCCTCATAATCTCTTATATGCCTTTTTTTGTGTGTGTGGTGATTCTGAGGATTGAGCCCAGGTCCTTTGCACTGAGCTACATCTCTAGCTCTTTTTATTTTTTGAGACAGCAGTCTTGCCAAATTGCTTAAGCTGGGCTCAACCTTACAGTTTTCTTGCCTTAGACCCCAGAGTAGCTGGATACGACTGCCTCACCCTTGTACACTCTTAAAGCTGGATCCTTTGGAACTTGTGGGTTTCTTCAAGGCCCAGTCTTACTCTACACACCTAGGAGATTCTGCCCTGGAACAGTTTGGTGAGCTTTAGGCCCAGATCTCTTTAAGGCCTCTGAAATTCCCAGGGGCTATCTACTCTGAGCTTTATTTTCAGCAAATTGACCATTTCTGATGGTTTTAAGTTCATTAGTTTATGCTTCTTGGCAATCCTTGTTTTCATCTCCTCTGTGTCGCTATCACATTCATACACACACATTTATGTGTACTTAGAGCTGAGCATGACTTGGGCACAATACTCTTCATCACCCTGTTCCACACCATGTGGTAATCTGGGCTGTAACACATCTGTAGATACAAATGGGGTAGGATTGCCTGTCTGATAGGATAGAGCAATGGTAGTGAAACTGGTGGCATGCATGTTATTGTTTTTCTGTTAAGACAAAAGATGTTAAGGTATGAGTTGTGTTTTCTAAACTAAGACCTCAGTATTCAGGTTTAATTGCAGAGTTGACACTTTGTGATAAGTAAGTGGGTTACAGGTAGCACTTTTGGTCTCTGAAAGGTTCACCATCACTGGGATAGAGTAGCATATTTGTAGGATCTTCCAGGCTGGGTAGAAGCTGGCCCTAATTCTGCTTTCCATCTCCAACTCTACCGTTGCTCAAACTGAGGACATCAACAATTTCTATTTTTGTGATCTGCTCTGCCTTTGTACATATGACTTCCACTTCCCAGAAATACATGTTAGGTCTGCTCCATAAGATGGACAAGCTCTTACTAATCCTTCAGGATGTAGATCAACCTCTTGGAACCTGATCAACCTCAAGTCTTTTTTATTCTGTTCATATATATGATCTCTCTTTTTTTTTTTTTCCTGGTACCGGAAATTGAACTCAGGACCTTGCACTTGCACTTACCAGGCAGGTGCTTGTGCCACTGAGCTATATCCCCAGCTCTCTTTTCATATATATGGATCACAAGTGCAGATCTCAGTTGTTCTACTCAGTGACTTTATTTGCATGTTTCTCCCTAGGCTCTGAGCTGCTGTAGGGCTGCATCAGCTCTTGTGTCTGGTCCCACACTTTGCAGATAATCAGGAAGAATTTATGGCAGATGTGGCTCTGCGATGGCTGGCTTTGGGATGTTTAGCTCAGTAAAAAGGGAAAAGGATTGTTTATTTTGTATGGGTGGTGAGGGAATGACTAGGAGCAGAAGCTCAAAGATTGGGAGGAAGAACAGGCCCAAAGCGGAGTGGGTGCACTTGGTGAGGGTCTTGAGGTGGTGGTGGGGATGCAGGGAGAGGAGAGGGTGGAGTCTCCGCCTGGGGAGAGGTGTGGGAGCCTCTGAAAGCTGGAGCTAAAGAATTTAAATTTTCTTTTGATGACATTCAAGTTTTCTGAACATGGAAAAGGCGTGATAAAAGTCATGTTTGCAGGGAAATTCTGGGCTGCAAAGGCCAGGGTGGAGGGACAGAAAGGGAGTTCTTGTGAGTACACGCTATTTGTATTACCCATAGAGGCAGGCTGGAGCTTAAATTATGGCAATGGCAATAGCAATGGAGAGGAGGGAACAGAAGGAAGTGAGCTTGCCAAGAAATCCAGCAGGATTTGGTGACTGATTGGATTTGAGGGAGACAGAAAAGAGTCAAATTGGGCATTGACATTTTGTGCTAGTTTGCTGGAGAAGAATAAGGCAATTGTGAGTCGTATGAGAGGGTGGAGGAGCTCCTTGGAAGGGGAAAGGGGAAAGAGGGGCACTGATTCTTTTTGGAATCAGAAGTCATGTTTGGATAGTTTCTTTCTTGCTCTTTAGGTGCTTCCTGCCCCGACCCCCTTTATGTTTTTACCTAAGAGGATGATGAAGCCAAAACAACCTGCCCAAGGTCTCCCAGCTTTTGGTGGCAGAACTCAGGCCTCCTGGCCTTTTGGGCAGACCTCTGCCATGTGGAGCACAGTGAGTTTGGCCAGAGGAAGCTACCAGACAGTCCAGGTGGAGATTCCATTAGGCCATGAGAAATGGAAATGAGACTAGATTGCGGTGAATTCTGTCTGTAGGACAGCTAAATTTGGTACGATACAGGTCAAAGACTCAGGGAGTGTCTGCTAGCAGCCAATGCCAATGGGGGCTGTGAAGGCTTGTGAAGGCCTATATGTGGGGCTGATGAGGTAGGGAGTGCTTTTATGAACTTGTATACTTGTTATGTTCAATATGGGTGCATGTGTATTAATTGAATTTTTATGTGATTGGAGCCACCAGTGAATTTACCAATTCCGTGGAAAGATGTTTTCCATTGTCTAAACACCCTTTCCCCTCCAGACAGATGGTAGGGGCACAGTCAGCCGGTTCATAAGAAGTTACGGGGATGGGAGTGGGGGGAGCCATTGGGGCTTCCTCCAGCTAGGGATCTGTGTAGGGGCGGAGCCGGGGATCCAGATGATTGAGTGAGGGCCACACCTATCTGTTTAGGAGCAAGGACTTTATCTGGAATCTGTACTGCTGTCAAGAGACTCAGTGGCCGAGGCTGTAGGTTCCCTGGCTTCTCAGACTCCAGCACAAAATCTCACCTTTGTCATAGACCATAACACAGTGGCTATTTCAATTTGCTAAGGCAGAGCTGGGTTAATTAGTGGGAAACAGATTATCACCCCGCGTGTGGTAGTTGCCAGCGACTCGTGGAATACTGAAATTCAACTTTGAGGAAAAACTTGTCAGTCCTCCATGGCTGTGTGTGTGTGTGCACGCGCGTGCGTGCCAGCATATGTGTGTGGTACTGGGGTTAAACCCAGGATCTGTGCACTGAGCTACATGCCCATCTCTTTTTATTTTTTAAATCTGGGGATAGAGTCTCGCTAAATTGCCAAGCCTGGTTTTAAATTTTCAGTGCTCCTGCTTCAGCCTTCCAGGAATTACAAATGTGCCTCCATGCCTGGCTTTCAAGCTTTCTTTTGAGCTGTATAGCTGAGTCTTACCAATTTCTACCTTTGTTCCGAGGTTGTATACACACACACACACACACACACACACTCACACACACCTACCTCATGGTATAAGTGATAGGTACAGGGATAAATTGCAAACCTGAGCATTGGGTTACCCAAGTCTTAGGAATGTCTTATGCAGAGGTACATGGGTGGAGAACCCGTTAGCAAACCTTCAGAAAGAGATTAGTTAGCCCAGGTGCAGCTATGGGGAATAGATCCTACAGGGCCTCTCCCCTGTAGCTACGGTGGCATTACCAGCATATTGTGCTTTGGGTATGTTTGTTTCTTTCTGGGACTGAGAACAGTATAGGGAAGGAATGAATGATCCAAATCCCAGGTTTCTCTGCATGCTTAGGGATAGCCAATGCTTGTTGATTACTGGAAGGTGTTTGGTGGGACAGTTAGAACTACTGCTCCAGCCCTCCAGGGTAAAGACGTATTGCTCAGCACTTGTATACATGGTTGGAATGTGCCAATCACGTGCAGCTGGGCAGGGACCACTATGAGCTGAAGGGCCACCCCTGTGACTGCACTGGTTGTCCCAAGACATCTTCTTAGCAAACTGCTCTAACTTGTTCCTGCCAGAAAGACTCAGAGAACCCTGCCATAAGGAACTTCTTGATTGACAACCGTGTGTGTGTGTGTGTGTGTGTGTGTGTGTGTATGCATACAGGGAGAGAAAGGAGGGGGAGAGAGACAGAGAGAGAGACCAAGCTGTAAGGACCAATGGAACAGGAAAGAGCAGAGCCACAATTCAACTCAAGCTAAGAAAACGGGTCAGGACAACTTCTCTCAAGGACAGCAGGTTCCTTCTTCCTATACATGGCCTTCTTTCCCCTAAATCAAAGAGGACATTTTGCATGAATAATTTGCTCAATGCTACACTGCTTCATAGAGGCAATAGCAGAGGAGGCAGGCCTCACAGAAAACTTTTTCCAGAGATAGGGAGGAAATGGAACTTCCAGCTTGCTTTTTCTTCTTCTTCTTCTTCTTTTTTTTGGTTTCACTGAGTTGCCCAGGCTGGCGTTCGCTCATGTGATCCTGCCACTTCTGCCTCCCAAGAGCCGGGATTGTAGGCGTGCACCATGCCTAGCTTCAGGTTGCAAGCTTTGATAAAGGGCTTGTCTCATGAGTTAGGGATGTTCTTCTCATTTTATGGGAAGGAAACTTTTTTTCAATGTTGGGAATCCAACCCAGGGCTTTGTGTGTGCTAGGGAAGTGCTGTACCACTGAGCTATACTCCCAGTCCTGGGAAACGGATTTTTGAAAGTTGCAGAGCATTTGATTTAATTTTATTTATTGTCCATATGGATGCTTTTGAGAGCGAAAGGAGGTGAATAAGTGCTAAACTATGTGGACCTCGGGAGGATAGGACTGTCCCAGGCACACAGGCATGTGTGGCATCAAACTCATAAACAAGGTTTAAAAATCCAAATTCTTTGAGAGCCCCAGGCATGCAAGGGGTGAGGGGATAGTGGAGAGTGGACTGGCATGGGGATAGGACAGACGTTAGAATGTGATTTTGGTTGGAATGGCAGTTCTTCTTCAAAATTTCATCAGAGTGAAGGAACAGTTCTTGGCTTTAACACTGATCCTGACTGGATGTCATGAAGAAGTTTGATTACATAAGCTCCTCCTGCGACCAGCCAAGACATCTGGTTCTTCAGTGCAGCATTGCCTACCTGGTAACAGCGACAACAGCCTGTGTGTTTGTCTAGGTTTTTACTACATCTTAGCACTGGTGCTGCACAATGTCCAGGGTGGGGATTATAGTCCTGCTTCTGGAGAGGAAGAAACTGCCCCCTCCTGGCCCCTACCCCTGTTCCTTCCTGATGGGAAGCAGGTTTTCTCTACCATTAGGGGCTGACCTCCCTGATCCTTTAGGACCCTGGTAGCTCTAGAACGGGGGCTATAAATTAAACAGTCCTCCATCTGCTGTTGCTCCTCTGAGCAAGTCTCCTTACCTCTCTGAGCTTTAAATGACTCTTTTGTTTAAATAGTAACAGACATACTGTGATAGAATGGAATAATGCGATCAGTGTTGATTACATGGGTTGGCACATCCTAGACACTCAAATGGTATTGTCATTATTAGTTTCCTTTTCTCAGGAAGCCTTGTCAAAAGGAGTGGTTGACATCATCCAGAGGGCTTGTGCTGAAATTTCAGAGGGGAGTAGTATTCTCTGGGCTTCTAGGTGTGACCCCCGCAAAGGTCAGCCATGGGGAAGGTAAGCAGAAAGCCCGGGATATAAGCAGAAAGCCAGGAGGCAGAAGTACATGGCAGGATCGGTAGTTGCCTGGTTTCAAATGGCTGGTCACCAGCATGCAGGACAGGGGCAGCACACAGAAAGAGCTCAGAGCCTACCTACATCATCAGCTCAATGAGATGTGGCATGTAAGTGCAAAGTCCTGCCCTTAGGCTCCCCAAATCAATTTGTGTGTGCCCTGCCTGTCCATGAGGAAAGGTCACACAAATTGGCTTAGCCTGACTGCATTACTAGAAATCCTGAGTTGAGACCTTGGTAAACTTTTCCCTGTATTGGTCAGAACCGGTCATACCTGGAGGCAAGTGGGAGAGGGACCCCAGGTGCTGCAAAGCTTTGGAAGGATCTGAGAACACCCAAGAAGATACAGGGAGGTAGCTTCCAATCTCAGGTGGGTATGGGAGTTATGTTGTGCATTGCTCAGATGGCAGAGTTGCTGATCCACAGTAGTGAATGTTAGGGGAATTAAAGAGGAGGCAGATTTTAGAATGAGATGATGCCAAAAATATTCTGTAGAACTCAAGCTTGTCTCAAGAGCTGAGCAGTTGTCTTGGAGCATGACTGGAGTATACCTGAAAAGGGTATGTACGTACTGCTCAAGTGGTATTGACCAGAAGTTTGTGAAATAACATGGGAGGCAGGTTGTGCTGCAAGAATATATGTATAACTGAAAAGATGACAAGGTTTAGACAGAATAGGCTTTGTGAATCAACTAATTGGGACTACTGGGACTGGGTCCCAACAAGAGTTAGAGCCAGAGTTACACCCACAGTACTAGAGCAGGTGTGAAGGAAGAGGAGAGTACATAGGGCTCTTTGATCCATCAGATGCCATGGGTTAAAGAGCATGAGCTTCTCTTATGTAATTGAACAAACAGATCAAAAAACAATGAGAAGACTTAGCTAGAGTCCTCCCACTGTTAAACGTTGAGCAAATTGGGACTATGGATGGAGGTTTGAATGCCAAACTAAGAAGCTGGACTTTATGCTGTCATGGTGGGGAATAATTGGTGGCTTCAGAGCAGAGATGACTTGAAGCAAATGTGGGGTGGAGTGTGGATAGGAGAATGAGAGAGGACAGTGGCGTAGAAGCTCTCCAAACCTAAGTCACAGGCTGAACATCCCATTTAATTTTGGGTCAGGAGAGGGGAAAGGCTCTGAGGAGAGCTTCTGTGGGTTGAAACTCCGAGGCTGTGATCCTCAGGAAGTGATGTAGCATCTGTATTCTCTGCTGCCTCCTTGGCCTGACCGCCTGACTAGGCCATGAAGGCTCTTTCAGACTTATGGAGCAACCTGCATAGATTGCGAGAATGTAGCATCTTCGCACCTGGAGAACCAGAGCATGTGGTCTTAGGCATTGGCTTCCCAGCATTCAGGAGGGTATGTGCCTTAGTTACATTTCTCGTTGCTAAGACAAAATACCCAACGTCTACAAATTCAGGGAGGAAAGGTTTATGGAGCGCACAATTTGTAGAGGTTTCAGCTCATAGTTGGCTGGCTCCAAGGCGGAGTGGCATGGCAGAGGGGCATCGCAGAGGAGAAACAGTCCGTGGCAAAGAGGGCAGCCAGAAGGCAGCAAGCAGTAAGCAAGGGACGTGTGACCCATGACCCCCTTTCTGTTCCTTACAATTTATCCAGCCTACCTACCCTTAGGGCAGATAACATTCACACCTAGGGTGGGACATCCTTAATCCTCTGCAGAACTGTACCAAATCAATCAGTGGACTAATTTAATAACCACACACCCTTGATCCCAGCATCACACACTCCAGATCCAGCCACCTCTGAAAAGCCCCACCTCTGACCATATGTGGCTTTAGAGGAACAGCTCAACATACACCATATGGCAGGTAGAGAAGCAAGGGGGGCGCTGTGTGGTCTGAGGCACTGGACTCACAGCATCCAGTAGATAACGGTGGGCATAAAAGGGGATGGTTGAGAAGGGCGTTGATGAAACCACTGGGGAGTCTAACTTGCAGCCTGGGCCACAGTGCAGGGTTCCAGCCCCGGGAGGAGGCAAGGAAGGGCTGTGGGCACCAGGGCCTTCTTCAAGTATGCTGAGGTTTTGGGTGGGGTTCAGTTCGTGGAAAGAAGGAGAGCTTTGTGGTTAGGCCACGTGGATGTCTGAGGGGTAGGACATCCTGGCCTGGGTGGCAGGCAGAGAGCCTGGCAGCCCCAGCATCAGAACTGGCCTGCAAGGCCTGGGGAAACTCCCATCATTTCAGGAGCAGAAGTAGAGCATAATTCCTGAGAATCCTGGAGTTAGTAGGCCCATGGCCTCGTTGATTATTTCAGTCATAAAGTCCTTTTCCAACCGTTCTCTTCTCTGAGAACTGTGCCGGTGGGAACAGGAGATGAACAAGACGTGTCTCCTGCCTAAGTGTTACTTAAGGATTGTTCCCCTCACTGAAACCAGGCTGTAATAACCACTAACAAAAATAGAGTCAGTAGTCAGAGAAAGAAGAGGTTGGGCTTGCTGAGCAGGCAGCCTTTGAGGAGGGTCTTGGAGGAAAGACAGAGAGGCTGGCGATGCCCTTCTCTGTGGATGTGAAGGGAATTGGCAGAGGGAGCAACCATACACAAAGAAAGCATGGGGAGTGGAAATTAAGGGGCATGTGTGGGAAAAAAAAGCCAGTGTTTAGGTTTGGCTAGAGCTACGGAGTAATGAGGTTAGATAGGGCACCAGAGATTGGCCATTAGCATTTGTTAAGTACCAGCCCTGACCCCAGGCATTGGGCACAGAGTCTGTTCTCACTTAAATCTCAACAGCAGCCTTTCAGGGCTTTAACTCAGGAGTTTAACAGACTGCAGTAAGATTCATGACTTTCTCAAGGTCCTGTAGCTGGTGCAGTTACATTTATGTTCGGTCCACCTCACCCCAAACTCGTGTTCTTTCCACCTACCTTGCCACCATGGTTAGAGGCCAGGTTCTTCAGAGTTCATTACAGGGAAGACTTTTTTCCTTAATCACGATGAGGCAGGAAGATGGTCAGTCAACATGTCAGACCACATTAACCTTCCAGAAAGCCTTGGTGAATGTGAAGCACCTCCCGGTCGTGGGAATTCATGCTTGTATACATACACATAGGTAGGAGATAAATCTCTAAAACAGGTGATGCACAATTTTTCATGGTATAGAAACTTTTAATACCTGACTGCTGTAGGCAGTTTGTAATTCTTAGCTAAATTCCTTATTTTTACCCCCACTGAAAAAAGTATGTTTAAGTGGGGCTGGATAATACTGTTCTCTAATTTATAAAAAAGTGGTTTTTAGCCTGAACTATTTTATCGTTAATAACAAGTCGTTTACAACTAACCTCACCTGCTTAGGACTCCAGGGTGTCAGCCTTGAAGGATGTTTAGCAAGAGTGATGCTCCAGAGTAGGGTGGAAAGGTTAGGTGAAGGATGAAAGTCAGAGAAACCTGGGAGTTGCCCAGGTGGGAGAGGAGGGACTGATGGCCTTGCAGGGGCGTGGAGTGGGTGCTGGCGTTCCTGTGTGAAAGGACGGCATTGTTTCCATGCATGGCATGTTCAGGCGTTGTGCAGGTGGGTGTTGGTGGGGAACGTGTGCTCACATCAGCCCATGTCCTGCAGAGCCAGCTAGTCCTTATTGCTGAGCAGGTCTGCCTAGCACCTCATCTTTGTCCAGCTTGGCCCTCCTATTGGAGCTCAGAACCCAGGTTTGGCCTGGAAACTACACCTTGCTTCTATCCTCAGGGTGGACCTGGTCCTTTAGGCTTTCAAAAAGGAAGTTTTCCCTCAGCTTCGAACATTGGAGAAGACCAGCGAAGGAGGTTGTACCAACCATTGGGAAGATGCATTGGCTTTTCAGAGAGGAGACAGGGTGGTATCTGGGCTGCAATGACTTAAGTTTTCACATTAAGAGGACATTTCACTGGGGAGAGAACTCTAGCTGCAGATCCTACCTACTAATAAGGTGTACTGCAAAGACCATTAAGAGGCATTCTAGTGTCACAAAACTATTCTCAAATGTCACGACCACTGATTTTGAAAGAAATTTTAAATCAAGTGACAGTTGGATAAAGAGTGATGTTCATGAGAAGGATCCTATAATCTTCTGAGAACATCACTGTGAAATACCATACATGGAAACGTTCCCTTAGTAACTCCTGCTGTGACTGCCTATCAGCTATAGTTGTTCCTGTTAGAGTGTGGTGTCTATGATAAACAATTTTGTGGCCACTCTTTTACAGTGGTACAACTCAGTTGCCTTCTCACAAGGCTATCTCTGGAGTTAATTGGGCATGTTCAGGGCCAATGCGTAGGCCACAGACCTGCTGCTCTAAGGCCAAAACCAGCCATAAATATGGTTGGGACTTGGTCCTCTTCTTCTTTTACTCCACAGAGCCCAGCTTCAGCTTTAGCCTCTGTGTCTAGGGCTTCCCAAATCCATATACCCAGCTCTGATGTCTCTATCAAGTACCTGTCACTCAATGGGTTGAGCATCTTAGGGTTGGTTTATTCCTTGTCCTTAGGCAGGGCCACCTTGTAAGACTCTGAGAGAAGTGGCCAAGGAAGTATTATAGTTTGGGGTTTTGCAAGGGGTACAATATAATACAGGACACATATTTTATAAGATTATTTATAATAGTCACCCAAAGAATCATATACAAACAGAGAGTGCAGGAAATCTGTCCACACACTAAAGACCGAAGAATCCAGCTGAGGGCCTGGATCCCACAGTAATGTCCTGCGTGAGTTCAGCTGAAGATCTAGAGCCCTTAACAATGCCCCCCTGAGTCCAACTACAGGCCAAGATCCCAGAACAATGTCTCATGCAGGCCTGTTTTATGGGTCTGCTCTGAGAAGGCCCAAACGTCAGTGGTGGAAGCTAGAAAGACTGTCAATGGGATGAAGGATCTGTGCTAGCAGGCTGAGGGATCTTCACTGGAGCCAGGAAGTGATACTTAAGTAAGAACTAGAGCTCCCTGCAAAGTACCACAGCCATCCTCAGCAACAGTGAGGTCCTGAGCTCCTCTGATCATGAGGAAAGCTGAGTTCCCATCAGGAGGGCTAACGAAACAAGCTTCTCCAGGAGACTGAGCAGTGCACCATCTTCCCCTCCGGAGCCAGGAAGTGATGCTCAAAGTGAGGACCAGAGCTCCCCCAAAGTGAACCGAAGCCATTCTCAGTGACAGCGAAGTCCCGAGCTCCTCCTCCCATGAGAATAGCCAAGTTGATCAGGAAAGCCAGCATGACAAGGTCCTCCAGCAGAATGGCCCAAGAAAACCACCAACTTCCAACAACCTCCCAACAGTTTCTAACAGCCTACCTAACAGCCTCTAAACTTCTTCTCCAGCTCTGCCTCTTATACTGCTGGCAACAATCCTCAGGTGGGCCTCCCACACCCAGCACCAGGCTGGTTTAGTTCAACTGAGTGTTGTTACAAGTTGACCACCAATTGTCAGTCCACCAAAGGAAGATACAAAGGGGCTAGAAGAGTGGGCATATGATCTATTAGAAACTTTCAGCTCTAGAAGGCAATGGCCCTGACCTTGCTATCTTTTTGCCAGGTACTGCTAAAGAGACCTGAAAATCCCAGAGCATGCACACTCTGGTTGAGTTCTTGTACCCCCGTGGTCTGCCTATGCTGGGGCTGGCTCCAAGAAATTTGACCATTTCACAAAGGGAGTCAACAGTGTGTATCCCCGCCCACTCCAATACCAACATTTAGGGCATGGGGAGGAGTCTTGGTCAATTCTATCTTCTGGGACTGTGTAGTTAGTGAATGCTGTTTTCTTGAATGGAGAGATGGGGGATGTTGCATATTTACCAGGTCAGGCACTAAGTGGATGGACAGTTTAGTCTGTGCTTTCTGTCTCTCTCTCTCTCTCTCTCTCTTTTTTTTTTTGGTACCGAGAACTGAACTCAGGAACTT
Source organism: Chinchilla lanigera (assembly GCF_000276665.1). Taxonomy (NCBI): domain Eukaryota; kingdom Metazoa; phylum Chordata; class Mammalia; order Rodentia; family Chinchillidae; genus Chinchilla; species Chinchilla lanigera. The sequence goes on from NW_004955414.1 coordinate 23,284,601, forward strand.
GTGCTTGCCAGGCAGGCACTTATGCCACTGAGCTATATTCCTGACCCAGTCTGTCCTTTCTTTTAATGCACTGATCAGCTCTGTATGAAGCAGGTATAATCCCCATTACATAATAATCTGAGAGCTAATATATATTACCCAAGGTAAAAGAATCTAATCTATTTTGTAAGTGATAGAGCCAGGATTTAAACTCAAATCTCTTTGACCTTGCTAGGATCTGAATGTTTATGAGCTCCTAAACTTTATATGTTTAAATCCTAAGCCCCGAGGTGATGGATGGAATTATAAGGTGATTAGGTCATGAGACTGGGGCCCTTGTGAATGGGATTAGTCCCTTTGTAAAAGAGGTCTGAGAGAGCTAGCTAGTCCTTCCCACTCTGTGAGGGCACAGCCAGAGGCTACCATCTATGAATCAAGAACATGAAACACTGAATCTTATAGAGTGTGGATTTTGGAGTTCCCAACCTTGGGAAGTGTAAGAAATAAACTTGGGTTGTTTATAAACTATATACCAGTTGTGTTATAGCAGTCGGAAGGGACTAAGGCAAAGCTGGACTTTTTCTGCTGCACCTGCAGCTCTTACTCTTTAGGGTTGGACATCCCCACTCACTGGAAATAAAGAAGTTCTAAAGGGTGCTGGGCTGGGTTGAGCTAGTATGTGGGAACTGGTGTCTGAACTACCACCTCTCTGGTGGCTCTTTTGAGTCATATAGATCTCTATACCTTTCACTTCTTCCTTAGAGGCTGAAGGACTGCTTGGGTTTCTTCTATGGGGGAATGAAACCTCTGCTTTATGAAAGAAGTGAAGAAGAATGGAAAGAAGTACCCAGAAAATTTTTAGAGGTTCCCACTCCTCTGGGATCCATCTGATAAACTTTCTGGAACAATATACTGCTTGGGCCCCAGGGAGGGGCTACCTAGTACAGTGTAAGTCTCCTGTGGGCTTGTTCTTACTCTGCAATAGTGTATGTGCAAAAGGGGGATTACAGTATCACTTTCCTTGGGAAAGTTCCCAAGTCATCCTCTGGCCACAGATGGGAGGGAAGTGATCTGAACCACAAGTGTCTTGTGATTGGCCAGCTAAGGTGAAGAGACTGGCCCTCCCTCTTCCTCCAACCTACATCATATACTAGAGTTGTTGAATTGGGTTGACAACAGAGGGCTGGTTTCTTGAATGAGGCTTAACAGCTGATCATTTTGTAGGGGTGTTAGGATTTCCTCCTTTCAGTATCCTGAAGTCTGGCCTGACTACCTGGTCCTGGTCCCCAGGTGTGATTCCACTGAGAAATGACTTACAAAGAACTAGATAGAGAAATATGAAGAACTGCCCTTACCTGGATGTCATTTAATGGCTGAGAATGTGATGCACATGTCTCCATTGAACTGAGAGGGAAGAAACACCAATGAATCAGAACAAAAACCAACAACTCCAGAGAGGAGGCTGTCTTCTTCCTCTAGCTTTTCCAAGCTGTCTGTCCAAGATCAGATGAGTGTCTATATGAGTCTCATTGGCTGCTAAAACAAAGGGAGCTCACATAGCAGAAACTTACTTTCTGCTAATTCCAGAGCCCCGAAGCCCAAGATCAAGGTCTTAGCAGGGTTGGCTTCTTCTGTGGCCTTTCTCTTTGGGTTGCAGATGGCTGTCTTCTCCCTGTGTCTTCTTTTGGTTTTTCCTCTGTACTTATCTGTCCTAACCTCTTGTAGTAACACAATTATATTGGATTAAGGCCTACCCCAATTTAATTACTTCTTTAAAGACCCTTCTTCCAAATATGGTCACATTCTGAGGTCAGGAGTTCAACATACCAGTTCTGGGGGACACAGTTCAGCCCATAAGAGGGTGTTTCCAAAATGCTTAGTAAACAGGCCCAGTGTCGCAATGAAAGACAAAGAGGCACTCACTGCTGGCCTTGCCAAGCTGGGGACAAGAAGAGGAAGGTATACCCAGCCTAGCCTGTAGGAGAAACTTGACTGGCCTTGTGGAAAGGCTTAGCCTAGTAAAGCTTGGAGCTGGGCTCTATAGTGGCAGCCTCGCCTTCTGGAAGTAGTGGGTTCTTTGGTGTCTTCATCTGGCTCCCACGCAGCTTTCTGCCCTCCAGTGAAGGCACGGCTGCTAATACCTTCTAACCTTGGCCTTTCCCTGTGCCGGAGGCAGAAGCGAGGCTGTGGAAGACAGTGCACACAGGCTGGACTTTAAGGAAGTTCTTTGGTCTCCTTCTGGTGTTTTTATTTGTGTTTGAGACAGGTTCTTGAGGTGTTGCCTAGGCTATTCTCAGACTCTTGGATCCAGGTGATCAGCTACTCTAGCCTCAGCCTCCTGAGTAGCTGAAGCTGTAAGTGTGTGCCACTGCACCCAGATCTGTTTATTTTTTTAATCCCAGAGGAAAAACATTGCATGGAATCAAAATTAAATTATTCAACACATGTTGAAATGAAGGTTCAAAATACTGAATAAATTTTGATTAATTCAATTAGTATTTACCTAATGTCTGCCAAATTCTGTGGCCTGACCTCCTGTGGGCAGCTAGAGAGGCTTGTAGGAGGTAGCTCTCTGCAGGCTAAAGTTATGCATGAGGCCTTAAAAACTCTAATATAATAGAAAAAACATGCCAATTCAGGCATGCTTTTTCTTGTTGCTTAGCATTGTAAAATAATAGAATGAGGAGAAAGGCCTGGTTTTATCATCTGTCAGGGGAAGTTTGTCCTTTGGGAGTATATTTGCATTCATCATTTGTCTCCTGCTCATGCCAAACTCAAACACAGCCAAGTCTCCCTTGTGGTAGGGTTGCCTTTGCCTCTGAATATCAGGCTGCAAGAGAGGGGCCTTAGATTTGGAGAAAGTTAGATCTGAGAGGCTGTCATGGACAACCACCAAGGTCACATGCCCTTCTCCCTTTGATCTCTGCTGAGATAAACACTTCCTGTCTACCTGTGTCCAGTTCTTTGCTGGGCCCTCAGACACATTGAGAAATAATGTTACTTTCATTCCTAGAAATAATGTAAACAAGGTTAGTTCCAGGTAAGACAGGAGCAGAGAATGGAGTCATCCAGCATCTTCAGGGACTGAGGATAGTGATGTCAGGAAAGGCCACGTGGAGGTAGTACATATGGATACGGCCCTGGAATGGGTAGGACTTGGAAGGATGTATCCCCAGTAGAGGAAGCAGAGAAAACAGAGACAGGGAGATCTTCCTGATTTGGAAGGTGGGAAGTGGTTCACCGTGGCTGGGACTCAGCTTGCTGAGAGGTATAGCTGGAAAGTGGACCATAGTGGAGGACTTTGGCTGAGCTGCGGAGACTTTTTTTACAAGCAGTGGGGAGCCAGCTGTGGAAAGTTTGGGAGCAGTGGAGTACTGTACCAACTCTGGAACATGCCCTGCCTGTATTTGGGGGAATGGATTTGGCTGGAGGTAGGAACTAGAGGAGGCAGCTTTTGCAATCTGAGAGGTGATGACGGGGAGACAAGAGGTGAGAAGAGTTTGGTTAGTATGAGAACCTGTTCAGGGAGTCTGAGTGGTACTGTAGAAAGAATGCCGTATGAGTCATCAGGAATTTAGGTTTAAATCTCAGTTCTGCTGGAAGGAAAGGTGGAATCTCATATACTGCCTTCCTCACCCTCCAAGAAGCCCAGAGCTCCATTCGGTAGGTTTTTGTTTTTAATCTTAAATTATAAAGAAAATTCCAGCATACACTAAGGAAGCGGGAACAGTATAATAAATCCTCATACCCATCAGCCAGCTTCAACAATAACCTCTTGCTGTTACTTTTTTTTTTTAGGGGTGGTTTTTGAGATGAAGGGTTTGGGCTGTATTCAACTTGAGGTTGCATTTAAGAATTTCTCTGAATCTGACTCTGATCAGTGAAATGATGTCATATCCATTTGTTCTTCCCTGATCAGTGAAATGATGTCATATCCATTTGTTCTTCCCTGGAGGTAACTTGAATGTGTGTGTGTGTGCTGGCTGCTGCAAGGAGGAAAATGAAGATTTTGTGGTTTTTTATTTTGCTTTTTTAAAAAAAAAATGTAGTTCAGGCTGGCCTTGAACTCCTACCTCAACGTCCTGAGTGTTGAGATGATTACAGGTGTGTGCCACTACATCCAGCTGAGGATTTCTTTTGAAGGGTTTTTTCTGGGGTTGAAAAGACACATTGCCAGCAGGGGCCTGTTAGTGCATAAGATCTTATCTGTGGGGTGAAAGTGCAGAGAGGGTGGAGGTAAGGACTGCTGGGAGGGTGAATTGTAGGGTCAGACGTGCTCATTGGAATGTGCCTGGTGTGGCCGAGGGCCTAATTCACATCATCCCACCTGATAACACTCATCTACAAAACCAGGCACCAGTGAATTAATTCAGTTGGTGGGCATTGTTCGGTGGCCACGACATAAACACTTGCCCTCTCAGATCGCCTGCTTGGCGTTGCCCTACATGGTAAAGTGAATTATAGCATCAACAGCAAGTTGGTGGGGAGCAGAGCTCCGCAACAGAGGGCACCATGTGGAATGCAGGCGCATCACCCTGGCGGTGATGGCACCTCCTAGCTAGCCACTGTGCTCTGACCCTCGGAGCTGGTGTGTTGGTCACCAGTGTGCCAGACAGACCAACACTTCCATGAGCACCATTGCTTTGTTCTTCACTGTGATAGTAGCCTTGCTTGGTTTGGACACAGCAACTGTACATGCTACTCAAATGCCCTCTGAGCTTGGCAATAAATGAAAAATGGGACCAGGAGTCAGGGAGAACAAAATACCAATTGTATAGTGAATATAAGTATTCACAGAATGTGGCCCATAGGGTTCCCAGTGCATACGTTTGCTGAATTAACATTCCCACTTGCAGTAGAGACTTAAATGAGAGCAGTGTCACTCTGCAAAAGGCCACCTCCTTCATCAAGTGGCTTTAGGGAGAATGGGAAGGATGAGGATGATCTTTACATGCTCAGTTCTTCCCCTCATTCACACCAGTTACTTAACTGCCCCATGGGAGGAAGTCTTGCAGAGAGAAGATGTTAGTATTCTCTCATTGGATATTCCCATGGCAACAAGGACCAAAAGGAAAGGAAGGTGCATGTTGTGGGTCTCAGTGGAGGTTTATTTAGACAGGCAGTGGTGAGGATGCAGTCATAAAGGACACAGAATTGTCTGGGCATTGAAAAGTTTTGTTGAACAGTGATAGGGGAAGGGACCTTTATGTTGGGGGGACACCCTGAAGAAGGCACATGACATGAGAATGCTCTCCCTTGGATGGAGTTTCCAGGACTCAGGAAGTGGTAGGAGGTGTCAGGCTTGGTGAGAAGTGTTGCATAGTGGTGAGGAGTGTAGGGTCAGACTGCTTGCATTCAAATTCTATCTCTGCTACTCCTGGATTTGTGATTTGGCCAAGTTCATTAACCTTTTCTCTTTTTTTTGTGGTACCGGGAATTGAACTCAGGACCTTGCACTTGCCAGGCAGCACTTATACCTCTGAGCTATATCCCTGGCCCCTCATTAACCTTTTCAAGCATCAGTTTCCTTGTTTGTGAAGTCTGGATATCACAGTTGTGAATACTGAGATATGAAATACATACATATATCCAGCTTAACACACAGGGTGCTTAATAAATGGTACCATTATTAATACCATCATGGGTCTGGGGCAGTTTGGGATAAGCACTGATGTGTGTGCTGATTCAAGCTAGGACTGCTCTGGGAAAGGAGGCCCTGCAGTGAACACAGGCTGGGCAGGGCATCTCTGCAGAGAGACCTATGGAGACTTGGGGTGAGGGTGGGGTCATAGGTAAGTGCTTAGTTCAGGGAGGAGCCCAAGAGTGCTTTGTCCCAACTGCCAAAAGAGATGAGTATCTCACTGATGAGACACCAAGGAAATAGACCAGCTGATGCTGACAGACTGCTGTCTAAGTGATTTCTTTCTTTTTCCTTTCCAGTGCTGGGGCTTGAACTCATACCTTAGCACTGAGCTACATCCTCAGCCCTTTTAAAAAAATTCTTTTGAGACAGGGGCTTGCGAAGTTGCTTAGTTAACTAGGCTGTGCTCAAACCCGCAGTTGTCCTGTTTTAGCCCCATGAGTGCTGGGAGTACAAGTGTGTACCACCATACCGGCTACTTTACTCTTTGTTTGTTTTGTTTTTTTGTCTTTTTGAGACAGCGTCTTGCTATGCAGTTCAGGCTGCCTTGAGCTCACTTTGTAGCCCAGGCTGGTCTTGAACTCGCAATGATCCTGCTACCTCAGCCTCCCGAGGGCTGGGATTACAGGCATGCACCACCTTGCCCAGCCTTACTTAACCTTCAAAGGCACCCTTTCAATTCAGCACTATCCCCATTTTATCAATAAGGAAGCTGAGGCACAGAGGTGATACATAGTGAGTGTCAGAATCAGAGTTCTTACCAAGCTAGCCTGACTCTAGCTAGTGCTTTTTAACCCCAGCTTAGCCTCTGCAGGAGATAACAGTGGGAGCAGCTCAGCAGACAGGACAGCATCAGTGCGCATGTACTGCAGTTGGTGTCAGAGGGAATGCTAGGTGAGCAGTTGGATTCTGGCACCAAAGAGAAGCATGACATCATGACGTGGGCGTAGGGTCACAGGGAGAGTCTTAGGATAGAGGAGGCTTTCATGTTTGTGTGGGTTGAGAGGATCAGGAGGATGAAAGAGGTGCAGGCTCCACTTAGGGTGTGTAATGAAGAGGATGGGCTTCTGTGCTGATAGACGAGTGGCCCAGGGGCAGCTCTTCCACAGGATGAAGGAGGGATCTAAAGAGCAGAAAGGGGGATTTGAGGGGTTTCATTTCTCACTGGAGAGAGCTGCATGAGAACTTGCTGAGCAGGAGTCTGACAGGAAAGAAACAAGAACTTAGAGATCTTGGGTGTGACTAACAGAAGGCAGAAGAGACACCTGACCCTGGCTCCCCAGGCAGAGGAGAGTGAGGATAAGTGGTGACCAGAGAGGCAGAGGTGCCAAAGAGCAGGCGCAGGTGGGCCAGCAGGTGGCTGGAGAGACGCAGAGGTTGGGGTGAAGACCCACGTGTTGACTACAGCACGGGCTGTGGGGCACAGGGTAAAGAGCCCTATCTGAAGTAAGGGGGTGGGGAGAGGGAAAGGGGCCCGAGAGAAGTGTGGGGAGGGTGTGGGTGGAGACTGGCATGGGCGACATAGGGGACAAGCTGCCATAGACTTGGGAGGAGGAACGCAGAGAGCCCTGTGAGCGCCGCTGAGATGGGTCCTTGCCTTGGCTCCTTGCATCCTTCTGCATGTTTTGCTCAGAAGAATAAGAGGCTTCCAGCTGCTCCCTTCCGCGGTGCCATTCTCTGGTGACACAGTCCAAGTCCAAGGGGTGAGAGGAGGCAAAAGTCCCTCCCAAAGCTGGTCCCAGCTTTCCTCCTCCTCCTCCTCCTCCTCCTCCTCTGGCCTCAGAGCTAATCTTTGTAAAATGGGGCTGATGACTGTAATAAGTCCCTCACAAATGAGATAATGAGAACCAAGTCTTTTCCAGAGAAGCTGCTGCTTCTCCTAGGAGGCAGGGGCCCTGCTGCGAACTTCAGAGCAGGCTGTGTTTACAGGCAGGTGGAAATTGCCCAGGCGCAAGTAATTTGCCATCATTCTGATGCGTTGTCGCTCTGAGAGTGAGCTGTGCTCGTGCCTTGTGTCCTGGCTCGCTCGTCACGGCTACATCTCAGTCTCTGGGGTACAGCCCCATTTACATTCACTTCTCAGACCTGCACTGTGAGGCTCCAAGAAGGAAAGCACACCTCTTTCCCTCCCAGTGCTCTAAGTGGCTGCAGTCCTCCACCTGAGAGGACACAGATAAACCTGTCTGACAGTATGAGGGGCAGACTGGTGGAGGGGCCCCCTGCTCTGACCCCTGGATCCTCCTGGGTCAGAGGTAGCATCCCACTCTGCATGTCGCTCTTTCCGAAGGCACATGTTCCAGCTTTTCTTCCCCTTCCCCACCCTGAATCCCTGTCCCTCTTGATGTGCCTGCATTGTCTGTCCTCTGAGATCTGCCCAAGCTGTCCAAAGACAGCAGGCCTTGGGTAAGGCCATGGCTTTGATCACCGGGGTTGTCGTGACCTCTTACCACAATTACTTTTTGTACTGGGAAAAGGCGGGGGGGATCAGAATGTGAAGAGCAGATATGGGAGGTGTGAACAGACAGGGAAGGGTGAGGCAGGCATTTGAAAATACAAAGCAAGGTACTGAAGAGAGCCTCAGCTTCTCAGTGCTCCTCCAGCTGAGGTCAGATGTGCTCTCTGGGTGTGAACTGTCCGAACCTCATACTCATCGGGTTCCTGGCCAGACCCTGCGCTCCTCTTTGTGGACTGGGCCCAATTCCGGTGTTTCATGCTCGTGGCCTTGGGGTTGTGTTTCTCTTAAGTAGCTTGCCATTTCCGGAAGATGTCACTCCTGCCTGCTTCTGAAACTGGGACAGAGAGGCTGGAAGTCTGGCTTCCTGGCACCTGGAAGGAAGGTCTTATTGTCTCATGCTGTTCTTCACACTCGTTACGGGATGGTGTTTGGGTTTGTGACTGAGTGCCCTGCGGCTGCTACTTGTTGAAAGCCTGTGTGAGATCCTCAAACCTTGTTTAACTTAGGGCTGTAGTTTGGTGAGAAGGGCTGGAGTGGTTTGGGTAGGTGCATCTGGGTGGGGCTGCGCCAAAGGAGGTTGGTGGTAGAGCAGGGGCGTGCGATGTGAGTTGGCTGGCTGTCAAATGGACCGTCCAGAAAACAAGGTAATGCAAGGGGGACGGGTGAGGCAGATGAAAGAGATGAGATCACCACTAGCATGAATCTAAAGAGCTGATGTTCTCTTGTCTTTCTCTGCAGCATGGGTTGCTCTTGCATCTTCCCTTGTGAGCATTTCATTTGGCTCTGGTGCCACTCCTGCTTCTCTTAGCTGTTTTGCAGTCTCTTTGGTGGGACCCTCCTCCTTGATGGCTTCATGGTGGCGTGTTCTAGAGTTTTAACGTGGTCAGCTCCCTAGTGTAGATCTCCAGCACAGACTTCTCTGAACATCAGTGTCATGGTTACTTTTCTCTTATTGGTGAGACAAAATACCCAATATCCAGAGTTAAAGAGGAAAAGGTTTATTTAGCTCACGGTTTGTGGCAGTTTCATTCCATAATCATTTGGCTCCAAGGCAGGGTGGCATGGCACAGGGGCAGCTGTTCAAGGTGGCAGAAAACAGCAAAAGCAACAAGAGCAAAAGGGAGGGCAAGCCTCTTTTCCTTCCTTATACTGCAGGCTACCCCCCTCGGGTGGGTATAGCACTCATACCATCTCCCTGCCCTCCTCTTGCACAGGATGAGGATGTTTACAAAGTGAAGACCCTGGGCCCTGCTAAGTCACTTAGATAAACTTTTAAACTTCTCAAGTTGACACCATGTATCCACCATTACAACCAGATTCTATTTCCAAATGGCCACTCAGTATATCTTTCTAGGCATCCTTAGGCATTGTAAAACAGACATTTCAAAACCACTGTCTGGATTTTACTCCCACATGTCCCACATTCTTGATCCTGTTTCCCTGGTACTCAGGGCAAAGACTTTGTAGTCGTGCTCAATCTTCTCTCTTATGCCCCTTCCAGTCTTTCAGTAAATCTTAATCTAAAACTCTTTACTGGCTTTGCCCTCTATATAGTTGGCAATTAAAACACCCACCACCATAATTCTGGTCCAAGCTACCTTCAGTTTTGGCTTGACTTCCTGCATTCAGTCATTTTCTAAACAGCATGCAGAATAATCCTTTTAAAAGCTAAGACAGATCATGCCACCATGTGCTCAAAACCCTTCAATGGGTTCCTGTGTCAGACAAGTGGAAGAACAGGGAGAAGGGTATGCATTCTCAGGCAGACTGCCTAATCTGTTTTCTCAGCTGTAGTAGGCAGAGTAATTCCTAACTGGAGTGTGTGTGGATTAAGTGAGAAATGTTGGCTAAACCTTTATCAAGTAGCTAACAGGTACCTGCCCCAAATAAGGTAGCTAAACAGAAGACTGGAGCATATCTTAATTGAATTTTGGCACTGGGTTAGGCATACCACAAGTACTATTTTAGTGCTTTATTTTTTGTGTGTGTGTGTGTGTAGTACTGGGGATTAAACTCAGGGAGCGCTGAACTACATCCCCGCTGTTCTTCTTTCTTTTCTTGTTGAGACAGGATCTCCTGGGTTGAGTTTGGCTGGCGTTGTTTGCCATTCTTCTGCCTCCACCTCTTCAGTAGCTGGCATTACAAGTGTATGTTGCTGTACCTAGGTTATTTTTCAATGTTTTTGATTGTTTTAACTTAAAAAAAATCTTTACCATAAATTTTTTGTGAAAAAAAATTGAGGGTCAAACCCAGGACCTTGAACATGCAGGCAAATGTTCTACCTAAGAGTTACCTCCCCAGCCCCAGGTGTTTTAATTTTTATCACACCTATGTAGCCATAGAATTTAAAAAGTCAAATAATTATACATGATTTTTAAAAAGATGTCTTCCCACCTGTGCACCTCTATTGTTCTTCAGATGTAACCACTTTAGTTCTTTTCTTGTTTTGTTTGTTTTTGAGACAGGGTCTTGCTGTGTAATTCAGGCTGGCCTTAACATCACTATGTAGCCCCACCTGCCTTAGGCTCCTGAGTGCTGGGATTATAGGCGTGTGCTACCATGCACAGCTTTTAAAATTCTTTTATTACCTCTACATGTTTCTCTAAAAAAAATGTTCTGTGACTTTGAGTTTTTGGTTGTCATTATTTATTGACTCACAAGTTCCTGAGGTGAGAACTCAGCTCTTGCCAGTTCTTTCCCCCTGACCCACAAGCACTGTTCACCTAACCCATTCTGCCAGTGCAGTTTCACTGAGATCGTATTTGGTGTTTCCTTGTTAGGGTGTGATTATCCTGACGTTTTGGTTTCTGTGGTGTTGTTTGTTATTTGCTTTGTTTTCTATTTTCTCATTGAATTAGACAAATTCTGACAGTTATGCAAATCTCATAAGATGTTTAGGTGCATCAGGTGTTCTATCAAATTCATTTTACTGAAGAAATCTCTACCAGAACTTTGGCCTAGGCTCATCCTTTATGCTTACTGTGTAGTTGTCACCCTGGTGTCTCCTGTGTCCTCTCCTGTCACATTCTTTGTGTACTTGTGGTTTATGTTTTTCAAAATAAATTCTTCCATTATTGCTTTAGTGGGTAGCTTAATTAGATGTTTGGCTTCAATCTGCTGTGTTTACCTGAAGTCTCTCTTGTTTACTTTGCCCATAAAAATAAGATTGGCTTTATACTGATTTTATAGATGACATAACTGAGGCTCAGAGAAGTTAAATAAATTGTGTAAATACGCAAAGCCATAGCAGGCATGGTGGTACATGTGTGTATTCCCATCTACTCGGGAGGGCCAAGGCTGGGAGGTCACAAGTTTGAACCTGGAAAACTTGGTGAGACCTTGTATCAACCCCCCTCCCCCAAACCAAAAACAGACTTTCAGCAAACAAACAAATGAGCAAACAAACAGAGCTGGGGCATATCTCAGTGACAGAGAACCTGCCTGTGTGTGAGGCTCTGGCTTTGATTCCCTAGCACTGCAAAAAGAGTGGGAAAAAGAAAAGGAGGGGGAAGACCCACAGCTTTGATGTGGCAGAGCCCAGGTTTTAGCTCCAGTCTGTCGGGCTATACCATTTATGTTCTTGGTTAATATAGGATATGATTGAGAGTTTAGTCACTGCCGTTAATTTCCTTCATTTCCCTTTTTCTCCTTGACATTCAAATGGCATCCCAAAGAGACAAGTCTCTTACAGACTTTTTAAGAGGCTGTCTCCTAAGCTTACAGATAGCAAGAAGTGTTTCTTAAAATAACAATTTAAGAGCAGGTGTAGTTTATGGGAGGCCTGTAAATTATAGGGGAGGACTTCCTCTTCTTATTCTATAGTGACGTTCCTTTATCATCTGTTGACATTTGGGAATGGGAAAGTGTGAGATGAATCCAAGTCGTGTGGCAGTGGCAGGGTTCTTGGCTGAGGGTGCCTCCCCTGGCCTTGCCGTCTATGCAGGGTTCATAGGATGGGATGTAGGCTAAGGGTCCCCCTCTAGGCTTTGCCTTCTGTGCAGGGTTGCCCGATGCAGCTGCTGAGAGTCATGTCCCAGCACTGGCTCAGCTGCTTCCAAGGCACAGGAGATGCTGAAAGGAAGGGTGCCAGGAACTCCTAGCTCTGTTCTCTATTTGTTCTTCCAATGGGGATGTGTGAGCCTGCCCCAAACAGCGGTCTCAGCCCTAACCGCTTTTATTAAGAGAAAAGAAAATGGAATGAATTCTTGTAATTTAGTGTGGTGGGATGAGTAAATTTTTCTTGCCTATGTTCCTACCTACTTGTGATTCCCTTTTGCTAAACATGAAAACAATTAGTGTAGTGTCTAAATCACTTGCGAATGATGGATAACCAACTTTGTTTCACTTCCTAAATTTTAGAACACATACAAATCCTGCACTCGGATCAACATCACGATGAATTGGCCTTTGTTGGCACAATTCATCTGGCTATACATCCGTCACTACTCATTGCAGTGTGAAATATTCTGTTCCTTCCTCATTGGCTGCCTTTATGGCTGTGGGATCATTTTCCCAACTGGTAGCAAAAACGAAGATAAACTCTTGTATTAGCAAGAGCTGCAGGCTCAGTCATTGTCATAATAGGACAGTGTATCCACAGAGGCCTGCAAGTGTGGGGAAGGATCATAATAAATGGGCCACACTTTTTCTTAAACAACATCTCTGTGGCCCAGGATGAGCGCATTTCTTGGTATCAAAAGCATGATTGCTCATCAGGGCCAAATACTGAGCTGTGTGAGGTGCTCAGAGAAAATGATACCTGCTGTTGTCCAACATGACAACTGTCACTACATTGAGCATATTAAGAGGAAGACCCTTTCTGCACCTGCTCCTATTCTTCCCAGGCTGGTTGCCGCCCCTCCTTAGACTCTGCACAACACATTGTTGATTTTTCTGTTGTCTGTGCTGTGTCAGGCCCTTAGGTGGCTGCTATATCTTCACTGTCATTGATAGAATGAGTTTAGTCTCTCTTCACACTGTCTGCTTAGAGGTCACCCTGATTTGTGTTTGTCCCTTTGCATTTTGACCTTGATTCTGGCTCTCTTTCCTAGCCCCTTTGGGTTGGTCCCTCTTTTGGATGCTCTCTCTGCCTCCTTCACCTTACTTCTCTCTAGGAGGCCTCTGGTAGTATTAATTCTGGAGCTTTGTGTAAATTTGCCCCACACCTCCAGTGAACCCAGATCCTAAGGAAGATACCAGGTTCCTGTGGGGATCAGTAGACAAGGAAGACACTGCCTGTTGTCAGATGAGACTTGTGATCTGATCTATTAAAAAATAATATATTTGGTCTTTCTCCCCTCACACAGAGCTCCTAAACCTATCGGGTAGAGTTGAGAGAAACAACTTTGTTATTCATAAGCCTCCTGCAGCCATACCTAAGTGTATGCTGCTGGGGTGACTCTTAGACAACGGGGCTGGTTATCAGAGGAAGCAACCATGTCATTAGAGGCTTGGAACTTTCACTCCTACCCCTACCCCTTCATCCTTAACCTTTGGGACAGGAAAAGGAATAGAGACTGTTCAGTCACCAAAATTGAGAGACCAATGATTTAACCAGTGATGCTTATATTAAAGAATCTTAATAAAAACTCCTAAAGGAAGGAATTTGGTGGACTTCCCAGGTGGTGAACACAGGAGGTACTGGGAGGGTGGTGCCTCTGGACAGGGCACAGAAGCTCCTATGTATCCTCTACTTCCCTGTATACCTTGCCCTACGCATCTTTTCCATTTGGCCTTCCCTGAGTTGTGTCCTTTATGTTAAACGAGTAAGCAAAAGTAAAATGTGTTTCTGAGTTCTGAAAATTATCAAATTTGAGGAGGGCATTGTAAGAACTGATTTGTAGCCAGTGAGAAGGCAGACTTTCACCTGTCGTCTGGAGTGGGGGCATTCTTGGGGGAGTGAGTCCTCAACTTGTGGGATCTGTTGCTGATTCGAAGTAGGGAGTGTTAAGATCGAATTGAATTGCAGGACACCCATTTGGAGTCCACAAAGAATTAAAAAATTGCTTGATATTAAAAAAAAAACCTACACATTTGGCATAAAAAATATAAGATTAGAAGAGACAGTTGTTTGTTTTTTTTTAGTCCCAAGTTTCTCGAGGGTGGGGATTGCCCCATGGTGTGTTGTTTGCTGCTGGGACCTCCAACCTACAGAGTGCTGAGGGAAGAAAATAGCCATTAGCTGCAGAATAGAAAGCTAACTAGTGACCTGGTAGCTTTCCTTATCCAGCGGAATTGTCTGAGTCCACAGCTGGTGACAGGCGGTCTTCCACCTGTGGCATAGTTGGCCTTTCCACACCCAACACCACTGATGCCTCACACAGACCCTGTGACAAGGCTGGCAGGGACCCATTCTTACCCAGTTGTCCTTCCGCCACCTCAGACCCAGCAGATGTAGAATGAGCTCATGAGCACGGCCCGGAACAGGTTCCCCAATCTCACTGGCCCACCTCCTGGCTTGTGACTAGGATGCACCTTTGACTCATGTTTCACTTCAGGCCAGCTCCCACGGGTCCACCCAGCTTGCTGTTTGCCAACTACAAACTCATTGCTGGGCACAGGGCCCATATTCTTCACTTGCAGGCTTTCTGTTGCAGGAGAACAGACATATCATGGGTCCTTGGGAGTTCACACCCTTAAATGCTCTCCCAGATTCCACGCTGGTACTAAGGCCCCTGATGGGGCCAGCCACAGCTTATCAATGGGCCCAGTCTGCTGAAATACAAGATCTTTCTTTGTTTCCATCTGAGGCCACTTGATTTTTTTTATGAACTGTTATCCAGACCCCTGAGGTAGTGGTTGTGCTTCCCAAAGCTGCTCTTTTTAATTGCCTTTGTTCGCTTATGTGAATTCTGGGGAAGGTTTTGAGTCTTCTTGAGCTAGATGCTCTTGTATATCTTGACACCTTTTTGACCTTAACCAACTACATCCTGCCCTTACAGGTTTCCCTGCCTTTTATGTACCACCCCCTCTCCCTGCAATAGCAGTGTCCTCATCTTCTGAGAAAGCACCTGTTTAGCAGTCAAGACTCAAGGAAATTGTATACCGTACCTGCCTCTTCAGCACACCTCATAGTGTGTCATATTTATTTGCTCACACTTCTATCTTCTCCCTTAGACTGTGTGGTCCATGGGAACAGAGACTAGGTGTAATTTATTAATATTCACCAATGCTGAGCACATCAGGAGTTCAGGGGATGTTGGCTGCATGAATCCAACCATTAATTTGTGGACATTTACTCATAAACTTTTCTGTGCCAGTCGCTCCACTGGGCACTGACAACAAAGGGGTGGAAAAAGGCAGACAGGGTCACCTTGCCTCCATGGGGAAAGTGGCCAAGTAAGAAGAAAACAAATGTGTTACTCGGGTTACTGTGCCTCAGAAGGGCTGCTTTAGATGAGGGGTGTTCAGGGAAGGTCTCTCTGAGATACTTGGGAGCTGGGACCTGGTGAATAAGAATAATCAGCTGCGCAGAGAACCAGGGACTGAGCTTAGGGCAGAGGGCCTGGCAGATGTCAACTTGCAAATATCCAGGGTGGGGAGCAGGTAGGAGACCAGTACTTTTGACACAGAAAGAGCCTTGGGGAGAATGCGTTGAGGTTGGCCTGGCCACACTGCGGCAATTTTCTCCTGGGTCACAGTGAAGATTTTAGAATCTTGTCCAAGAACAGTGGGAAACTTGGAGGGAAGTATTTCAAACTTTTAATGTTTTTTATGGCTGACCAAGTGGGAATTTGCTGGTTTTGCCTTGTTTCTGCTGTCTTTCTCAGACCTTTCTTCTATCTTGAGCCAAGCTTGTTTCCTTTCAGACCCCAAGATTCCTCTGGAGCAATCTGGGATACTCTGGTCCTGGTTTCAGCCCTTTTTCCCCCCTGCCAGAGCTCTGAGGTGCTTTTGAGGCTCCTGGATCCCCTCATGGAGCTCTCATTCTCTTCGAAGCTCAGTGCCTATTGTTCCTGAGCCTTCTTTGGCCTTCATCTCTGGGACCACCACCTTTACCTGCCTCCACATTAGGGGAACTTCTCTTCTGTGCCATGTCTACCTCCTCCAGGTGGACCATCCTCTTGATTATATCTGGGTTGCCCCTCCCTGGCCCCTCCTCCATTGTATTGTATTGTATTGTATTGTATTGTATTGTTTTTATTTTACTTTATTTTATTTATTTTATGTTTTTGAGACAGGGTCTTGCTATGCAGTTCAGGCTGGCCTTGAGCCCACTTTGTAGCCCAGGATGGTCTCGATCTCGCAACGATCCTCCTGCCTCAGCCTCCCAAGTGCTAGGATTACAGGCATGCCCAGCCCCTGCTCCATTTTAGTTGTCCTGTCAAAAGTAGATCTTGAGGTTATCTCCTTCCTTAAAAGCGCATAACAAAAATAGCTAATATATATCAAGCACTTACTGTGTACAAGAGAACATAGTTAAGTGCTCTGCATGAAACTTTAATAACTCATTAATCATGATATCAATCTTGGGAGTTAGATGCTGTTACCCTATTTTATGGTTGAGGAAATTGAGGCTCAGAGATGACAGTACATGGCCGAGCTGGATCCGAACTCGGGGTGCAACCTACATGCCTGTGAATTGAACTGCTCCTTCCTGGTACAGTGCAACATTGCTCTTTGTGGACCTGAAGTCCTTATCTACATCATCTTCAAAGCCATTACTGTGTGGTGCCCACCTTCTTCACGCCAAAGATCCAGCCTCACAGGGAAAGTTAGCAGAGACCGTTAGTGTTGGCTCCTGGGCCTGAAGTGTGCTTGAGTGTGGGAGCCAGGCCTCTATTCTTTAAAGTAATGGTGCCTGTCAGGCAGACTGGTACAGAAGGCCATTCTGGACCTCATTGTGGTCCAGAAAAGTCCACATTTGTAATCCTATGGGAAAGTTATTAGAATTGTAATAAGTTAATTCCAATCTACCACTTCCAGTGCAACTCATGGCAAGAATAAAGACACTAAGGCATATTTGTAGTTGTGGGTAACCAAGGGGCCCTGAGTCCAGTTAGAACAAGGGCTAACTGGAGCACAGGCCTTGACCCAGGGCTGAACCCAGGTTTTATTAATTCGTGAAGAGGGGAGTGGCTCAGGGATGGGTGACTACAGAGAGTGGCAGGAAGTATGTGAGTGCTGTGAGCTGGGCTAGGTAGGAGGCCTGAAATCACCTCTGCAATATGCAGAGAGAGAAAGAGAGAGATATGGAGCGAGTAATCTACATATCACAGACTGGGACACTATCTAGTGTTTTGGGGTCAGTGCTTCAGTTTTGATGTGTAATTTTCAAGCCCTAAGAAGTCATAGCCTCTTTTCTAGAGGCTTATTCTCAGCCAACAGAGGGGTGTCTCTTGGCCTAGTTCACACCTACTTGAGAGCTGTAGGCAGGGCATCACTGACTAGTCGAATTGTGCTAGACCCATTTGCATTGCTTAAAGCCAACTGAGGGGATAAGGAAATGCCCTAGCCAGCTCTATGCATATCAGCACACCAAGGTAGGACCAGATGCACTTCTTTCAAGGAGAGATGCCCAGGTGGTCCTCCACATACTGGTAGGTTTTGCTGAGTAAGCAAACAAATGGAAACGCCTGCTCCCAGGAGTTATAGACCTGAGCTAGGTCTTTCTTAGGATTACAAACTCTGTTGTAAGGCCTTCTCTTCTATCCAGGGAGGAGGTTTGAAGCAAGGAAAATGAGAGGAGGCTGCAAGAAGGCAGTTTAACTGGTAGTTGGTCCAGGGTTAGCATGTGTAGTTAGGGCTGTTGTAGGGCCCTCGGAGGGGAAATTGGGCATTAGGAAGTGGTTGTACTCTGTGCTTGGAGATATTCCTCAGTCCTGAGAGGGTGGCCCTGAGCTTTGAGTGATACTGGGTAGACTGCATCTCAGACGGCCAGCATGGTGTTTCTCAGACAGTGTTCTCTCCGTATCCTTGTGCCTGAGACCTAGAAAGGTAGGCATACTGGCCCATTTGGAGAATTGAAGGTGGCAGGTGAGGCTTCTCCACCAGGGTCACAGCCACCCAAGGAAAACATTGCAGGTGTGGGCAGATGCAGCTGTGAGGCAGTATAGTGTCTCCCAGTGCTGACTGGAGCTTCTGGAGCCCGGGACTTTCAGCATGGAGAGGTGTAACAACTGCGTCTCACTGCCACAGGTGACTCTGGAAGGCCCTGGTGGCTTTTTATCACAGAAGTAAAGTATGTGGAAAAGAGCACTTGTGTCAAGGGGAAGAGGCCAAGAGATATCAGACAGTACCCACAAGCAACCAAGATTCTTCATGAAAATGCATTGTATGACAATGGATTTAAAGTGTTTTGTGGTCTTATGTGCGTGATGCGGCAGTTCTGTAATTTTTCCTTTGTTCTGTATTTGGATTTTCAGTAATAGGAGGAGGACACTAAGCAGGAAGAGGAGCCATGGCTTCTGATGCTAGTCACGCACTGGAAGCCGCCCTGGAGCAGATGGATGGGATCATTGCAGGTATGCTCAGGAGACCCAGTGCTTGATATATAGTTCTATACAACATAGAAACCAACTTGTCTCATTTTCCTTTTGCACAAAAAACTCCTTTATGAAATTTATTTCCAAATAATTTTATGGTATAGGCCATCTCTCTCTTTTTTTTTTTTTTTTTTTAACATACACACTTGTAGAACTGTGGTACCTGGTGTGGTAGTTCAGGGATCTCTGCTGAAACAGTGTGGATATACCATGTGCATGTATACAACACCATCACAGTGTGGGTCCTAGCTGTGAGGCAGTTTGGGTGCAGTGAGATTGATTCTGTTGTAAATTTTTCAGAGCACACATACTTATTCAGGTAGAGCTGAAACCTGAAGTTGAGCAGACTTTTCTACCTAATCAGTGTCTGCTCACTTCCCCAACTGATACTCAGTGTGTTTAGGAGACAGGAGGCAATTTTCTATTGATTCACTTAATGTGGAATGTTCTTTATATCATACTGCTTTTAATGCATCTCAAGGGCTTGGTTTTAATGTTTGCATTTGCTGATAGGAGACTTTGTCTAGAAAGGACACCCAAAAGATTGTGCCTCATTGGAAAGAACAACCAGTTGGCTTTTCTAGCTGATTAATTCCTTGATGGGAACTGGAATGTTGAATTGGTTATAACAAGTCTTTTATTGAAAGTCTTTCCAAAAGCTCCTCGGTCTCCTTTTTTTTACCTGGTACCGTTCAGAGTGGCCTTCTTTCCACAGAGAGTACATGTAGTCAAGACTTAGCTCCCTATTGTGTGAGCAGTGCCTGGAGGAGATGGGGAAGGAAGGTAGGGGATGAGTGTGTCTGCATCACACGAGAACTCAGGATACCTGACACTGCCCATTTATAGGAATTTGCTTTTCCTTCCCATTGCAGAAATAGATCTGACTCATGGAGAGTTCTGGGTATTAGAGCCTGGAGAAAGAGAGATTGTCTGTGTCTCACAGCTTCATCACATTATGGGTGGCACCATAACACAGTCTAGCTCTCGTCTCTTGGGCTCTTAATTTCTTCATGAATAGAAGCACCCTTGAGAGTAATATCCTACTTTGTAGAGTCTCCACAGATTGGGATGTCCTGTTCTAGGTTATGGTCTCTGATGATATTGAGAAGAAAGCGTCAAGAGGGAATGTTACTATTTTCATGTTGGTCTCCGTGTTTATTGTCTGCCTCCTGCACCTGAATGTAAGCTCCACAAGGACACTATCACTGCCACTGTATAAACAGTACCTTGGTTCATCTACAGTGTAAAATAGGTGTTTAATTAGTATTTGTCATATGTATGTTTTAGTTACTTTTGTGAATAAAATCTCATTGATTAGGAGGCAGATTTTTTTAGACTTTATCTGGCTGAATATTGAACTTTGTTTATTATTTTTTTCTATTTATGCCTTTGTTTAGTAGATTCTTTTGGAATATAAAATCACTAATGACTTTTTGAGGATCTAGAAGTTTGTATGTCCTGTGAACCATCTCCTGAGTTGTAATGAACCCATACAAACATTTGACAGGAGCTGTCTGACAGATAGTTCAACACTGAGGTTATTAGTATCTGGAGGGTATGCATTCTATGCTATTCTTGATGAAAAGAATAATAATAATTATTGAGCTCTTGAGGACATTTTTCTTCAAGATTATTAATGCTGTTTTCATTTTTTAAGATGACTGAAGAGGTTAAGAATTTTTCTGGTTATTAATGTAATCTACACCTTTTGGGGCTTGGATGATCTTTGGACAAATTACTTTTTTTTTTTTTTTTTTTTTGGGACAAATTACTTAATTCTCCTGAGAAGTAGTTTCTTTGTAGATAAAATAGTGGTAATAGTAGTAACTATCTCATATTATTGGTAGAATTAAATTAACGCAAATAAGGCACTTAGAATAATGCCTGGCGCTAAGCAAGTGCTCAATTGTTCTGTTTTTATTTGTTGATATTAGTGTTAATAGTATTTTTACTACCCAAAGTCATAGTAAATGGAAGAACCAAGATTTGAATTCAGGGCCCTCTGACTCTTTTATAGTTGTTTTACTTCTAGGTTGGTTTCTTGTTGCTGTGTGGATTATATAGAGAAAAGAAGATGATGCTGTTAAATTCTTTCTTACAACCCCCTAGCCAGAGCGATTATGTTCTCATCTCATCTCATTACACAGTATTTTTTCTAAGTAAGCGTTCCTTTGCTGTAACAGTGGCACAGCTAAAAGAAAGTTTGAAAACTGTGTTATTATATTGTAAGACCACAGATCCTATAGAAATGATATTTCTTGGGTGAACATTTAAATCTTCCTCTCTCTTTGTATATTTTCTGATTAACTGAGGTTGAATGATATCAGGCATCACTACCAAAACACACGAAAGACCCAAACACGAACCCAGGGACTGTATTTTATCATGCTTAAAAAATGGAATTACCACTTGTATCAGTGAAATTTTTATGGGCTCCCTGTACTCATCAAATAGTAGCTACTTACACAGAACATCACGAATACCTGCTAAAATATATACAGTTCTTTCTGTGATGATTATTAATAATCATTACATATCAAGGAACTTCCCTTTATAATTACTCTGTATTATGACGTTACTTTTCCCCCCAAAATTGTCCTTTGCTTGGGCATATATTAATGTTTATGTAGTTCACTTTTGAAACCAAAAAAGTTTCCCCCTCCCCCAGTTAGTGGGAACAGGGAAGATGAGTATCAGCCCTATATGTGAACAGGCCAGAAGTACCCTTGAGAGTACATCCTTGTGCACAGGTGGCAAATGCCCGCCACCTCCAGAGCCACAGTGTAATCACCCTCATCTCAAGGTATTCAGAGGCTTGGGGCAGGTGAGAGATAAATATCAGTTCTTATAAGTGTAGATGCTTTGTAAGCAGGGTTGTCATATAACCCTCTTGTAAACTTGAGTTCTTGAAACATGAGTGGGTGTGTTCCAGGTGTGACTGTATTTGATTATACCCCTCAAATTTTAGATCAGAAGGTTGAGAAGAGGTGGCTCTTAAAGACCCTAGAACCAGTGTCAATAACGATTTGTTGCTAATACAAAAGACTATTGTTATAGCTTCCCACAGGATGTTAATCTTTGATCTAATCTTTTTCCTCATTAGCCTCTGTAATTCTGTCTACAATTAGCACTGCAATTGAATTACACTATTGACAGCTGAAATTGAACTATATATTTCTTAATTATATCCCTCTGGATGGCACAGAGCAACTGCCATGGATTTTACATAGGGCTTTTACATAGGGCTTTAATTTTACATAGGGCTTAATTTGTAGGCTGCCAGGCTTGGTGGCTTTTCTTTCAGGCTACTTCTGGCATAGAACCAGGGAGCCTTGTGGTCAGGACATAGAGGACCTCTTATTCCTCCTTGTGGCAGGAGGTTGTTTATGCAGTTATCTACAAGCTGTTCTCAGTGATAAGGAATAGTTAAAAGGAGCCTGTTTTATGACAGTTAAAAAAGAGTTTGCCCTGTCTGCTGGGCCTCTCTGCTATGATTAGTGCCTGGGTTTAAAAAAAAAAAAAAAAGAAAGTTGTGTGGGAACAGAAATGATTCTGGTCCAGTCTGAGATAATTCACTTAGGCCCATGACTGGGCAGCTATGGTGTTAATGGATGGTGATGGATGTGTCTATGCTCTGGACACCCTGAATAGTCTGTACCTGATCTTATCCGCTACTTCTCTGAGGGGAACCGACAGAGAGCAGTTAATCAGTCAATAGCACCAGAGCCTAAACTTGTCTGTTTCCCATTCAAGATTTAGGCTGAGAGAGTCATGAGGGGATTATGGCCTTGCTTCTGTTCTGCGAGAGTTTGGATATGACTGGAATTATTTATTCCTTAAATACTTGCTAGAGCATAGGAACTTACCTGCAAAACCATGTGGATCTGTTTTCTAGTTGGAGGATTTTCTTTCTTTTTTAATGGTTATGGATAGTCAGGCATTAATCTATTCTTACTTGATTCTGGGCAAGTTATATTTTTCTAGGAATATGTACATTTTACTGAGGATTTAAATTTTGTTAGCATTTTGTCGGCCATTCCATTTTAAGATTTACTATACTTGTTATATCTCAGTTTTTATTCTTCTCTCTAATTTTAATCAATTTTATCAGAGATGACTTTTCTCTTTTGTTGGTTTTTTTTTTTGAGATAGGATCTCACTAAGTAGTCAAGGCTGGAACTGAACTTGCTACGTAGCCCAGATTGGCCTCAAATTTATGACCCTTCTGCCTCAGTCTCCCAAAGTGTGGCATCTCACCCAGCCTGAGATGATGGTCTTTTTTATTATAGCTTTCAGAGAACTTGCTTTTGCTTTGTTATGCAAGTTCTACCTTGTGTATGTGTATGTCTTATTCTATAAATAATTCATGTATTGATATCCATGCATTATAGATCTATACTTCATGTATGTATATTTAATATCTCTGATACCAGGTCATCTTTTTTCTACTTTCTTTGATATATCTCTTCTCTTTCAAAACCCAACTTCAGGAATCAACCAGTGATATATATTTTAAATTGACTTCTAACTTACTTGTTATGATTAAAGTGCTTGCTGACAGTGACTCTGTGATTTTTTTAATTCTTGATCCATGGACTAAACTAGAACATTCTACATTCATGTTCTGTGGGTGCTCATGAGGTGTGTGCATTTTTACAGTTAGGCACAGGGTTTTATATTTGCCAGTTATACCCAACTTGTTGATTGTGTCTTCACTAGCCTTACTGATTTTTTTTGATCTACTTGATCTTACCACATTATGAGAAACTCCTATGAAAAGTTTATGTAGAGGTCTTCTCTCTCCCTTCACTGAGGATTTAAGATTTGTTTCCTGCCTCTCTCAAGTGGCTCAGTAAAGCTCAGATCTTAGACCATCAGGGAATTGGCAGTTCATATGTTTTTATCCTTGAGATTTTGAGCTCCAAAGGTTCCTCCCACTTCAATTCCTTTAAAAACTATGTATGTATACATATATGTTTTTTGTATGTGTGAGTGTTCTTAGCATGTTTTTTCTGTATAACTAGTCTACTATCTGCCCTCTAGCTGTCAAGAGCACTTGAGCATTCCTTGGCTCTTGGTCCCATCCCTCCATTTTCAGAGCCAGCAGTAGAAGGCTGAGTCCTCTCAAAGTTGCATCTTTCTGACCTATTGTTCTGCCTTCATCTTCTGACCTAAGAACTCATATGATTAAGGTAACCTCCCCATCTCAGCAACCTAAACCTCAGTCTCATCTGTAAAATCCCCTTTACCATATCAAATAACACACCAACAGGTTCTAGTGTTAGGATATTGATATCTTTGGGGGACCATCATTATATCCACTGCAGTGATCAGTCAATAACTTCCCTTTATTTCCTTGCTCACTTTAAAAATTGGAAGAATAGACAAAGGATCATACAGAGATCAAAATATCAGGTCTATTACATTATTAACTTGAGAAGTTGGCTTTACCTAAATCTATAATTAGGGTCATAAATACCACCCATCCTGTACATACACCCCAAATTGAGCATAACCCCATGCTACAAACTCCCATTTTGTAGAGGGTTTCGGAAAGCTTCCCCCAATAATTGGTAAGCATGCTATATTGTGTTGAAGTTTACAACCAGAGGAAAAATAGTGGTAACATTTTTGTACTGTTACCTAAAATAAAGGACCACAGAACATTGGGCTTTAGAAGTGTCCAGTCAGAGCCCCTCTTGTGCCTATGGGGAAACTGCAGGCTGGAGCTCAGCCCCACCCAGGGAGACCAAGCTCCAAGCTTCCTGGCTCATGGAGGTGCTCAGCCATGGCTGACTGCACCTGTGTGCTTCCCAAACTTTCAGTCTGACATTTCATGTGAACTTCCTTCTGGCTCAAAGAAAGGAATTTACATTTATAATTGACAACTATTTGTTTTGATAAGATCTATTAACTTTTCCTAAGTAAATGTAGCATGGAATGATATCATCAGATGGGTTTTTATGTGACAATTTTGTAAAAGTTTTGGAATTTGCATATTTATTTCCAAACATAAATTCAGATTTAAATTATCAAAAAAAAGAAAGAAAGCTTCCTCCAAAGACAGTGGCTACATCATTGTAGCTCAGATGTAGAAGGTGAGCAGCTGAGCAGAGAAAGAATTCATTCTTTCAACTCTCTAGTCAGGAGACTTCCTCTTATAGGGAAAACTTGAGTTGAGTGCAAGGAGAGAGGGTAGAGTCTACGAAGGACGCTTCTCTCTTTCTTCCCTGCAGAAATATGAAGAAAGGAATAGTTCAGTCCATTTTGTGCTGCTATAATAGTTCAGTCCATTTTGTGCTGCGTAATTTATAATGAAAGAATTGCTTTTCACAGTTCTGGAGGCTGAGAACTCCAATACCAGGTAGTGGCATCTGACAGGGGCTTTCTTGATACGTTGTCTGATGGCAGAAGGCAGAACGGTGATAGCGTATGATTGAGAGGGAGAAGGGGTCAGGGTAGAGCTCATCCTTTTATTAAAACCCCTCTCTTGTGATAACTAAACTCTTCCCAGGATAAAGGCATTAATCCACCTAATTGTCTCTAGTGTATGATTTAAAGTCCCACCTCTCCACACTGTTGAATTGGAATTAAGTTGCTGACACATGACCATGGAGGACACATTCAAACTATAGCAAGGCTTAATAGTTCTTGATTTTTGTTGTACCTTCCTGTATGTCATGATATACAGTCAGTTTTGAAAAAATGCTTTCTATGTGCTTTAACAAAATGTGCTCTCTAATGGGGGGGCATTGATCTCTGTATGTCCCTCTTTGTTCTGATAGGTCATCGCTGTATTTTTATTTGCTCTTGGGATCTGTTGATCTGTCACTTCCCAAGACAGATGATCATGGTGTGTTATCTTTTTTTTTTTTTTTTTTTTTTTTTTAGCACATGTGGGGTTTAGTTTTGTATCCTTTTGTTTAGGGTTTATATATTTAATTTTCTCAGTGAGATAGCTTGTAATTTTTTTGTGGTGGACAGATCCCTAAATTGCACAGTTTGGTGGGGAGGAGAGAAGTAGTAGAGCATTCACACTCTGATCTGAAAGTTTTACTGGTAGATTCTCCTTATAAAGGAAGCTAGGGAACATTCTCTCTTTTTAAAATATATTTCACAAAATAGTTTGTTACACTAGAATTATTTAGTTGCTGAATGTTCAATGGAATGAATTGTAAAATCATTTTAGCCTGAAATTTTCTGTCAATTTAATTTCTTTATAGGAGTATACAGATGATTTTTTATTCATTATTTTACCTAGTAATTGCTTGTTTGTCACTGTTTTTAGCCTTTTTATGAAAGTACCTATTCCAGTAAATGAAATTTTTCTGGAATTCTGGGAATCTTTTGTTCTTTGTTTTTTGTTTCTTTTTTTTGAGCAGTGCTAAGGATTGAAACCAAAGTCTCCTACATGCATGACAAGAACTGCATCACTGAGCATATATTCTCAGCCATACTAGTATGTGGAATTCTTGGTTTTATCTTTTTCAAGCATGTCATATTTTAGTCATTTGAGTCATGCGTTTTTGGTTTTTTTCCCCCATAATACTGGGGATTGAATCCTAAGACCTTTGCACTGAGCTACTTCTGCAACTATTTCTATATATGGATGTTTGTATGTATGTATATATGTATGTGTGTGTGTATGTAGTGAAACAGGGTCTCATTACGTCACTAAGTTTCTCAGGTTGGGCTCAAGCTTGTGATCTTCCTGCCTCATCCTCCCAGAGTGCTGGGATTGCAGACATGTGCCACCACACCCGGTTCATAATTCTCTTCTGACAACATGAAATAACTATATTTCTATTGTCCGTTGTCCAAATTTTGAGAATACTACAGGCAAGGTCAATGTATTTGTAATTACTATCACTATTGGTATATATACACATATACATATATATTTATATTTCTCCAATTTTTTCATTTTAACTTTTTTGGTTTTGTTTTTTGCCTCAGCTTCTGAGGCACTGATCAAGTTTTTATTTTTAAATCTGGTTAGAAAGCTAAATATTTATCTCTATTCTTTCATCTTTATATTTTTTAACATGCATCTGTAAAATGAAAACTAAAGCTAATCTCTTTAAAGAATAATATTTGTCTTCCTTTTTAATAATACCTGATTGTCAAAGAATGCTTTAATTCCTATCACTGGCCCATCTTCTGCATTGTTTTTGTTAGTATTTTGTTTGTTAGTATTCTAACATCTTAATTTCAAATTACTATTATTTTTTAGTTGAAAGCTGTGATGAGTATTAAGCTTAACTGTCAAGTTGATGGGCTTGCGAGTTACCTAAGGAATTCATAAAGCATGATGTGTCTGGATAAGTCATGGAGGGTTGACCTTGGGGGTCTCTGTCTGGTCCCTGGTCCCTTCCTTTTTGGTGCTGATCCACTGCTCTGCTCCTTGGCTGCCATGAACTAAACACTTTGGTTTTCACCATGCTGTCCACGGTAATGTTCTTGCCTTGGAGCCAGCTGACCATGGACTGAATCTCCTGAGACCATGAGCAAAAATATAGCCTCCCTTCTTGCATTTTGGGTGTCAGATATTTGATCCTAGTAACTGGAATGCTCACCAATATGGGGGCATTCGTTCTGTTTGGCCAACAACTTCTCTCATCATAGTTCTTCCATCCCTGTCCTCAATCCTTTAGCTTAGTGCTTTTTCTTGCTTCCTTAAAATTCTTTCTGTAATAATAATTCTTTCAGTAATAACTTTTATTAATCATCATCTAAAATGTGTTTAAATATTCTTAATCTTGAAGTATAGTTTACTTCATACAGGCTTATAGGTAGATAGCTACTTGTAATTATTTTGTGGTCATTGGAACTTACTGCTAATGGAAAGGTTGGTGACAGTCTAACTGGATCTGTCTTCTATTTCTGATTGCTTTGAAGTTTCTTCTACCTTCTATTCTTCAGTTTCACTATGTTGTTTCTAGGGTGAATTTTTTAAAAATATATTCTTCTTAGACTCAGTATGAGAGTCTCATTGTGAGAGGACTCAGTTGTTCCTTTCTGAAAAACCCAAAGTCATTTTTTTTCTTCATTGTTGCCTCTGCTTCTTCCTCTGTATTATTCTGGAACTTCTGAAGAGTTATGTTGGGCGTTATCATTCCCTCTTTGTAGTCTCCTAACTCTTCTATTTTCCACTTGTTCCTCTCTCTGTGGCACCCTGGGTGAACTCTTTATGTCCGTATTCCTCTCCAATAACTCTCTTGTCTGCTATTTGACCTGTCTACTTTAATTTGGCTACATTCTTTATTGTGGTGTTTATTTGGTTCTTTTTCAAATTTCTCCATTCTTTTCTCATGCTTCCCTTTTCTTTTATTAAGGTTTCTACCTTTACTTTTCCTTTTAACTATGCAAAGCATATATGCCCCAGTATAATCCCAAATAGAAAAGTATGTACTCATAACATTAATGTGTTGATGTAGTACATATATATGTATAAGCAATCATGTAAAAGCTGTATTGATTTACGAATTTCTTATCTCACTGGCACATTTAATGAAGTAAATTTATTCAAGTTTTTACATTTATTCTAACAAATTATTTCTATCATTATGAGAGCTACTTTTTGAATAATTATACCATTTTAGAGCAGTTATAGAGCATTTGGGGATGTTGAAGAAGTGAAGGCTCGTATCTTCAGGTCTGAAGTGGGAGCAAATGAGCTAACACACAGATTTCATTTTATAAATGCAAGGTTTTAGAGCACATTTCCCAACTTGTAAATTGTTTTAATACAGTATTTTTAAAATTCACAATTCACTTGTGACTATCACCAGATATCTCATCTGAGGTCAAAGAGCCCCATTAACATGGTAAAAGAGTATTCTGTAAAAGTTTATCTTGTATGTTGATTTTTTGTGTGTGTCTTTTTGAGACAGGGTCTTGCTATGCAGTTCAGGCTGGCCTGGAGCTCACTTTGTAGCCCAGACTGACCTTGAACTCACAGTGGTCCTCCTGCTTCAGCCTCCCGAATGCCGCGATTACAGGTGTATGCCACCACATCTGGCAATATGTTGATATTTCTGAATTTTAGAGCATAAAAAATTATGTAAGTGAAGTATGCTACATTGTGCTGTAATAACAAAAAGCCCTAAATGTCAGTAGTTTGGAATACAAAGGTTCATTTCTTGCTCACACCATAAATTTCCCCCAGATCCATGGTGAGCTTCGGACTCTGTCATCTTTACTCTGGGACATGGGCAGATTTAATCTCCACCATTGTCAGAGAGCAAGATATGGGGAATTGCCTGTTGGCTTTTAGACTTTCTTCCAGAAGTGAGATGTCAGAGAATGTCATGGCCATGTGTAACTTGAAGGGGCAGAGCTGGATCCTACTAAGAGCTCAAGTGAAGGGGAACCAAAATAGTTTTGTATAACCCTATTGTCTACCACATACATACTTACATTCTTTTGAAAGTGATCATTAGGGGGCTGGGGATTTAACTTAGCGGCAAAGTGCCTGCCTGGCAAGTGCAAAGTCGTGAGTTTGGTTCCTGGTACCAGAGAAAAACAAACAAACAAACAAAAACCAAAACAAAACAAAACAAAATGAAAGTGATCATTAAAAAGCTTTTATTTTTATTTTTTACTTTTTTGAGACAGGGTCTCACTATGTAGTTCAGGTTGGCCTTGAACTCACTGTGTAGTCCAAGCTGGCGTTTAACTTACGGCGATGCTTCTGCCTCAGCCTCCTAAATTCTGGGATTACAGGCATGCCCCACCACACCCAGCAAAGGGCTTTTGATAAAATCCTATACTTGTATTTCATGAAATCATAGCCTCAAAATAATTACTCAAAAATAAATACTAAGTCTATTAAATTTTAATTGTACCTGAGAAATCCTTAAGTGACCTCTTATAAGCCCAAAATCTAACATTGGTTGAGGTGCTTTGCTAGGGCAATGGTTTCAATTTAGGCTTCATTTTAGAATCACCTAGAAAACTTTTATTACTTCAGGTCATGTTTCACACCAATTAAATTAGTATAGCTGAAGGTGAAACCCAGGCACCTATAGTTTAAAAAACTCCCTATAGGATTTCACTGTGCATCCAAAGCTGAAAACCTTTGTATTAATCTGACTCTCCTAATACTTTATTGTTCAAAATAAAGTAAAATGTCCTGCTAGAGAAACAGTTTTAGAACTTAAGTGTGGGTTGAAATGATTGGAGAAATAACTTTGGGGGAAAGAACCCTACCTTATATATGGGCATATCCCACAGTAGTATTTCATAATGGGGCTGTAATTTGTAGGTCTCCGTACCAGGACAGTATTGATCTATTGTTTTGTTTATGTTGTTCTGTTAATCTCAGCATGAGAGCACATATTTTCTTAATTGTTATATATGATCCTCTGTTTCAACTTGTTTTCCCTTATGGTTGTAATTTCTTCATAGGGGCTACTCATCTTCAGGGAATGTGTGGAATATGGAACTGAGCCTTCTGGGAAAGTCTCTCTTTGCTAAGGCTGGGCTTTTGGTATTATACCATTCTGGACTATTGTGTGCGCGTTTGTGTGGATTTCTGGCTTGTGGTTTTATTAATAAGTGCATAGTAGGAATTTGGCATTACCCTTGTGGTATGGAGAGGCCTGTAGTTTTGTTTTCTTACAGGGTTTGTGTGTATATATGCATGGTTTTATTAACATGCAGGCGGCTCCTTAGCACTTTACAAGTCTCTCTGCCATTGTGTGAATTTTACCATTAAGTTTATTTTTTTCTTTTCTCTTTTTCAATCTTAGCTCTACACTGAAAAAGGGGAGGCATTATCATTTTCAGCTTTTGTCTTTGTTCACTGTGGGAGAAGAGAACTCTTGGAGGTTGGGTATGCCTTATTGCCAGAAGTTTCCCTGAAGCAGTACACATTTTTTGTAGGGTGTCATGTGGCCTGGCCTGAGATTTTCTGAAATGGTTGTTCTGTGAAAATACTACCAGTGCTACCCACCTTCACTTGTGCAATTTCTGAAAGAAAGAAAGCTAATCAAGGGCACTTGGACAGAACCTGTCTGTGTTTATTCTCTTACTTCCCACTAAGCGAAGCACCTCAGTTCTCCCATATTGTCTAGCACCCTATTGGGACTTTCAAGCACAGTTAAACCTAAAGTACCTAGGCAAACTAAATGTGAAGCTTGACTCTCTCACTTTTTTTGAATTTAACAAGTTAAAATTTTTCAAAGTGGTTATAAAAGTAATGAATATTAATTATTATCAGCATTAAAAATTTCTTTTTATGTATATTTATATATACACTTATACATTTTGATTATTTTCTTTTTTACTGAATAGCATAGGCAAGTATTTTCCCATGTTACTGAATTTCTGGACAGTATGTGAGTTATATCCTTCAAATGTCCCAGAAGTTAAACATTTAAAATTTGGGGGCATTTTCATTTTCTCTTACTTTTTCACAACTGGGAAACTGTTGAAATTTTTTTTCTTTTAGTATGGGGTATAAACCCAGGTTTGTACTAAGCCACATCTCCAGCCTTGTCCCAGTTTTTATTTTGAGACAGGGTCTCAGTAAATTACTAAGTTGCCCAGGATGAACTGGAATGTGGGTTCCTCCTGCCTCAGCTTCCCTGAGTGCTGGGATTACAGGTGTGCTCCGCCATACCTGGCAGATCATTTTTGTATGTTACTCTGTAGCTACATGGGCATTATGGCAAATGTTTAGAAAAGGCAGGTTATGGTGTGTGTAATGCCCATGTTTATTTTTTAGGAGTATTTCTATTGATGGATTATTAATTTTAATTTTGAGTTTTATTATGTTGAACAGTGTGTACTTAAGAAAATATCAACAAAATATTAAATTTTAATATGTAATGAGTGTATAGACATCCACATTTTCAACATCAACTGTTTACCTGCTTTCAAGATTTAAAATATAACAGCAGAAATGAATTCCTATGTGAACTACAATGAAAATACAAACAAAACTCTACCACAGAAATAATCTTTACCTCAATTATCACATCTAAGGCAGTCTTCACACCTGACAATAGCATGTTCCATACACAAGTCTTGCTTACACTGACAGCACATGTGCTTAGCCTTCCTTTCCTGCTTGCAGATCATATTTGTCATCTCTCTTGTCCTCCTCTTCTGTCAGGAGCTTCCTATTATAGAATGACCACTGAGAGGGAAAATGAAATGTCAGTAAGATAAAATATCAAATATAAACTGAGTGTTTAGAATGCACCTCAACATTTTCTACGTCAACTCTTGGTTTGCTAACCAAATCTAAAAAATAACGGTAGAAATAAATTCCTATGCGTATTACAGTAAAAATACAGATAAAACTCTACCACAAAAAAAAATCTTTACTTCAGTTATCACACCTAAAGCACTTTTCACGCATGAGAACAGCATGTTTCTTGCAGAAGTGTTACTTACACTGATAGCACATGTTTTGTTTTCCTGTCTTGTTTGCTAGGACATATTTGACATCATCTTCCTGATTTCTTAGGGGGTTCTTATGATGTTTCACCGGTCTGTTCACAGCTCTGCTCCAGAATTCTTTTTAGTTCTTTGGACAGATCCATATCGTTCTTCTTCTGTTGTAACTGAGCATTTATCAGTTCCAGTCCCAATCTTCTAAGAAAATTTCTCTAGTATTTTGTGCTTGTTCTTTTCTTTGTAAACTATGAAGCTTTTTATGTTTCTTATGTTTAGGATTGAGTAAAACATAGCCATTGGCCAATGCTTTGTGTTTGGTCATAGCAAAATGTCATAGTTGCTGCATGTCTCAACTTCATGTACTCTATCTTTTGCTTTGTTGTAAGATGTGACCACTTCTGGCTTCATTTATGTTGAAGATTTGCTATCAATCATTTGTTTGTTTGCTTGTGTATGTGTGTTTTGAGATAGGGTATCGCTATGTAGTCTAGGCTAGCCTGGAACTCACTGGGTAGCACAGGCTGACTTTGAACTAACAGGATCCTCTTGTCTCAGCCTCCTGAGTGCAGGGATTACAGGCATGTACCACCACACCCAGCTTCACTATCAATCTTATCTTCATGGTTTTACTACCTTGCTTTTCTTCCCCACATGGGAGGCCAATGTTAAGTCTATCTAAAATCTGTTTTTTGTTTTGTTTTGGTTTCTTTTCTTTTTGAGACAGAGTCTCACTATGCAGTTCCGGCTGGCCTGGAGCTCACTTTGTAGCCCAGGCTGGTCTTAAACTTGCAATGATCCTCCTGCCTCAACCTCCTGAGTGCTGGGATTACAGGCATGCGCGCTACGCCCAGCCTATCTAAAATCTGAAGATTGTACTATACATTTCTCTGTTGTGAGCTAGCAACATGTTTTTCAGGAATCTCAGCTTTGTTCTTGTGAATAGTTTCTGTGCGGGTCAACTGGTACTCTTAGCAAATGTAATATCAGTGGGTAACTAGTGAACCAATTGTTGAATGTGACATTACTTTTTGAAATACACAGATGCAACAAATCCAAAATTGTGGTTTATTATTCCATGAAGAAAATGCTAGTAGCTGAGTTGCTGGACAAATTTCTAAATTCAAGGTGTAAATTGTCTTCCCATCTCCCAGGGCATATCTTTTTATACCATATTTGAAAGGCTTCAATGATGCAAGTCATGTATTTGGACAGGGTATGAATTCTTTGACAGTTCAAAACAAAGCATTCAACAAATGAGTGAATAACAGCCAAATTGTCAGATATTTTTCTTTCTTGGTGGGTCTATTTTATCATCAAAATGTAGGCAGTTTTGAGGGAAACTAAATCTATTGTGTCATTATTGTTCCTAAAATCCCAATGCCACGTCTGTCACTTCTCCATTAATCTTTTAGATTTTGACAGTCAGAATGATAAAGTCTGTTATGAAGGCTTTTAGTTTAGATAATAAGGTGTCATGATAAATATATTTTTGAGTATTACCATTGAGGCATATAGAATGTTTTCTTGCATTTCATTATGAGTATATTTCAAAGCATCTTGTACATATCATCTGTTACAAACAATTTCCAACACTGAATCTCAGTGTTGGCATTCCATCCTGTCTTGGTTACTTTTCTTTCGTTGCTGGGACAAAATACCTAACGCCCAAAATGAAGGAAGGAAGGAAATTAGCTTACAGTTTGTGGAAGTTTCAGTCCATACTTGGCTGGCTCCAAGGTAGAGTGGCACATGGCAGAGGGCAACAGTTCATGGCGGGGGAAGACAGCAAAGCAACAAGCGCAAAGGGAGGAGTAGCAGAGAAGAGCAAGCCTCTTTTCCTCCCTTACATTGTGAGCAGGCTACCCCCAACCAGGGGGTGTGTAGCACTCACATAATCTCCATGCCCTCCTCTTGCACAGGCTCAGGATGAATACAAAGTAAGCACCCTGGCTCCCTGCTGAGTCACACAGTTAACCTTCTAAACTTCTCAAATTGACACAATAAACAACATCCCAGAAGGGTAAGGGCATGTTCTTTTCACTCCAAGATGCAGAACTGCTGAGTCACTTAGCCAAACCTCTAGACTCCCGAAAGTGACACAATGTATCAACCATAACACATCCAGTAGGCTTCACCCCTGGCAAGAACCTAATAATGTTTTCTGACCTAATTCTAACATTGGATCATTCAGGTATACATGACCATTTTGTAGCATTTTGGCTAGTCATATTTATTTACATTACTGTTTTCTTCCTCATTTAAATCAAGGTCTTCATTCTGTACTTGTCTGTCATATCTCTATCTGTCATTTCTCTGTCATATCTCTGTCCATTGCATCTGTCACATATTGCTAAGTTCTTTAGCTTATATGAGTGAGGTCATCGGTAGCCAAGTCACCTGATGACTCATTTTCAACCTCCTCTAAAAGTTGCAAGAGCAGATTTTCATGTGACATTGTACTGAATTGGGCTAATTCTACAAGAAAAATCAAAAGAAAACATTTAATAGAAAAAATTATAAATACACAAAAATGTAACACAGCACATAATGTGTGTAAAACTCACCCACTTACACTTTGATCCATGTGCTGTATCAAGTGGGTGAACACAAAGATTGCATCCTGTATTAGCCCAGTGCCGGCTACTGTTATGCTAAAGTACATATTTTCATTAGAAAAGTATGGTGCGGGCATCTGAGGAACCAATTAATCATATGAGTATATTTCTTTAGGCCAGATTTCTAAAATTGCTAGGTCAAAAGGAATGAATATTTTCAATGTATCATGCTAAATTGATTTTTAGAAAGATTGGGCCAATTTTTCCATCTGTTACTGTTAACAGGATGGGAAGATATCTTCCTCAGTGCATGCTTGCCAACATAAATTCTTTTCTTTTTTCCTTTCTTTTCTCTTCTCTTCTTTTCTTTTCTTTTCTTTTCTTTTCTTTTCTTTTCTTTTCTTTTCTTTTCTTTTCTTTTCTTTCTTTTCTTTTCTTTTCTTTTCTTATCTTATCTTTTCTTTTCTTTTCTTTTTCTCTCCCCCCGTCTTTTTTTCTTTTGGTTTTTTGAGACAGGGTCTCACTGTGTAGTTCAGGCTGGTCTTGACCTCACTATGTAGCCCAGGCTGGCCTTGAGCTTGCGATTATCCTCCTGCCTCAGCCTCCTGAGTGCTGGGATTACTGGCATGTACCACCACACCTGGTGATTATTATATTTTCAACTTTAATAATTTCATAACTAAAAATTAAATGTCATTTTAAAATCTATTTACTAGTGAGAAAACATTTAACTTCCATATTTGTTTTTCCAGGGTTGCCTGTATAAAAGCTTTATTTTATGTTTGAGAAGTGGCTTGGCTCATTTTTTTATTGATGTACAAGGTTTCTCTCTCTCTCTGTCTCTCTCTCATGTATATGTATATGCATGAGAGAGAGAAACATGGCCATATGGAGATACACACACACACACACACTTGGGTATTGTCTATGTTTATAGACATATGTCTATATGTGTTACGATTTCTGTCTAGATGCGCCCCCCGACGAAGCTTCATGCAGTCTTGGGGGATGGGCTTTCAGAGGTGGTTGAATGAAGAGTTTGTGATTGATTTATGGTCCAATGCTGGGATTAAGGGTGTGAGTGCTACACCTGCCCTAGGGTGAGTAGCCTGTATACAATATAAGGGACTGGAAGAGTCTTGTGATTCATGATTCCCACTATCATACACTTTCAGAAAGCAAACTGGCGATATTACAATAATTGTTTGCTTCAGTGTAGATTTTTCATTCCCGAGCTACCTGGCAAGTAGAAATTCAGCTCCTGGGAGAATAAAGGGAACAACAATTAGATATCAGGCCTGCAGTGTATCCATAAACATGACAACCCTACAGCTCACATTTTCTAAAAGAGTCCTGACTTCAAATATTTTATCCTATTGGCCTTATTAGCAATCCAAATGCCTTAGTAGTACATCTAAACTGTATTTTCTAAAGTGTTTCTTATTGTTTAAAGAAACACAGAAATCCTTTGTTAGACTGTGTCACCCTAATTTTGGTTTGGAAAAAGTATATCACTGTACTTAAGAATATTTCTTTTGTTTTTGTTAAATGATGGGGGTTAGGCATGCGAAAACAGTCATTTTGGGTACGTGAAATTAGAGCAAACTGACTCAGTATCCCAGATTTCTGAGGATATATGGGCACTTATTCTCTTTATTTAGTCATTGAATTATACGTGCAGGCACTCGGTCATATCCCACTTCAGCATCTACCGGGTAGAGGGAATGAGGCTGGGAACTCAACTAAATATAACACAGGCTTGGGGCTGGGGATTTAGCTTAGCGGCAAAGTGCCTGCCTGGCAAGCACAAGGTCGTGAGTTCGGTTCCCGGTACCGGAAAAAAACAAAAAACAAAAACAAAACAAAATATAACACAGGCTCTGCTTTCAGATATGTCATTGTCCAAAATGGGGAGATATGATACATAATAATTAATAACAGTTCATTGTTAATCCAATATAGAGTCGACAAGAATTTCTAAACCTCAGAGAGGAAAATGGACAAAAGTAGAGTAAGACTGTCAATCTTCAAACAATTGCTAAGAATAATAATTAATTCAAGTTTATGAAAATGTAGTAGGAAATATGGAGATCTCCCACTTGGGAATATGCAGAGAGATTCTGATTCACTAAATCATCACCAAAATGAGTATAGTAGTTATTGTCTATTGCTTTGAAATAAACTATCCAAGTATAGTGCCTTGATTCAACCACCACCATCTGTTTGTTTATACTTTTGTGATCGTGGTCGTTCTCAGCAGGGTTTCCCCAGATGGTGTTAGCTGGGGTGGCTCATTGGGCTGGAGCATCCTGAATGGCCTCTTGCTTATGTCTGTCACTGTGGCTGTGATGGCTGGGACAGGTGGGGCTGCTTTTCTAGCAGGGCAACTGGGCTTTCTTGTGGGATGAGTTATGGTCAGAGAGAAAGAGGAGAAACTGTTAGACCTTCTGACAGCCCAGGCCCATTACTGGCCCAGTCACATTCACTGAATTCTAGTGATAAGAACACCCAAGGTCAAGATCTACCTCTTGATGAGGGGAGAGAAATGCCTATAGAGGAACGGGAGCAACTTTTGGTGGCCATCTGTGTAATCTACCATACTGACTTAAAGGAAAACAATTGAATTCACCTGACAGCTGAAGAATGGGATCTCACTATTTTACCTAGGATGTTTCTGTCACTGATGAAGGCTTGCTGTATTCTCCCACTTGTCTAAATGTGCATTCATGTCATATCAGCTTCGGTGGGCTGTTACACACTTGTGCTAGGCCATGCCCAGCCCCGATCACATAAAGATGATTTCGGCAAAGTTTACATTGTGAGTGATTCTGCCAAGGCAGGAGTAAACTTCCAGGATTTTCAAGCCTTCTTCTCTTCATTCACTGCCTTTGCTTTTGACCTGTTAATTGATCATGGCATCCACCCATCTTACAGAGGTTTCTCACTGTCTCTGTTGTTTCAGGTACTAAAACAGGTGCAGATATTAGTGATGGTACCTGTGAGCCTGGACTGTCTTCCCCGGCCTCCTATAAGAACCCCTTCCCAGTGCTCCATCTCATCGAGGACTTGAGACTGGCCCTGGAGATGCTGGATCTTCCTCAGGAGAGAGCAGCTCTCCTGAGTCAGGTGCCTGGCCCAACAGCTGCCTACATAAAGGAATGGTTTGAAGACAGCTTGGTGAGTTGGTCAGTGGCCTGATTGGGGAACCACTGAGAAAAATCATCATATAACCTATGGAATGCCACCACTGGCTAGGGCTCTTGTCCCATTCATACACTCTCCAGCCTTTCTTATTTTCTATCCAGCTATGCCCAACTCCTGCTGATGGGTCGTTCCTAATAGTAGTGCAGCGCCCAGTTAAGTAGCTTAAAATATGCCATCTGCCTGTGAGAAGAGGAAATACATGGTCAGAGAGTGGTAAACTTGGAAGATCCTCCACCCCCAGAATTACATGTACTACTTGCTGAGTCTTAACCCTTGACTAGGGTTTCTTACCTTTAAATGGATCCCATTCTGCTTTATTCTTAACAGAATCCACAGCCTGTTTACTCCATTTCTTTACTTCTGCTCCTACTTGTTACCCTAGAACTACTTCCTGTCCCTAAAGTGGAGTGTAGATTTAACTCTCCTTTGCCTACCC
Organism: Chinchilla lanigera; assembly: GCF_000276665.1. Lineage (NCBI taxonomy): Eukaryota > Metazoa > Chordata > Mammalia > Rodentia > Chinchillidae > Chinchilla > Chinchilla lanigera. The sequence goes on from NW_004955414.1 coordinate 23,322,762, forward strand.
GCTGGATTAGGCATGCAGACTTGCTCGTTTCCAGGGAAAGCAGAAGGGTAACCAAGCTGTAAATCCATTACAGCTTTGGTTATCCATCTGCTTCCTTGTGGAGACCACCAGTTTGGCCTTAAGAGACCAGTAGCATCTGCAAATGAAAAAAATGAAGAGCTAGCCTGTTGAGGAGGCCATCTGGAATGCAACTGTCCAAGTACTAGAGGCAGGATGCTGGAAGCCAGAAGAAAGTTTCTTTCTAAGCTTAGTTTAAGGATGAAATTTGAATTGCAGAATGCTAGAATCCTCCAGACCTGATTCAAAACTGAAGAGTACACGTAGAGTGGGAAGGCAGGAACGGGCATAAAACTGTGAGGGAAAGACTGATGCTGAAGACCACAAACCAAGGATACTGAGACACCCTTGTCCAGAGGCCATTGTCAGTTGTGATTAGACAGGCTATGTCCCAGATGTCCTAGACTACTTTCTGTTTCAGAGGCCTCTGTCAATGTAGTTGCATCCCTATGCCTTATTCTAAACACTAAACAGTTCTTCATTATGTTCATTATGTGTGTTATTCAATATTTTCATTACGTAGGCTGTCTACCTGGTGTTCTGTGTAATGAACCTATACCAGTGTGGCAGGCAGAATAATGGTCCCTAAAACTGTCCATACCACTGATGGCTGGAACCTGTGCGTGTTACCTGAGACAGGAAAGGGGAAGCTTGCCTGTGGAATTAAGTTAGTTTTCAATTTTCTAACTTTAAAATAGGGAGAGTGTCCTGAACTGTCCATGTGAATCCAGTGTAATCACGGAGTCCCCATAAAAGCTTTCTGTGAACTCTTTCAGTAGAATCCAGAGTCTCATTCTCCTCCTCTCAGTTCTGCCTCTGACCTTACCATCTCGAACCAAGAGATTAACTGAAGGATCTTTTTAAACAAAAGCCCACTCTATCCAAAGTACAGAATTTCCTTTTTAAAAAATTACTCACTGTACAATTTACAGAAGCTATGGATGTTTCTCAGTAATCTTCTGTGCATCTGCCTTAATTTATGTGACAGTTTTTCTAATATTGATATTTAGATTATTTTTAATCTTTCACTAATGTATGGCATTGCTGTGATGAATCTTTTCATCCAGCATATTTGGTCTTTTCTCTAGATATTTCCTAGAGTATAATTATAGAATTTAGGGTTACCAGATAAAATATAGAATTCCTAGTTAAATTTGATTTTAGATAAGCAATGAAACATTTTTACTAAGTGTGCTCCATAGTTTGCAAAAGCTGACAACTCTAATCCAAAAATATTGGTAACTTAGGCTTTTTGACACATTTTTCAAAATCACCTTTCGGAAGGATTTAACCATTTATATTTTCATTAGGAAAGTTTAAGATAACTCTATTAAATGCATTCTAATCAACAATAATTAGTAAGATTAAAAAACAGCTTTACTAACTTCATAGCGGAAACATTTTCCTGTTGTTTTGGTATTTCTTTGTTTAGTGAGAAGACTAAACTTTTTTTGTTTATCAGTATGCATTCTTCTGTATCATTGTAAACTTTTAATCTCATACTCTGTCTAAAAAATCTTTGTATACACATTTCACATGTAAAATATTTTACTAATGTATTTAAATGATTGGAATAACTTCCAGACAGAGAATTTTCAAAATACACTTACTTTCCACTCACCCTAGAGATTATCTTGAGCCTCTTGGGTGGGCCTATCCCTCCCTCATCTGATCACATTGTTCTATTAGAATTTTAGTGCTCATGTATTTGAATGACCTTTTCCTACCCCTTTGCTTTGTGCTATATATTTTCCTTTGCTTTTAAATACAGTTCTATTTATGGTGATTTTTAAGACATAGAATTTTTAGACATTGCAATTAATTCCATCCAGTCTTTCCTTTTTCAGTTTTCTGCTTTTCTTTTCAGCCCTAAAAAGGCCTTTCTTAATCTCAGATCAAATAACTACTTACTTGTGTCTTCAATAGGTTTATAGTTTGATATTTTATCTTATGGTTAACTCTAATTCATCAGTATTTTTAGTGTGTGGTATGAAAAGTGCATCTAACTTTTAAAATACTTTTTAGAAATAATATTAAAAATATTTTTGATCCAAAGGCAGTCAGGGTGGTTGTTGATTTTTGTATGAGGCATTACAGAAAACAGCATGCTTCAGGTTTGCAGATTTGTTTGGGGGTTATTTACAATGGTTTGGGAATTGCCTTCCTGTAGAGAGAAAGTTTTCCTAGAAGTTACTGCATTCATAAATCTTTTAGAGTAATTATGGCCATCAGCAACCTATGAATGGTGTACTTTTAAGGGGTCAGAAGTTCGTATAAACATTCCAAGAAATAGGAGCTGGATGTTAAGGTTTTGATTCTGAACAGAGATGGTCCATCAGTATTTTGGGTCTTTCAGACCTAAAGTCAGTTTACATTCTGGTTACACACACATTCCACGCTAGTTCTTATCTGTATGAAAATAAAATTCAGAGTGCCGGACAAACTCACCGGGCATTTTAGATTGGTCATTTTGTCAGAAGCCCTTGCTACACAAGGGTTATGGTGCAGCAGCTTTGGTATCCATTACGAGCTTGTGAAAAATGTGGAATATGAACCTCTATCCTTCACCCACTAAGCCATCCTCAAGTGATTCATATGCACGTTAAAGTTTAATCGAAAGACTCACTTTTATTATTTTTTAAAAGGATCATGCTGATTTGGATTGGAATTAGAACTAGTGAGCGGTTTGAGGGATTAAGCAGGGTTGACCAGGGCCTTCTTGTTCGTGTCATCTGTGTATCTTTTGTGTGTGTGCTCTGTTCTCATCTGTAGACACACTGGCTTTGTCACACCGTTCTTAGTTACTGCCTTGTTGTAATGTTGGCCTGATGTAGTCCAACTCAGCATCACAACATCTCTATCAGTTGGAATGCATTCTCTAGTCAACAGATAGAAGCAATAAAGAAGTGTATATCTCACTAGCAAGCTGTCTGGAGGATGTACAGTCCCGGGTGAAATCAGTGACTGGATAACATCAAAAATTCTGCTTTTTCCTTTTTTTTTTTTTTTCTCTTTCTTTTGCCCTACCATCCTCAGGGGTTGGGGTTTTTCAGATGTGTTCCCTAATGGTTTCAAGATGGCTGCTGGGCCTCCAGCAATATGTCCTCACACCCTCCTATGACACAGCTCTTCAACTATGTCCAAAGATAGGGAATAGTATTTTTAGTATTTTTAATTAGTAGGGAATATCTTTCTCTCAAACCATACAAGAGACTACCTCTTGGTCCCAAAGGCCAGATTTTATTCACACAAACACAAATTCTAGCTGCAAATGTAGATGGAACCTTCCATTCCTAGTCCAAGAAAATCTCAAAAGTTTGAATTTTGGAGTGCTTCGGTTTCAGAGTTTTGGATTATGGATGGTTAGTTAGTAAATTCTATGCAAATATTCCAAAATCTGAAAAAAAAATCCAACGTCTGAAACACTGTTGGTCTGAAGTATTTCAGCTGAAGGAGTCTCAACATGTATTGGCACTTCCATCTGTCATAGTAGGAGGTGACCCCTGTCAGAAAAGAAGAATGGAATGGAAGAAATAAATGGACCTTGGAGGACAGCTCAGAAAGACTATCACTATATTATTTGAGTTTGAGTTTGTTCTTCTGGTTGACTGAAAATTCTTTCCTCCATTAAAACAAAACAAAAAAACCCAAAAAACTAAAATTCTTAAAGAATACAGTCTCATTGGTCCAGCTCTTAATTTTAGGGCTAAGTCCTCCAGGCCCATACAAAATATTAATTGCAAATAAAATGGAAATTTAAAACTTTTAATTTAATCAAAGGTATGGATTATATGCTCTTGGGTCAGGTGATCACTCAAGCGCCAATGCACTGTGGCCAAAAGAAAAGGTCATGTGGTGAGAAATGTGGTCTCCTACCATTACTGTCCGTCAAGGACTACAGATGTTCGGGCACCTTGGCATCTGTGGTCTGCCAGAAAGGGACTATTGGAGAGGTAGTGGTGGACATGGGGCCCAAGATACCCGGGCCAACAGTCTCCAGATGGAGATGGAGTGATTGGTGTTTAGAGTAGAACAGATAGCAGTCTAGTCCTGGGCCTTCTCTGTGTCTTCAGTGGAGAAGGAACCCGTGGTCCTAGTGCTTCATAGTAGGCAGCTGTGTTTCTTTACAAGCTAAGTCCTCTTCTGCTGGGTCTTGGCAGGGCTGAGGTGCAGCTGGATGAGCATGATCATCAGGATCCCTGTTGGCTAGAATTCGCTGCCGGAGATGGGTATGAATAGCTTAGCATCATGCTAAAGACCAAGTGGAGCAACTCTGCTCAGGATCCAGTAGTTTTGGGTTGGGTGAGTTTGCAGGGCTTGAGGGCCTAAACCTGTGTCCTGCCCCTTTGCAGTAAGTGTAGTGAGAAGTGGGCTTCAGGCCTGAAAAGACATTTTGGGGGCTGTCTGGGTTGGGGATAGTCTCTGGACCCAGTGAGAGATGGAACAAAAGGTTTTGATTCTCTTAGTCGAGGGACAGAATCTGTATCTGAATTCTCAGCCGATCCCTGGGAAGATGGTGGATGAGTGTGTGTCATGTACAGCGAGTTTCCTGCTGTTGAAGGTAAGCGTGGGGCCAAACTGCAGAGACTGCTGTGGTGCAGCAGAAGTGTTACCCGCAGCAAGTGGAAAGGTGGTCTTTTATGTTTGGTAGAAAGGGCCAAGTCTAGGGCCAGCACCCACTGAGCACGAATGTGAGGCACTGAGTGCAGGCTGAGTCATGTCTGTGTGATGGGAATGGAGCCAAGTTCCAGCTAGGGGCAACTCCCATCGTCTGTGTGTGCTTTGAAGTGACCAGTGATGCCTTTAGAAGGGTGTGGCTCTTTCAGGTCAAGACCTCCTGAACCTCACCAGATGGTCCTGCCATCCAGAGAGAAAAGAGTGCCTCTCAGTGGCCCTGACATGTGCCACAAGCAAGAAAGATCTGCTGTCATGACTACTACTAGAATTTTGGCTGTACCCTGAGGGACTTTCCCATGGTTTTGCCCACCTGTCTGGCTGCGTTAAATGAAGGTTGGCTGATGTTATCCAGGGCTAGTGTAGTGGTTGGTGTCCCACCAGGTTAGCCAGACAGATTCAAATGGGCCCTAAAGGGTGGAGAACCACCAACCAACTGCAGGAGTAGAGCCAGTAGCTTGTGAACAGAGTGCTGATTAGTGGTCCAGATCTTTGGATGATGCTGAAAAGATACCAGGGCCAACCGCCTCCAGATGGAGTGGTTATGAGTACTTCTCCAACATTCTGGTACATACACGCCCCTTTACCCGCAGACAGTCCATCACACTGTTTAATACTGTGGATGTGGGCCAAGGAGATGCTTGGTGAAGGTTCGATATGAAGTCAGGGAAAGGGCAGGCAAGCCGAGCAGCAGCAGAGTGAGTGCAAGTCAGGACAGTGCCCAGCTTCCAAGGTGAGGGGCAGTAGTTGGCGGAGAACATATAGAGGGGCTGTGCTCGTGGCCCTCCTTGAACTGGAGTACATATGGCTGAGGCCCACCCCATGGGAGCCTAGGCTTCCCTCGGCAAGGTTGCAGGTATCCTAGTCTGTGTGCCTGGTAGGCAGAAGCAAGTTCAGCCAAGCTGAAGCAGTACAGGAGATAGGAAAGAGTTAAAGGACCAGTTCTGCCCTAGCTCTGCCACTTGCACACAGCTTTGAATAAATCTCTCTCCTCTGGGAGATAGTTCCTCTGTACTGGAAATGACAGCTGAGTTTGACAGTGCCTTCAGGATATGGTCAAGCATTCTATCCCATGGTTTGTTCTGGGGCTTGTATTGAGGTGCTTCAGTAAGCACCAGCCTTGTCCTCCCTGTTGCCAAAGTGGAGACAGGTAGGGAGTCTTATACCTGCAGGGCTCAGCTGAGGCCCTCCTCTCAAGAACAGTGAAGAAGGCTCTCCTGTATGCGGGGCGTGTGCTGAACCCACAGGGCAAGGCACCACCTCTGACATCCCTCTAGTCAGTGAAGGCATCTCTATTTACATTTTGAACTAGTTCCTCAAGGAACACAAAAAGGGACCCAGACCCTGGAGAGGGCACGGCTCTTTCGCCTCATCAGCTCCTCACCTCACAGATGGCGGCTCCTTCAGCTCCTTGCTCCTCAAACAAAGCCTGTGCGTTGCTGGCAGATTCACTTGCGATCTTTCATTCTGCTGAAAGAGGAAAATCTGTTTACCATATTGAAAAGCCAGAGGAATTGTGAAAAAGGTAGGGAGGAAAAGCTGTTTTATGCATTATAAAACATGAGCCTGACTTTCTCTTGCCATGTGATTCATTAATGTATCTCTGTTCTCCAGTCAGGATGGGACAAAAGACAGATCTGGATATATTTATGTCGAACATTTTAATTTTGAAAAGATACAGACAGGGGTTTTTATAAGAAAATTTTTTCCTCTGAATTTTAAAGGAGAAAAGGGGAAATTTGCTCCTTATTTTTCAAGGAAAAAGAGCTGGTGTGAACTAGTTTCAAATGTGGTTTCTTACCTGCCCTTGTGGCAAGTATGTGAGAGCTGAGGAAAGAGACCATATCGACTGTTTTTTTCCTGTCCTGAGTGAGCTTCCAAGGGGCTCCCATCCTGGGCAAGGCGTGGGGGTGGTGTCTTTGTCCCTGTGTAGTACTTCAAGAAACCACTAGGTGGGAGTCAGGCACAAATGCTGGGAAGTCTTAACTCCAAGGAAAAGGAAGGAATAAGGTATGGGCCTTTATATGGGGAAAAAATATGTTTTCTTGTTAGATTAGAAAGATAACGCAAACATCACTCATTAGTGAAGCTTCTGGACAGTAAACCTTGGTCATTTGGAAAAGATACTTCTTTCTTATTTTCTTTGGAAACCAGTAGACAGAGGATAGTCAGGGGAGGCCTCCGCTGTAAGGCCTGAGGGGAAAGAGAGAAGGAGGCTGAGGGACGGTCCTGGCGGCACTGACCTGGTCTTCCATTGTCTATGGCAAGAAAATCTCTCCAAACTCCTTGACTCGAAAGCCTTGTGCTCTTCGGTACTAGCAGTATGGTGCTCTGCATTCCGGGAGCCATTTCCTGGCCCACGTGTCTGCCAGCCCTGCCTTAGCGGAGCTTCCTGTGTCTCCAGGGGTTTTGAATGTCGTTTTTCCCCTGGCGCAGAACCCAAGATTCAGGGCTATAAACTTTTGTAAATTTAGCAGTTTTATTTTTCTGGATGCTCCCCGCTCAAAAAAAAAAAAAAAAAAAAAAAAAAAAACTTATGCTGTACTAAATTCTAGCAACCTGGATCCTTTCAAACCTGACCAAAAGAGACTATTTCAATCTTCAAGAACCAATGTTTATAAAATGACCAAGAATGTGCAAACACTGGTAAAAGAGCAAATAAATCCTTCCCCACTAAATTTCCTGCTTTGGGCCCCAGTGACATGGTGGACAGATGTTGCCAGGTTAGCATAACTTGAGGTCTGAGCATGTAGACACCCACTTACCCTCTACCCGCAAAGAAGCCTTTCAGAGCCCACCACAGAGAACCTTCTGCCTCTTAAGCTCCCACTAATGGGCAGGGAGGAAGGCTGAGAAGCTCCAGGAAATTTATGCTTTCAGTCCCCAATGCTTCAGGTAAATTCTGAAAGTAGTTTCCTAATCTTAGCCACTCTAGCTATGGTTCTGGAACAAATACCATGAGCATCTCTTGGACACTAGTTAGCAATGCACAATTTCAGGTTCCATTGCCAGCATGCTGGGTTGGGATCTGCAGTTTTACTAAAACTGCCTCTAGCCCCAACAATTAATTATAGATGAGGAAGCTTTATCCTAATCAGGCCTATGCCCCATCACTTAAGAATGAATTTCACGTTTTTCAGTAATTGAAGAAAAATCACAAGAATGTTTTGTGATGTGAAAATGATACAAATTTCAAATTGCAGTGTCCGTAAATAAAGTTTTACTGGGACACAGCCACACTCATTGGTCTTGACACTGGATGTGGCCACTTTCATCATGCAAATAACAGTTGAGTATGATAGAGACGTTGTGGCCCGCCAAGACTGAAACATCTACTTCCTGGCCCTTGTTTTAACTCATTGTGGAAGTGGGTTCTCCATGCGGTTGTGCTTGGGGGATCTGGGTGGAGATGGCCAGGATGCACCCCAATGGCCAGGACTTCCGCCATTGAGCTCTTCCCTCTCCTCCATCTCTTCTCCTGAGCGGTGGCCCCCATGCAGCATGCCAGCTGAAGGGCACAGGCCTGTGTCTGTTTGATAAAGGGGTGTCATGGCAGCTGTCACACAGCCCAGCGGCCAAAGCTCGAGGCTGAGCAGAGCCTGTGATGTAGGTGATGGCTCAGAGAATGGTACCTGACCCGTGAGACTCCTCTTGGTCCACAGTTCTGCCTGACAAGATAATGCCCATTTGTGGTCACTGGCAGAAGCAAGACCCCCAGGGACCCTCCTCAGCCAGTCCTCGGCATTCCAGCTAAGTGGATGAAAATCCCAAGATTCTCTTCTAGATGCCAGGGTAGGACAGGAGCAAGCCATAATGAGTTCTCCTATCCACTCCTGGCCGCCCTGGCTTCCTGCCTGTGCTTCTGCTCCCAGGACGTTCAGTCTCACAGTATCCTGCCCTTTGCCCCAGCTGGCTGCCGCATGTTCCAGGCAGTACTGAGTTGATTCTGGTTGTAGGTGAGTGAAGTGCTTCTGGGAAGGCCCTGAGGACTGTCACAGTTGGTGGGTGACATCTATGTGTGTTTCCTTTGAAGTTCCTGAGATTCCATCTCACAAGAAGGGTATAATGAAGCAGGAAGCCCAGTCTCCCCCATGACCACCTAGTAGTAAGAAGGGCAACTTAAACTTTGAGGGTAAGTGTTTAGGCCAGGTATAACCCAGGCTTCTAACCTTATAGTCATCAAGGACTGTTTTGATAATCTGTTGAAAATTGTTTTCAGAGACACAGAATTCTCTGTAGAAGTCGGACTTTGTATATATTTTTTGAATATTTTAAGTGACTTATTCAATCCCCTGTGATTCAGTTGTGCCACGGTGAGGTGCCCCTAGGTGGGCCGGCCTTTGGGTGAGTGTGGTGTAGCCATAGTTCACCTCACCAGCATGAAAGGGAGCCCTAGCTAGGGCTGTCGCTGGGCAACTTGTGAGGGAGGAGGTGCCGAAGCACCTGATTCATTCACCCCAGTTCCCTCATCCCCCCACACCCCCACACCCACCACATGTCTGTGCCTGAGTCCTAGATCTTTGGGAGTGTTATTTTGTGGATTTGGATGCTGAATCAAAATATAAGTAAAACGTGCTTTGGGGTCCTTAAAGCACAAAAAGATGGAGGTAAGAATTGCTACTTAAGGATGCATAAAAATATGTCAAGAGTTTAGCTCAGCTTGTCTGAATTCCTCCCTGCCTTCTTCTTCTCCTCCCCTGCTCTGGCTGCTCCCATTTCACATGTTAGTTGAACTAACAAATGAATTTGCCCCTGTATTTTCCTCTTGAGTTGAACATCTTTGCCCTGGGGAAACAGACTTCAATTCTCTATTTTCCCTAAGTAGAATTTTAGTCTTATTTGACTGGTCTTATCATTTGTGGCTCATTTTTTTTTTTTTCATTCAAAGAATGTTTAAATTAATTACTACTGTATCCCAGGAATTGTCCTAGGCATGGAAGTTAGAGAAGTGAGTCAGAAACCAGACGCACTTTCTAGGTCTGGTTCAGTGGAGAGCCTCGCTGACCAACCACTGGCCATAGTTCAGCTGTAGTTCAGTGAACTAGAGGGTGCCGGTGCTCAGCAGAAGTGCAGGAAGGCCGTGAGCAGAGGCTGCCTGCAGGCCTGCGCCTGAGCCTCCTTTCTGAGGGGTTAGAAAGGCTGATAATGCGTGACACTCACCACTTGTCTCCTCTCCTCTTGTCCCTGAGGCTGAAGAAGCATCCTGAGCCCCTCCAAAAAGAGTATCTCTCTCATCCTGCTGGGAGTGGGTCCGTGCCTCCTTTCCCAGCCTCCTTTGTCCTGCAGCAGCTATGTTTATTACATGCCATGTGGTAATTCTTATCTACCCAGGGCAGGAAGGCAGTTACTTGTGCTTAGAGTGCTGGGCAAGTGTGTGTTGATCAAACAAATTTCTTCATTTGACTTTCCCAGGTTTCTAGACAGAAGAAAAAAGAAAAAGAAAAAGAAGAAAACCTCCCTATCCCTATAACCTTAAAGACGTTTTCCTTTAGCACATCCTGTGTTCCCAGCAAGGAACCCGGCTGGGGGAAGGGGTATCCTGGGGTACACTCTGGAACTGGGCCAGGAGCACGGAAAGGGATCTAGAGCTCAGAGCAGGGCGGCAGAGCCCGCTTTTCCTCCTGGCCTCTGATCTGGGTGTGTCTCCAGGAATTTATTCCTCCTCCATGCCAGCTGCTGGCGAGAGCCCTCCCTCCCGCTTGCCTCTCTGATCACGGGCCCTGGCCAGTTGGCTTGGACTGTACTGCCAGGCCTTGCGCCGTCCTGTATTTGGACTGTTTTCTGGGCTGTGGTACGTACCGACGCCATCCCTGCTGGGGGGTGCTGGGACCCAGTAAGCAGCACCTTCTCTTTCGGCTGGGACTTCCAGGAAAATCACACACAGGAAAGGCCCCTTGCAGTCACAAGATGTGTGTCTGCAAGTCATTTAGGCCTGCAGAGTGCAGAGCCCTTGCACGTAACCACTGTTCCCACTGCACCCACATCAAAGATCGCTTTCATAATCAGTCATAGCCAAAGGCCACACATTAAGAGCAGGGCAAGAGAGGAAGGCTGTTTTGGGGGGAGCTCTCAAAGGAGACAGAGTATGAGGAGGAGATGTGGGGTGGTGCATGGGGAGGCTACCCGCGAAAGCCATCATGTGACCTGCGGATAGGAAAACACACAGCTCCCTCTGTCTTCCAGCCTTAGCAGGGTCCCTTCCTACCACAGCTGCTCCCGAAATCCCTAAGATGGCTGTGAAGTGGCCTCACCCTTCCCACCTCCTTGGTCTGAAAAGCAGGTTGTGAAGAGGGGGACAGCAGGAGGCCAGGCCTGGGACCTAACAGTGGTGTGGAATGTGGCCTCCCGGGAGTTAAGGCCCAGAGCCACACTCCCTGAGGAGGGCGAGTGGCAGAGGTCTCTCAGTTGTAGCAGTTGGTCTCTGGTAGTTGGTGCCAGCAGTGCCAAGAACAGCAAACACCCCGCTGAGGGGCTGGCACTCCACAGTCCCCAGAACCCGGATTAGAGCGGGTTCTGAATCTGTTCCTTTTTGGAAACAACAACCTTTCCTTAGAGCGCAGCCTGCCCTGCCGAGCGCCGGTACAAAGGGGTAGGCGTGGGCTTTGGGTGGGGGTCAGGCTGTGTGTGGGAACCAGCAAGCTCCTCCAAGAGCAGTGCTTATTTTTAGTCATCTCCCCAGTCCCAAATAAACTGACAGCAGCTGGGAGCCCGTGGGTAAATGCAGAATGGAGCAGAGACAGGAAATCGGGGGCTCTCGGTAATGAGTTCCAGCCACTCCACAAGGGGGAAGCCAGACAAGGAATTTTCTTCAGAACTGTTTCCCTCTGGCAGGCTCTGGTACTGTCACCGAAGAGGATGTTTCCTTGCGTGTGTGTGTGTGTGTGTGTGTGTGTGTGTGTGTGTGTGTGTGTGTGTATTTACGACCCCTGTCCAAGTCTTTCATTTTTTCCTGCCTTTTTATGAAGTTTGATTGCTCCAAAGGGTTCTGAATCCCTGTCCCGTGCCTCTGTGTGTGTGCCTGTGTGTGCGCCTGCCTGCCTGCCTGCCTGCGGGGGCAGTGGGGGAGGACCCTAGAGCAGCACCGTCTGGTCTCAGTGCTTGTGTGTCTGAAACTGTTTAAGGAAAGGCTGAAGGACACAGGCCGGGGAAGTGGGGAAATCTGCACACAGCTTGGCGTTCCTGAGGGGGAGGGGGCAGAGCCAAGGAGGAGGAGAGGACTTGGTCTCCAGCCAAAAAAAGGGCTTTTTCAACCCAGGACTCTTAACTGCTGACATGGGTGCCCAGCATGGATGGGGACATTGATGTTTACAAGCATTTCTCGTGGCTGAAGAGGGTAAGTGACTGGCTGCTTTGTCTGGGTCTCTGTGGAAATGAGTGCGGGGAGAGACACTTGGGTGTGTGTGTGTGTGTGTGTGTGTGTGTGTGTGTGACAGAGGGAGATGTTTGTCCAGTAGAGCTCTGCTGTGGCCAAGATCTTCATAAGAATCTAATTATAGACACCAGGGGAGAAAACAGCCAGCTGTCTTTGTTTCTGCTCTCACATTCTAGTGAATGAGTCTCTCCGTACAGAAAGGCAAGAGTGATGAGGAAAGTTGGTGACTTTAACTTTGGCTCTTTCAAGCTCAGAGTCTCCAAACACCGGGACCAGACAAATGTGTACACCGCGTTTCTGTTTGAGGACACAGAGGAGAAGCTGCCGCCTTTTAAAAGGCTCTGAATTTGGAAGTTGTTTAACTCGTTCTAAGCTCAGATGTTATCATCGGTGTAGAGGGTATGTCTGCTGCCAGAGGAGTGCTGCATTTCCAGAGGAGGGCTCTAGAGGAGTTCACTGTGTGTGACTGAGGAATGAATGAACGCTGGGGTCCCAGTTGCACCGTCCTCATAGAACTCAGGCTTTCTCTTCTTTTACGGCTGCTTTTAATTTGGCTAAGATGTGTTTGTGTTTATCTTCAGATGAGGAGTGTTAAAGTGGATATTTTCAGTGGCAGGAAGGGCAAGAGCAGCTGACAGATAAGAGATTTGGCATTGTAACTGCAGAAGGCAAGGAGAGCCAAAAAATGTCCAGCTCAGATGGGACACACGGTTCCCACTCCCCCATTCTGCAACACTGGCCTCGCTGGCCAGCGCATTCCCTTTTCAGCAAATTCTAGGCTCCTGGGGCTGGGATAGATAGTAAGCAAAAACCAGTCTTTTGTGGATCATCCACATCACGCAGGAGACAGAAGGTACACAGTCCTGGGAAATAAACCTCAGAGTACGGACTGATAATGGTGGGAAAGAAGAACCAGAGAAGGCACAGGATACCCACTGATGACTGAGAAAGTGGGTCAGGGATACCTCTTTGAGGAAATAACAATTCACTGAAACCTGTAAAAGTAGTAGGAGTGAGTGAGGTGGAAAAGCAGGCAAGGGACATTCCACACAAAGTGGGTGATCTATGCACAGGGAAGTCTGGCAACTTTCAACACTGAGAGAAAGCCTGTGTGGTTGAGCTTAACAGTGGTAGACAGAAGCAGGAAGATGCCAGATCACATGGAACAGTGAAGGCTACGGTGAAGGCGGTAGGGGACAGTTATTTGTATGATGGGGAGCTTGTAGCAGGGAAGTGACAGGCGGTATACGGTGGGGTCCAATTTACATTTTAAGAAAATTACTCTAGCTGTGATGTGGGAAGCTGTGATAAGAAAGTTGGAGGAGCTGAACACAGTTGTAGAGCTGTACAGCTTATAGGGCTCAACTAGTACAAACCCGTCATTTAGCAAAGCCCAAGGGAGCCTAGGAACCTGTGGTTATCAGCATCTTAGCCATTGGTACACCCTGGTCTTGAACCCCATTCTATCTCCCAGTCTCATCCTTCTTCATCTCGTCTGCCAAATACATAGAAAATTAGCTTAGAGCACCTCAGAGATCCCGTCTGTGCTCAGCCCCTACGTAACCCTGTGTAGCCAGGCACTGGGGCATCACAGCCACTAGAGAACATGCTGAGATGTTTGCATCCCCTTAAGCTTTTAAAAAGCCTACCTCACTGGGCCGGGGGGTGGGGTAGGCAAGCACACATTCCATAGTTAGTCTTTATTCCCTCATTTCTAAAATGAAGTTTGAGAAGTCTTTCCAGACACAGTGTGCCTGGTATTATAGGAGCCATAATGCAGCTACAGGGCAGATGTTGTGACTCTGTACCTAATGAGGGAACTAATTCTGTACATGATGTAATGTAAAAAGGCCGCATCTGTCCTGGAACCAAGGTGAGAGCCCTAGCTTCTGTGGAAGTTAGCTGAGGGAAACTCTATCGTGGCTCATAGGAAAACAGATGTGTTTCTTCTACTTTTAGAGATAGGCACTTAAAAAAACAAACCATGAAGTGTGATCTGTGTTCTCGGTTGTTTGCCCTAAATACTATTGCCAGAGTTTTAAAATCTCCTTTAAAACAATCCATTTCATCTTATGACCCTGGTTACCCAGGACTCATTCTTAGTCTGGAAGAGAAAGCTCATGTTCTTCAGCTTGCTTGGCCATGGATACATCCTCTTCCAGCCCTGCCTCCAGTTACTTTTTTAGTTTCATCTTTTCTGTCTACCTCAGTGAACTCCCAGATACATCCCCTCTCTTTTTTGAGCTTTTATTTCAGATGTCCCCCTCCTGTTCTCTGATTGCCACCCTCTTCATCTGCCTCCATCAGTCTTTTTCTCTCCCACAATTCATTTATTGGCCCCATCCCTCTCCTCGGCTCTTTCAGCCCAGGTCTCCAACATTTCCTACGTGCCTGGCTTACCCATCCTTGTCATGAGTTTCCTTACAGAGAGCAGATTTCTCCCAGTCCATGCTTTTGAACGTAGAAACCCTGTCTCCTTCATTGTTCCCCACAGAGGGGTGGGATCCAGAAAAAGAGGTACCTGGATGAGGTGTGACCTGGTGTTCAGGGCAGGCGCCCCTGCCCCTTGACCACTACAAAAGGGCAATGCATCAGAGAAAGACGGAGACATGTTAAAGGAGGGACAGGGCTGGAGAAGAACTATTTCTCAGAAAAGAAACATTGCTTCCTTGAGGGGTGGATTAGTGTGTCCTATTATGATTAGGAACATACAGTTTGGAGTGAAACCTGGATAAGAATTCTGGCTTTGCCACATTCAGAAGTTATGTGGTTTTAGTAAGTTGGCCCCAAAGCCTGAATTTCTTCATCTATAAAACAAGAAAGATAATACTTGCCACCTGTAGGTTATGTGAGGTTCAGGTAAGATTAGTGCATATAAAATGCTTAGCATCATGCTGTACATGGAGAGAAAATTCAATAATATGTTTGCTATAACTGCTGTTGGCTATTATTAGGAAGGGTAAACTGCAAGAGAAACAGGTGACAATCAGTTGGTTCTCTCTTAGTGCACCTCAAGCTATTTAGTCCTTCAGCTCTAGTTTCCTTCCCTTCCCATGTTGTACATGAAGGTCTCAAACCATCCAAACGTAAGGACCTAGAAGAGGCTGCTGCAACCTGGTGCACCATAGTTAACTAGAGGTCCTGTTGGCTGATGATTCTGACCAGCTTATCTCTGGTTGCTGAGTGAATTAGGGCTGGTCATCCAGTTTGTTCCTCTAACAGAAATAGCCTAAGCACCAGGTAATTCCTGCCACAAGTACCTACAGTGCTTCAGCCCCCTCAGCTATTTGGTACCTGACTCACCAACAGCTCACACCTGTCTTTTACTGGGGTTAGTGGATCCAATCCACAAAGCCATGAAAGAGCTTCTGAAAATAGCTCCCAGCAGGGTCAGTGGGGCCCACCCGCTGCATACAAAGCAGGAGTTCATTTTCCGAGGAACAGAAATTGTAGCACTGTCAGCATCTTCACACTGCTCCCTAGCTTCTAGCACTTTCAGTATTTAAGCCAAATTCCAACCCAGTGTTGCAAAGAAAATAGAATTACTGTGACTATACCATGCAATTGGCTTGTGTTCTGCAGTAGAATGTGGAATGAACTAAAGCCACTAATGTGAGACTTTATGCAATATCATCTGGTTCTCAAATGGTTGATCCAGTAACCTGGCCAGTTGGGCCAGAAGAGCTGTAAAGACAAAGAGCCTCAGGCATCTGGCTTGCCTTACATTTATGTTGGACTCCAGTGGAAGCTGGAGAAGTAGACAGGAGCTTCTGTGAAAGTCATTCCTAGTGGTTAAGAGCATGAATCCTACCTCTAGATTGCTTGGGTTCATCTCTCATCTCTTTGTAATCACGAGATTCAATTTTCTTGACTGTAAGATACAGATAAATAGTTGAATATATGTAAAGTACTTAGAAAGTATATCAGAAATGTTAGTTATGGGGATAGTAACACTGATCACAACTGCCAAGCTCTAGTTACTCCAAATCTCTATATTCATTCATGGCTAATTGGAGTTCTGTATACATCACTTAACTGTATGTCAAATTCTATTTCCATGCTTGAGAAATTTTCTGCTATTACTTCTGCAAACAGGTTTTTTTTATGTTGCTTGTGCTATCTCCTGCTTTTTAATTGACTCCAATCAATTTTGTTATTCTTCTTTACATTATCTAGCAGCAGTTGGATTGATTTTTCATAGACATTTGCTATTTTTAAGAAATCTTTCTTTTCATGATTGCTAGTCACAATTCTGTCTTCTATGTCTTATATTCTGTCCTCATTCTGATGTTTTTGTTTTTGTTTTTATTTATTTTTATTTTTTGTTTTTTTTCTAGTACCGGGAGTTGAACTCATGACCTTGCGCTTGCCAGGCAGGTGCTGTACCACTGAGCTAAATCCCCAGCCTCTCTCATTCTGCTGTGTATACTTTCAGTGGAATTTTTAATCTCCTGGCTATCTGATTGAATAGGTTTCATGGATTCCATTTCTTTCCTATATTAGGTATTCACGATTTCCATCATTTTCCTAAATGCCTCTATTTTTTTTTTAATCTGTATCTGCTCTAGAGTCATTAACCATGACTTTCATTATGGTCACCATCTCTGTAGTTATCTGAGAAATTATTTCTGATTTGATTTTTTTCTAGAATCCCATTCATCTGCTTTATTACTTCCGCTGTTACCAGGTGGGTGGCTTTCAAATTGTTCTACTATATTGCTCCCTGGGTTTGCCTTTAGTGAGCTGGAAGTCTGGAGTTGCACCTTGCTTAAACATCTCATTTTTTTTTTTTCCATTTAATTCCACAGTTCATGCCTGTAAATTGCTTATGGCAGGTAGCTTTATTGCTAGTATTCAGAATCTTTAGAAAATGACTACTTCTCAGAGCTGTCTTCCAGGTGTAGCTGGTTTTTGGGTTTTAAGTCTCTTGCAAGATCTTACCTCTGCCATTTATCAGGGATGAGAAATTGCTGCCTATCTGGCCTAGCCCCTGGTTCTTTGGCAGTGGATTATAATACTGTTTATGACTCTTAGGCAATCTCAGTCTTGGCAGAACAACTGCTTAGAACAATTATGTCTCTTTGACTAAAGTAGTACAATGAGTAATAGCATTAGCATCAAACACAGCCCAGAAAATGACACACTGTTGTAACTATTATTTTGCCACCTTTAACTGTATGAACTAGACTTATGGTTACATAACAAAATCTAAAACCAGAAAATTTTATATAGTAGATATGCCCTCAATATGTTGATTTTACTCTCAGGGGAGAAAATTTAAAAGGGGTTGGGAGAAAAATAGAGAAATAGAAGAGGAAGAGAATAGAATCAAGGTTGGAGGACAAAGGAGTATCACATGAACTTTTTGGAAACTGGTGAAGAAGACAGGAGGGAAAGAGAGAAGGAAGAAATAAATGCCAGAGCAGAACAGCAACAATAAAAAACTAGAAACAGTGTTCACACTCATAAAAATAAGAACAAACAACAAAGAAGAAAAAAATACAGAACAAAAGGGTAAAAAGAAGGAAGCAGTGTCCACTTTAAGGCATGACAGAGTGTGCAGGCAGAGGCTCAATCTGTGTTGATTAATGCCAACAAGCCAGGTGTAGATTTTTGGTAGGATAGTGGGTAATCCTAGCAAGCCTGCACTTTTAATTCCACTAAAATTCAGGCTGATTTCTGACTGAGGCTAGAACCCAATTTGTTCAGCCTGCAACACTCCATGTGCCACCTACTGGGTTGAACATAGCTCCCTGCGCACTTGAACTGAGCTCCATGAGCTTTTGCTGACTTGAATTCAGTTATACCTCACCCTGACACTGAGAGCTGCCAGATGGAGCAAACCACAGTTTCTCTGAGTACCAAGCTCAATTGGACACTCTCCAAGATGGCGAATGGCCAGTTGCCCTCTCCTGGGGATGTCTGAACCCAAGTAATTCACCAGTCACTGAAGTGTGCTGTGTCTACTAGTGCGTTTTCTTGTGGAGGCCTCTGGGCTCTCCAGCAGTCACAGTACATCTACAGGTTTGAGCCATCCCTTTAGGCCATGAGCCAAGGCTCAAGGAGAAATCACCACTTGCCTCTTCCCTCGTATGTGTTGAGGTCTCTCTTTTTGCTCTCCCCATGGGCTTTAATTCTTGCTTCAGGTGCTTGCTGAGTTCTGGGGACCCACTTCCTTCCTTCTTCTTTTCCAGCTATATTCCAGCATCTGGACACCAAATCTTGGAAAGGCTGTTTCTCTGTTGTTCACCACTCCTCCATCTTCCCGGAAGTCTCCAGATCCCCATATTCAACCATGATTATGGTTTTTAAAACCCCTGGGGAAAGCAACAGTAGATACAGTTCCTCAAGAGTGTCAACTGTCTATGATTTCCTACAAGTACCTCTCTTTGTAGCCAACACACTCAACATGCCTGCCCATCGTGTTTGTTGGTGTAATTTAGCAGCTAGACTTCTGCCATCTCTTATCCCCATATTTTATGACTACTATTGGCCAGTTCCTTAAAGAGAGGGCCTTAGGCTTCTTTTGCCCAGTGGAATTTAGTAAGTATCTTCATACCAGAGTTATTTTCTGAATAGCTCGTAGGTACTCCAGAGCAGCACAGCCATTAGTAGTTTTGTGGAATGGCAGTAGCACTTGGGGATCATTTGACTCATTCCTACATTCCTCTCTCCTACCCTCTACAGCAGCTCTTTCATGCTTTTTCATTTGTCTCCAAGCAGTGTCACTGACTACTTTTTTAAAAAGCCAAATTTAGTTAAATTTTTTCATCTTCACTCCCTGTTACCACAAAATGTAACTATGTTCACAGCTATCTTTTTTGAGTTTCCTCTGTTTCATGAGGTAAGAGTCCCCTGTCTTGGCCAAGGCTATCCCAGTATCCTGTCCTTTTGATATAATCCTCTTCTAGTTCCTCTTGTTCCTCTAATTCTTTCTTTTTTGAACTGCTTCCCACCTCCCTGTCTCTTGCCTTGAAGAAAACATTTCTATTCAGTTCTTAGGGAAAAGGTCAAAGTTATCTTTGACCCTATGCTTGTCGCTTTTTGATACCTTATAATGTATTTTCCTTTCACCATTAGGATTCTTGAAAGAGCAGACTAAAAAGCTCACAATCTTTACTCCTTCCCCAAGCCAGCAGCTTTTGCACATTAGCTTTGTCTTTGAAACCATCTTTAAAATTTCTTCCTATAATGCTCTTGGTATATCTGGTTTCCACCCGTTTTCCTCTGAATTTATTCCCACTTGGGAATCTTGTATGATTTCTGGCATTGTTATGACCAAAGGAAGAGCCTCTTACCTTGTCCTTAGCCTAACTTCACAGTCTCAAGCTGTGGATCTTTCTGCTCGTTTGCCTGTTGGTTCCTCATGTGGAAAGTCTAGGCAGTGTAAGAGGCACCAGGTAATTAACTCTGATGCCTCCAGGGGAGTTAACACAGGCACAGTGCCCACTCCATCCGCAATTCCAACACGCACTGATGCCATTCTGTCTCTGAAGGTGCTTTCAATAAGGATGAGTCAGTGAATCCATTGGAATGGGCAAGATGAGGAATCTCTTCAAAGAGTCTCCCTTTTCTGACTAACCTCCTGGTTTTCATAACATCCCTTCACAGGATATTAACATACATAGACCGCTTCTGCAGTCCAATTCTATAAGCTCCGTATGTTTCTAGCCACTGAGAAGAAGAATTTAGCAGTGATCAAGCTTAGTCAAGATTATAACTTCTTAAGATCTTAGTAAATAAACATGTTCCTCTCACTGCAAATCTAAGATTGGTTTGGAGCCTCACACCAACACCTTCATTGGAGAGCTTATGGACGTTTTTCTTCAAGGAATCCTTCATTTGCTGTTGTAGTTATGGAAAATCAGTATGTCTGAAGGGTAGTGATCTCATGGCTTCATGGGTAATCATCACCAGAGGGCTATTTTCAAAAATGCTGTTCTCCTATTCTCTTAGGAGGTTTGCTTTATAGCACTCATACTCAATTAAGTGGTGGCTCCACTATAAATCCTCTTCTTTCTTTCGAAGGCAAAATTGATTCACCCCTCCCCTTTGCATTTGCCATCGGAGTACATACAACTCTCTGGTATTACTTGCTACAACTAATAGGAGGTCAGGAATATTCAAGTCATTGAGTAAATGCACGAATCAAGTTCGATAACATGAACATTGGTCAAGCAAGAGGATGTGTAATTTGGTACTTACAAACTCTGTTTCATTCTTCTCTAAAAATGGACATTTAGATCATTGAGTAATTATAATCTGAACACCAAAACTTAGCCTCCCTGTATATATTAATTCAATCCAAGAGCAGAAGGACAGAAGGGTCAAGGTCAGGGTAGGATCTTTCTTATTGGCTCCTGGTGGCTAAGATCTGATTGCACTCTATTCAACTGAATTTGCAAGAAATTTTTTTAACTCCATGCCAAAGATAGTCGATCAGCTTGACTTTTCTTTGCCTAGGAAAAGAAAACTTGTCTTGGCAACACTTGGATTTATAATCCTGCCAGAAACTCCTAAGAGTCTTTATCTGAAGAATCTAGGGCAAGTTTTTATATAAGCATCTGCTATACTCACACTGAGTTCCCTGGCTAATAGGTAACCTGAACTATGTAACAGGAATTGACTATAGCCTCCGTGATCTGCTTATATTTACATATTTATTTACGTTCTCTTATTTTTAAGGTCTGCATTTTCCAAGTTTCTAAAAGGCTTGCATGTGAGGAGTGCTTCTGATTTTGAGAGTAACCTTAGTGACATTGACATCTCCCCTGAAGCCCTGTACCTGGCAGGCATGTTTCACTTGCAATTGGTTTTCTGGATTTGATGAGGTCCTTTTGAATAGGCAGCCTGGAAATACTACACATTTTCTTATGTAGCTAAAAAAAAAAAACCAAAAACAAACCAAAAAAAACGTTATATATGTGGCTAAAGAAGGATGGAATCCTAAGATTTATTTATTTTTTTATTTTTTTATTTTTTTGGTTTTTCTCCGGTACCGGGAACCGAACTCAGGACTTCGCGCTTGCCAGGCAGGCGCTTTTGCCGCTGAGCTAAATCCCCAGCTCTGGAATCCTAAGATTTATATAGAGCCAAGGCTTTACTCGGTGTGTTGTATTCAAAAGTTCATTGTATCTACAGTCAAAGAGTTGTTAAATAATTCACATAATCTGCCCAGTTAGAACAGTGTATATACCGTGGCAATGAACCTGAAAGAACTAGAATCTACAGTTTAAAGGAAATAGTGAATGAACTGTAACTCTCTACCTGGCTACCACTACAGAGTTTGATATGAAAAAAAAGAAAAGGGAAGATGTAGTTTGAGGTCCCTAGGGCTGGAGCTCTGAAAAGCAACTGTTGACTCCAAAAACCAACATGATGGCTAGAGCTGTCCTTAGCTGTCACACTGGGGATCTGACTATCTTAGGATTTTCCTACATCCTGCCAATGACATTTCATCGTGACCTCTCTCTCACCCTGTTTGACCATTCTGGAACCAACTCTGAAACTGAGTTCAGTGAACAGCAGTATGACAGGATGTCTCCTGGGGTGCATCAGTGAGGGAATGATGCAGAGCTGCCCTCATCCCTGAAAACCAACAGAGCACGTTTGAAGAGGGTACTCTCCTGGCAGATGCCAGGCAGGGTATAAAGGAGTTATGCTCCTGGGATTCCTCATGGCCTTTAGCCGTGGCGTGAGCACTCACACCCCAGCTAACTCTGTGCAGAGCCTAACATGGCTTTCTCTTGGCCATGACTTTATAGAGAGGCTAGTTCAGGACAAACAGGCTTCATAGCATCTGACCAACCACTATAGCTGGAGGATGATGGCTTTGAGGAGGCTGCTGTGGGTTGAATTAGCTGGAAACATGACATTTAACCTACATCTGATCTAACTTCTAGATTGGAACAGAAATGAATATTCAAGTTTTAATGGTTGCTCATTACTAGCAATTGAAATACTTTTTTTACTTTTTTCCAAATTTAATTTTTTATTAGTACATGCTTGTAGTGCATAATGATTTTATTCCTTGTGACAAGTTGGTACGTGTACATAACACGTCTTAAGTTTTTTCATCCACTTTCCTCCCCTCCCTGTTCCACCCCTCCAGGTCTTAGTCTCCTTCCCATTTGCAAATGATCTTACTGTTTCCTATTATCAACCTTATTTTGGTCTTTATTTATATTTTGGGTTTCTTATGTAAGAGAAACTAAATGTTGTTTATGTGTTTGATTTATTTCACTTAACATTATGATCTCAAGGTACATCCATTTTCCTACAAATGACTCAAATCTTTTTTATGGCAGAGTAGTACTCCATTATATATAAATATATTTTCTTTTTCCATTCCTGTATTGATGGACACGTAAGTTGCTTCCAAGTGTTCACTATTGTGAATTGTGCTGCTGTGAGCATGAGTATGCATGTCACTGTAATATCCTTTTGGAAAGATACCTAGAAGAGGAATAGCTGGGTTGAATGGAATTTCTAGTTTTAGTTTTTGAGAAATCTCTATACTGATTCCTGTCATGTTGTAATAGTTTACATTCCCACCAACATACTGATTCCCGTAGTATTGTACTACTTTACATTCTCTCCAGAAGTTGTTACTGTTTGATTTCATGACACTCATTCTTTCTGCAGGAAGATGGAATCTCAGTGTTTAATTCACATTTCTCTGATGACCAGAGACATTGAACATTTTTTTCATGTATTTATTGCCCATTTGTACTTCTTAAAAACAGCATGGTACTGGCAAACATGGAACATGTGGATCAGTGGAACACTAGAAAATGCAGAAATAACCCTAGGCACATTTACCTCTCTGATCTTTGACAAAGGAGCCAAAAACATACACTGGATGAAAGATAGCCTTTTTAATAAGTGGTACTGGGGAAACTGACCGACCACATGCAGAAAACTGAATCTAGATCCATATATCTCACCGTGTGCTAAAATAAAAATGAATCAATGATCTAAATGTTAAAACAGAAGCGCTTGATCTCCTGGAAGATAGCTATTGAAATTCTTAATGTTTTCATTATAACCATATATGTAACATGTTGTACTATACTTTAAGGAGGGAAAAATTATGACCATGAAGATATAACTCAAATCGTGGTCATCTTTTCAGGGACAATGGAAAAGTGAATATGCCTTCAGCTGTGCGTGTCAAAGGCGTAATTCCAGGGCTGTCAGCTAACAGTGGCTTCTGAATTGTCACTCAGGCTTTTGAAAATTTTTTCTTTTCAGCCTGAAAGTATTTTTGTTATTGTTCCCTTGGGTTGATATAACAAGAAATAAGTATTTTTGTTATTGTTCCCTTGGGTTGATATAATAAGAAATATCTTTATAGATATTTCTTAAATGTTCTGGTCAGAAATACTGCCTCTCTTATTCTCTTGCACAAAAAGAATGAGTTAATTTAAACTCTTTGTATAAGAAGTGAACTGCTTGTAACTGAACCACAGTTTTTGAGCTTAGACAAAGCTCTTAAATGATATCCATATTTTTATGATCATACAAACACTATTTTATAATATAGAGGAATTGTTAGAGCATCCTGCTATAAAAATTCCTTACTTGTTCTGTACTTACACACACACACACACACACACACACCTGTCCCTACTATTAGGGTATAATGTTGCTCTGTGGGGTATAATGTTCTCTCATGAAAGAGCAGAAAGCCTAATATGAGGCAACCTACCTGATCTTACACAAGGTCAGATGCAGCCCTGGCTTCCTAAGCATTCCTGATTTGTCCTTTGCTGAGAAGACCATGCCTCTTAAATGGAAGGAAGGTGTTCAAGAAATTCTGCATAAATGGATATGGAAATTTCTCTATAATGTCCTCAGGGATGCTCTGCCTTGTAGTCCAACTGGGCAGAGGGTGGGTATCAGGCAACCCACAGCTCTCGCACTTTCAGCGTCCACATCTAGCATCGAACGGTTGTGCATGACATGTAATTCTTTCAGCATAACTTCTTAAATCATTGTTAGCTGTTTATGTTTTTATTTATCATTCATTTATACACTTCCCTCTCACCTTTAGAACTTCTAAGCTTTAGCTCCTATTTTTTTCTTGTTTTCTTATTTGTAAACCTTATTTTTCCTACCTCCCGTCATCTGCTCAGGTTCCACCCCACCCACTGATGCCCATAGGCCTGTTGCATCTTGTATTCATTTTTTGTCTCACTTTCTTGTTCTGCATGGGAAGTAAGAATGCAGGCAAACAGGTGGCGGATAGAAAGCCATTTGCTGCACATACAAAAGGGGCTGGGTGCCCTTTTTATCCTAGTAAAACCCACACAGACACACCCTGAGTCACAAAGCAGAATTCTCTTAGCTCTTGATGATAACCTGGGTGTTAACTATACTGTAGCTGGCTTACAACTGACAACCTTGTTCTAAAATTGCCAACTGAAGAACACTGAGCAGTGGTAGGCAGAATTACTCTGTCAGTCCTATATCTAAACAGAAAGAATACTTTCTGAAGTCTATTTCCAAAGGAGTAAATTTCAGTCAAGTGCTCACCCTTTCAGACAGCTTGCATGGGTGAGGAATTTTGGTTGTAAATAGGAGAAACTCATTTTGAATTAGTCAGAGAGCCCAACAGAAAGGGACAAGATATGTATCCCCATTAGGCAGGTGAGCTAGGGAAGAGACTGTTACCCATCCTTATCTTGGCTTTTGTTTGCTTTTCTGTGTGTGTTGGTCTCATGCTGGTGCCAGTTTCTTTCATATGGGGAGGATGTGGTACTGACCACCTCAGAAACTTCTTGCACCATCATGTCACTCTGTGTTCCCAGTTTTAAAAATACAATGAGAGGCTGAGGTGCACCTCGGTGGTAGAAAACTTACCTAGCATGTATGAGACCCTGGGTTTGATCCTCAGCACCATAAAAATTTAAAAAAAAATTAGAAAAAAGATTTCACTCAGCCAAAGCTGATTCAGGAAGCTAGGAATGAAGCTGTCTCTAAGAAGATGAAGCCCTCGCTTTTACCATGCAGTTACAGTAGGGAGATGATCCTGGCCCGGTCCAGACAAACAAAGAACTCCATTGAAGCAGGTTTCCAAAGAATTCTCTGCCAAGAGTAATACAAGGTTTCTTTATTCTTTCCTTTTGCAAAAGAACAAGGAAGAAATTGACTAATCTGGGATTCTCTACAGCTTATAATGTTTTGAGGGGAGCCTTACATATTGCCTGATAATCCCACTACTGATTAAGATGCAGTGTCCCTCAAGATCTGGAAACCTGCTTTATTTCTTGGGCCTGCCAGCATCTGGCTCTCTGTGTATGAGGAACTCATCAAGAGTAAACTGTTTGCTCACTGACCCAGGGGACAGATGGGAGAAGTGGGAGATTACTGTTTAGCTTGGAATCCTTTGTGTAGAGACTGTTTCTGCTGGAATCTCATTATTCAGTTCTGTCATTTCTGGCCACACGCAGATTTCTCTCCATTACCTGACTAATTTCTAAGACAGATTGACTGTCATAGTCAATGCCAGGATCCCCAATCATAAAATGGTATGCCTGGGTGATAGTCTTTCTGATGTGTCTCTAGAGACATCAGGCTTAGAGAACAGTCCCACCTTAGGCTATTGATTATTCAGGCTGTATGTTAGGCCTGTCCAGCCCTAGCAGCGAGCAATTCAGGTCTTACAGAAAATGGCCCATAAGATGACCTGTGAGAGTCAAAAAACTATGTTGTGAATATTCCTGAGGACACCTGAGAATGTCATTCTCAATGGTAAGGGAAGACTTTGATATAACAGTTCTGCTCTGTGTTTTTTATATTCCTTTAAGAGATCTGGATTTTGGAGGATGAATTCTTTATATCCCCAGTTTTGTCCTGTCTCTGAGAGCCAAACTTGGTGGAGATAAATGTAGTTTGGCTTTAATAATCTTAGCTAAAGTTTCTAATTCTTGACAATATACATTAAAGAACTCCTAGTTTTGATTTAGTTGTGTGATACAAGAGAAGTAGTATGCTTCATGTGACATTCTTCCATCAGAATGCAAAAGAATCGGGAAATGTCAGTCTGCTCTTGAAGTTTCACCTCCATAGGGACAATGATCATATGATCCTCCCAATGTCAGGAGCAGTTCTGACTCTGAAAAGTTTAGGGAGATTTATTTTTCCCTCTGTCCCATTTGTAGCAATCATTGTCAACACAGGAGAGGAAAGTTGATAAAAATGTTTTGTAACATAGCTTAGTACACTGGTAGCCCATTGAACTAATGTCCTTGGCTGAGTAAAAATTACCTTGCAATTTTTGTATATTATTTGTGGGATGAGCATCCTTAATAAGGTAGAAGAGGGTGAAACCCTCTTTTAAATTCATTGCCATCCCATAGTTGGGGGAAGTAACGTTGTCATGTAGTGTCCTTCAGAATCCTCTTTGGCTTTCTTCTCTTCAGTGGAGAGTGGGGTGGTTCTCTCAATTTGTCTTCATGTATGAATGTTATAGCAGAGCAGCGAGAAAACATTCATGAGAGGCCGAGAATATCGGAACAGACAAAATTTATTCAGCTGGCGGCTGAGTCAGAAAATGTCGACCCTGGGGCTTTCTTCTCCAGAGTTTTATCCTTTTCAGGTTTCTGTGGTAACCACATTACCTCATTTTGGAAATTTACAGGAATTTACAAGGTTTAGGGCTTTTCAAACACAAGATTGATATTTCCCGGATGTTAGTTAGTAAGGCAAAGTGAGGTTAAATTCTAGCTTTCCCCACAGTTTGTCTTATCTGTTTGTTTCTCGAGATAACATCTTGTTCCTCTTTGTGTGGGTTTATGACTAAGAGGGGAGGGGATGAGGAGTGAGTTTATCCAAGCATAAGTGACTTCTAAAATAGAGTTCTAAGGAAACAAAATGGAGTCTCTTCTGCCATGTCACGAAGAGCTGTGCTACTGTTCTATCACTGATTTTTCTAATAGACAATGTGGACAGAACTTTTCAGAGACTTTACAGACTTAGAACCACTTAGAGCCCTGGATGTGTGAACTCAATGTTGATCCAAGATTTCTTTTTTTTTTTTTTATGGTTTTTCTCCGGTACCGGGAACCGAACTCACGACCTTGTGCTTGCCAGGCAGGCGCTTTGCCGCTGAGCTAAATCCCCAGCCCCTGATCCAAGATTTCTACTGTAGATCCACTATTAGAATTAAGGAAACAGTGGAGAAGTGTTCCTTTTTACCCACAACCTCTCCAATATTTTTCATTGGTTGATTGATTTCTTAATGATAGCCATTCTTTGAGGGGTGAGATGAAATCTCAGTGTTTTTTAATTTGCATTTCTCAAAAGACTAATGATGTTGAACATTTTTTCATATATTTATTCACCATTTGTATTTCTTCATCTGAGAAGTCTGTGTTCATCTTAGATGCCCATTTTGGATTGGGTCTTTGAATTTTGGGGGCCTGATTTTTAAAAATTCTTTATGTGCTCTAGATAGGAGTCCTTTGTCTGAGGGGTAGTTGGATAAAATTTTTTCACAGTTCATGGTTTTTTTTTTTTTTTTTTTTTTTGCTCTGTTGGTGATTTCTTTTGATGTGCAGAAACTTTTGAATAAGGTGAGATCCCAGTTGTTGATTCTTTGATGTATTTCCCGTGCAGTTTGGTTTTTGTTCATGAACTCTCTGCCTACCCCAATGTCTTTGAGAGTTTTACCTACTTTCTCTTCCTACTTTCTAGATTTAGTGTTTCTGTTTTGATATTTAGATTTTTGATCCATTTTGACTTTAGTTTAGTGCATGGTGATAGACATGGGTCTACTTTTAGTCTTCGGCATGTGGAAAGCCAGTTTTTCCAGCACCATTTGTTAAAGATGCTATCTTTCTTCCAGTGAACATGTTTGGCCCTTTTGTCAAAAATAAGGTGACTAAGTGTGTTTGTAGCTTTGTCTGCATCTTCTAATCTGTTCCACTGATCTTCAAGTCTGGTTTTTTTGCCAGTACCATGCTGATTTTATCACAGTAGCTTTGTAGTATAATTTCAAGTTAGGGATTGCAATGCCTCCTGCCTTTCCTTTGTTTCCCAGGATTGCTTTTGCTGTTCTAGGCCTCTTCTGATTCCAGATGAATTTTAGGAATGTTTCCTCTAAATCTGTGAGGTATACTAATGGAATTTTAGTGGGGATTGCATTGAATCTGTACAACAATTTTGGGAGTATGGCCATTTTCACAATGTTGGTTCTTCCTATCCATGAGCAAGTAATATTTTTCCATTTTCTGAAATCCTCTTTGATCTCTTTTCTCAGAGTACTGTAATTTTCACTGTATAGATCTTTTACTTCTTTTGTTAGATTGATTCCTAAGTATTTCATTTCTTTAGATGCTGCTATGAAAGGTGTGGTTTCACTGATTTTCTCTCAGTCTGCTTGTTGTTTGTGTACAGGAATGCTTTTGATTTTTGAGTGTTGACTTTGTATCCAGCTATGCTACTGAATTTGATTATTAAATCCATAAGCCTTTTGGTGGAATTTTTAGGGTCTTCTCATGTCATCTGCAAATAATAATAATTTCACTTCCTCTTTTCCTATCCTTATTCTTCTTATTTCTCTCTCTTGTCTAATTGCTCTGGCTAATATTTGCAAAACTATATTGAGTAGGAATGGTGACAGTGGACATCCTTGCTTGTTCCTGATTTTAAAGTGAAAGCTTTCAGTTTTTGACCACTGCTGATGGGAGTGTAATTTGATGAAATCACTGTGGAAATCAGTGTGGAGATTCCTCACAAAACTAGGATTAGAAGTCCCACTTAACCCAGCTATTCCCCTTCTGGATATTTTTCCAGAAGAATTAAAAATGTCATACCACAGCAATATATGTGCACTCATGTTTATAGAAGCACAATTCGTTATAGCTAAATCTTGGAAGCAACCCAAATGCCCATCAACTGAGGAATGGACAAAAAAGATGTGGCATTTCTATACAATGGAGTATTACTCAGCTGTAAAAAAGATAAACTCGAGGCTTTTATAGGTAAATGGATGCAACTAGAGACCATACTCATAAGTGAAATAAATTGGACCCACATGTGTAAACATCACGTTGTCTCCCTGGCGTAAGAACATAAAAGAGTAAATAAAACCCAAAATGTACAATAGATAATAAGAAAGGGAAAAAAATTTCTCAAAGGAAGGAACAACTGGGATGAGAGAAAGAAGAAAGTACTAAGGTATTTTATATATACATATATATATATATATGGTTTTTTTATGGATTGGTGGCATAACTGTGCTTCTGGTGTCTGATGATTTGTTGAGGGGAACAGTTAATGATTAAAAGTTTTTTTTTTATATTTAGACCAATTTTGCATGTTTATATCCGGTAATCTGAGCAAGTTATGTGATGACAACAATTTGCAGTAAAACAACCATTGGTGAATGTCTACAACCCTGTCTAGTGAAACTATGTATTGTCTCTAATGTTCTTTAAATTATTATTTTCTTATTCCCTTTAATGATTTGATCAATCTTCTATTCTTACATCTGGTAATCTGAGTAACTTTGTTGAAGATAACAATATGTAATATAACAACCACTGTTAATCTGTATCATTTGGTTGGAAACCCCATATCATTTTAAATGTCCTTCCTTTGTTTTGTTTGTATTTTGCTATTGTTCTTTTTTTGTACTATTTTCTTTAAAGCAACAACAACAAAAAGAATTAAGGAATCAGGTGTATCCCCTGGCATAGCTGTTTTAAAGTACAACAAGACAGAGCTGTGTCCTAACTCTGTCTCTGAAAACATCCTCCTCCTGTCGGTAAATTGGAATCAGTTTTGATAACCATGTGCCTTTTTAAGTCCTGATATGCACTGTTTTATAAGAATGACACCAGAAAGTGATAGAACCTGCTGATCTGTTAGTAGATTAAGAAGTATACATTTATCCACCTAAATTCAAATCCTCGCCTTTGGCTGATAAATATTGGACCTAATATCATTGTAAAATAATCCCTAGGTTCTTGTCCAGGTAGAGGTGGTATTTTATCCCGGTCTGTGCTCTTCTGAGATGCTACAATTTTCTTAAGATTGGTGAAAATATGGCTCTGCACCTCACCAAAAGCTGAAGTTGGAAGTATTGTGGACTTGTCTGGGGCATTCTCCATTTCACAGCTGTCTTTAATAACTTTCAGAAGTTTACCAGAGATTCTGGAGAACCTGTATAAGAGGAAGGAGCAGTTTCTTTGGGACAGTAGTTTAAGGGAGGGGATCCTCTCTGTCATGAGGCCTACTGCTCAACTGACTGGTGTGACTGCTGGGAAAGAATTGGCCCCTTGAGCCTGTTGAGAGGGAAAAGTACCAGGAACTTCTGTTCTTGGCCCTCAAAAAATGCTTCTGGATTTTACAGTTTATTTTAGGCACTCAAGAAGATATATTTTGCAAATAACTAAAATGTTGTGGTTAAAGTAAAAATCTCTCTTGACCATACCTTCCACCTCCATCTTTCCAAAGCCCAGACACATGCAGAAGAGACCACTGTTAAAAGGCTCCCAATTAATCCCCCATTTATTTTATATATGTAAATAACTAAGGATTTATATTGTTTTCTACTATTATACCATATAATTCTTCTGCATCTTTTTTTACTAGCCCATGTCTTACATTTTTATGATGTCCGTAAATATTTATCTCATGTTTTCAAATACTATCAGTAGTCCATATTATGTGTAAGTCATCATTTAGCTACCTCCCTACTAAAGATATTTTCCACCTTTATGTGACTAATCATACAATCTTAATACATAAGAGAGATAAAAGGTATACTTGATCTGCACCCTCATTAAGCTGTTTAAACAGAAAGTATAATAATGTACTATATAGTAGCTTGGCACATTATCCTTTGTACCTTGTTAAGATACTTTGTGCCTTAGTTCCTTGTCTGTGAAATGGGAATAAAAATAACACCCGTCTCATGAGGTCATGAGAAAGTTGAAATGAGTTAATGCACATGAAGCGCTCTGAGCAGTACCTGGCATGCGTGGCAAGCACTATGCTAGGGCCGTATTGTATTGGTCTCTTAGAATCGCTTTGGCTTTTGGCCCGTATTATCCATTAGCCGGACCTATTCTGCAAGCATCACAGAAGAGCAGTGTGTTTGACTTTACGGTAAGAGCCCTTTATGATAAGAGTATCATCACAGATGTTGTTTATGCCATTTCACAAAGTCTTTCTGTGGAAACAAGCAGTTTCTGTCTTGCCCAGCAGTAGTGATGCCCCTTCTTGTAGTCAGCTTGATTCTCCCATACTGATCTGTGTATCTTTTAACTGACTATGCTGTTCTTTTTTCGTTGACTGTTAGAATAGACCTAGATCTTCCATCCATGTCTAGCATGTGTTAAGGACAATGTGGCTACATTTTGTATATTAACTTATGACTCTAACTTACTTTCTTACCTTTAGCTTTTGGCCAGCTAGTACAAATGGCTGCACCTCTGGGTGATTGTATGAGTGAGTAGACCTTTTTTTTTTTTTTTTTTACAATGAAGGACTGCTTTGAATATGAGTCCTATTATCAGCGTAGCTGGTAGCTACTGTCCCTAGCAGCCACGAAAGACCCAGAGGAAAGAGAACCTGCAGGGGAACCACCTGAATGGTCCCCTAGGGGCCCTCACTGTCAGGGATGAGACTGCAGGAAGGCTTCAGAGACACAGCCACAGTGTGGAAGTTCAAAAGCCTTTAGTGTATATCGCCCTGGATGATACAGCATACCTGGAGAGCACACATGGGTCAGCGGTTTTATTGGGCCCAGCACACTGTCCAGACACGTTTTCCATGGAGAGCTTTAATTGATACATTTGAAGCAAGCATGCATTAAGTCCAGGAGAGGACGAAAAGGTAGTCGCTGTAAGTTTGCAGCAAGTAGTCTGAATGGTTCCCTGAAAGGAAGTGGTGAGAAAGGAGGGAACGCAGTCTGCTCAGCAGGAGAGATGCCTCTGAGTTATCTCTGGTCCCAGTTGGAGCCATTCGGGTCTAACATAGCATTAGAAACTGTGTCAATGGAGACAACCCTGCTTCTGATAGGAAAAGATAAACTTATATTTTAAAACAGATGCCAAAGTCCGCACTATAAAAACATACAGCAAACCACTTGAATACAGCACAGTGCGTGTGGTGGCTGGCTGGAGTCTTGTGGGATCTATCATTTGGGGTTCTCTTTTCCACTGCCCGCTGGAGAAGTGGCACTGCCAGTGCCACAAGGCTCCATGCCCATGTTGACTGTGGTCTCGTGTACAGAGTGGCACTTGGATGCCCATGTCTTTTTTATTCTTTTTGCCCGCTAAAAATTACCATTGTGAGTTCTTTAACAGAGGAGAATTTGACCTGCTGTTGAGAATTGTTTTCCTCTCTTTCCTTGCCAGGTTCTGAAAAAAAAAATGTAGGTTATGACATATCCTTGGATGCTAGTCAGACAGTGAGAGCGCCTGGTATATTAATTAATGTAACAACAATAAACTGCCATGGACAAAGAAGTCAATTGTGACTGTGAAGGCCCTTTGTCTGTGGCATGAAAAGCTTCCATAACAATGGACAAGACACCAGCTTGAGGGAGGCTGGAATAAAAAGCAGTGGTGTCTCAGGAGGCACCATGCACCATGCAGATGGTGCCTGGCACAGCCGTCCGGGGAAGGGCCCTCTGTACTCTCAACAGACAACCAGTCTTCTCTCTTTAGGGCTGGAGTGTGGAATACTAGGTTGCCATTTCTGTTGGAGGATAGGGAGGGTTTGCTACTTGTGCGCACCTGGGCCTGCACTGGGCAGGGGTTTAATAAGGCAAGGGGAATGTATCTGTTCTCATGGCAAGAGAAGCTGAAATGCAGGGAATGGAGTCCAAGA
Organism: Chinchilla lanigera; assembly: GCF_000276665.1. Taxonomy (NCBI): domain Eukaryota; kingdom Metazoa; phylum Chordata; class Mammalia; order Rodentia; family Chinchillidae; genus Chinchilla; species Chinchilla lanigera. The sequence goes on from NW_004955414.1 coordinate 23,355,712, forward strand.
CCAAGCAAGCCAACCCTGGGCCTCTGTGGCTTGCTCATTTGCACAGTAGTTTACTACTGCAGGTAGTAGACACTTGCCTCATGAATATGGGAGCCTTGGTATCCCTGGGCAAGCTCAGAAGATGAGGTTCATGGTTTCCTTATTTAGCAGTGAGATCTACTTTTCAGACCACTAACACTCTGGTTGGCAGCCTTCTGTTCAGCGTGGCGGAAGCCAGCGTTGTTCATGGGTCCAGCTTAATGGCATTAGCAGCTCCTTCCCTTCCCCCTGCCCGCTACCCTGTCAGACACGCCTTAGAAAATGACAGCTCTATCTTCATCTCAGGACATTTTATAAGATTCTGCGTGTCCTCTGCCGTTTCGCATCCTCTCCCTTTTCTTGCTTTCTGTAGTTTCTGGCTACTTTGCATTTGTTGTGTTTTTCTGTCCACTTAGTTCTTAGAGGTCCTCTGGCTGTTATTCAGATTCTCCTCTAGATGTTTCATTCTAGCTCACTCCTTTCGTAGCGCTATAGAAACACAGGCTGTCAGCCTGCCAATCATTTGTGAGAAGTGGGATCAGGGTGGGAAGGGTAGTATAAGTAGATGGAGGGCCTTGCAATTGACATCCCCCCAGCTTGTCTCCACATTACTGTGATGTTCAGGCTGGGCCTCCTTGCCACAAGTTGTGCCTTGGCTCTGGAGAACCCTGGTGTGAAAGTTAGGAGAGACCAAGATCTCAGCAGCAGGTTTTTGTGTGTAGTTGGTTGCGGAATGGCACCATTCCCTGGTCTCAAAGAGCAGACCCTTGGTGCTGTGCTTCTGATAAAGCCAGACCCAGCATGTCCAGTCAAATGAAGCACTGCTGTTCTGGAGCCCTATCAAGGCCCTCCCAACTAAGGGTGAGGTCATCAGGAGTGGTTGTGCCATCTTCCAAGGCACACCTTTCAATGGCATGTGGTCTCGTCCGTCCTCCTTGCAGTGATTTTGAAATCTGTGGTTTCCTGTTTTGATGCGTAGTTTTTGCGCATATAATCAGTGGAACTGTCTTCACAAATTGCATACTTTGTATACTTCATTTGGATGTTAATAATATTTCTTCAACATTCTAAGTGTATTCTCCTCCCTCTTTAGTCCCAGGTAAATCACCATGGTACTGCTAGTAACGAAACCTACCAGGAACGCCTGGCACGTCTAGAAGGTGATAAGGAGTCGCTCATCTTACAGGTGGGTCCTCTGGATGGGAGGCAGCTTTACCTATTTCGTCCAGCTCTGTAGCTTCCCTAAGTGAGAGGGAAACACAGAAGATTTACTTTGTTGGAATTTTTTTGACCTCAAAGTGCATGTTTTTCAAACAAGCTTTTCCTGAAACAAAGCAGAAAGTAGCTAGGAGCATAACCTAACCATGGTCTTGGCTTTGGGGAGCTGTGAACTCGTTCATTTATTGTATACTGCCTCTACTCACTGGAAACCTTATGGCTAGGTGGATAGTGGTGCTAAGAGTGAACAGCATGGGCCCTGTCCTCCAGGAGCCCCGAGTCTTGTAAGGGAGATGAGATATATCCTTGTGCCACTAATGAAACAGAGCCATTAGTGATAATGGGCCTAAGGGTGAATACTAACAGAATCAAGTCCAAAGAGTCTGAAGCTGGATCTGGACTTGGTGCCAAAGTCCCTGGAGCTGGTAACGTGGGCAAAGCCTCTGATGACTCTCTTGCTTTGACAAGAAGAACTCTGAAACCTGTCATGGAGAAAAGCAAAGAAACTTTGTCATTTCTGGAAGTCTTTGTTCTTTGGTAGGACATATAGTTAAGTTTGTTCGTTCCTCTTTGCTACTGGGGGTTGAATCCAGGGCCTTTGCACTAAGATACATCTCTAGCCACTTTTTTTTTTTTTTTTTGAGACACGGTCTTGCTAAGTCTTTTAGGTGCCCAGGCTGGGCTTGAATTTATGATCCTCCTGCCTCAGCCTCCCAGAGTGCTGATATTGTAGGCATGCACCACTTCAGCTACCAAAGTTAGGTCTTCTTATAGGAAGCTTAATGCTGAAGTAGCTCTTTACCATGTCAGTTCTGTAATGCCTAAACTTATAAGCATTTACTCAAATCTAGTATATATTAGATATTAATTGACAATTTGGAGTTTATAAAGATAAATATTCTAGTCTCCTAGAGTGTGGGCTTTAGTTGGTATCATTAGGGTTGTGAGGTAGCAGCACGGTTATTGGTTTTTCTTCTTAGCTTATTTTACTTTTTAAATTTTATCTTATAAACAAAATTGATCAATTTGAAGCTTTAGAAATTCTGGAAGACTCCTAAATAATTTAAAGGAGAAGATCAACATTTTGGTCTTTTCCTAGTGGCTTTTCCCCGGTGCCCTGCATCTATTTTAAACAGTTGAGCTCATACTGAATACAGAGTTTTGCATTCTATCTTATTTTTTTTCACTTCATTGATTCTAAAATCATAAAGTAATCGAGTACCAACAACTTACCTGTCCGACCTAGTTTTAGATGCTGCAGATAGAGCTGGGAAGAACATGGACTAAGTCCCTGTTCTTTTTTTTTTTTAATTTTACAGAGAAAAGAACACAAAGACAAAACCAAAATGACACAAAAACAGTAAAAACGATACAGAATTTCAAAACAAGATGGTAGGGGAACAGGGAAGAGGAGCAGGAGATGATGGGGGAGGTGGTAGAAGTGGGGAGGAGAGACAGTTTCAAACAGTGTTAAATATCATGGAGATAAAGCCAGATAAGGACTGGTCTGAGTCTCCCTAACAGGAGGGGCTTAGGGAAGGTGCCATGCAGATACCTTGAGAAGTGCTTTCTGGACAAAAGAGGTGGTCAGTCCAGTGTGCTGTGCAGCAGGAGCACGCTTAGTGTGTGGTAAAAACATCAAGGGACCACTGTGGCTGGAGCCTTGCTGTGAAGAGAGGGGTGGGAGCCCCCTTCAGAGAGGTAGCAGGGGCCAGATTTTACAGCACAGATGTTTTGAGGGATGTGTAATTTGAAACGCCACCCCAGTGACATGATTAATGAGAAAGTATCCAATTTGGAATTTTGAGGCAACCAATATGAAATTCAAACTTTTGAATCAGGACCTTTCATGATGGAAATAATACATTCCTATTTAGAGAGGATTACAATTTAATAAAGAAGACCTATATAATAATGTTCTCTTTCACATCCATGCTTAAAAAAAAAACTAAATTCCTGAATAATCCCTGTTGAAATAATCCTAACACAATCGGGAAGCTACTTACCAGCAAAGTCAGAAGTGGACCCTCGTAGCTTCTGTTCTGCCGGGAGGTTGCGGACTGGCTCGTAGCGGCACTTCCGCGCCCACTCCTGTTTCCTGTTCTGCAGTGGGCCGTGGAGCTGGTTAGACAGATACTTAGCAGAGTGTAGCCTCTTACTAAATTCACGTAGCTAAGCCAGACTGAATTAACTGGAACCTTTGACCCAGAATGTTTTCCTGCATCTATTTGTAGAACAGGACATATAACAAAATCTTTGTTTCCAAGATTAAAAACATTTTATATCTTCATTATAATGTAATTTATTTATGGTAGGAAATTTCACCTTTTTTTCCCTATTTCTAGCCCCTGTACCTAAAATTATGCCTAGCATATACTGGAGGCTCAAAAAATACTCATTTTTTGTTTTTCTCCTTTTTTTTTTTTTTGGTTTTGGTTTTTTTCTGGTACCGGGAACCGAACTCACGCGCTTGCCAGGCAGGCACTGTGCTGCTGAGCTAAATCCCCAGCCCCAGAACACTCATTTTTGTTGAATGAAGGTCACGCTCTAAGATCTTTATACATTTTGTCCCAATTGTCTATACTTCATTTATAATACTTAGGGCTAATTTTGAGGATCTCAAGGTCACTGCAGCCCTAAATGGCTTTAGTTCTATGTGCAGCTACGCTACGAACTATTGCTTGGGACCTTATATTACTATTCCTCAGGGTGCTGCCAGCGTGTGACCTCAAGGCACTGTACAACCATCAAGGTGTTAATCCTCACAATGGAATTAACTGTAAAACATCCTTCCCAGCCAAACTCTGGGTCTCAGGAACAGAGTTCCTTGCCTCACCCACCCTGCCCCAATCTTACTGTTTTGAAAGTGGTGTTGAAAAGGCCAGGGCTGCTGCTGATAGTGTTGAGGACTGAAAAGCAAGCAAGAAAAATACAAAAATCTCTGTTGTTGAAAGTAAGCCTTGTTAGGGTCGAGGATATATAGCGGCATAAGCGCTTGCCTGGCAAGCCTGAGGTCATGAGTTCGATTCCCGGTACCAAAAAAAATTTTTTTTTAAAATAGGCCTTGTTGACAAAAGGGATTAATTGTTGGTTTAAAATTGAAAAGTTAGTACACCATGCATCAACTGCAGGACTGTTTTAACAATTCATTCAACGTTTGGGTGCATAAAATGGAAGGCTTAAAGTAGCCATGCTCATTTAGATATACGTTGTTTTTTAAATGGAAACTTTATAATTCACAGAGTTTATTTAAACAGTCATAAATGAGCTCAATTCTTTCGTGCTCCCTCTATCATTCTATGACAGAGTGGGAAATAATTTTGAATAATCTATATATAAACAGCAATGACTAACGGAAATGTTCTCAATTTACCATCAGTGGATGTCTTTACTTTTAAGAAGCCCTCCTTTCCCTTCCTTCATCTTCCTGCTTTGCTAGCTCTTAAAAAAAAAAAAAAAGAAAAGAAAAAATATCTGGAGCAGTTTGCTAGTAGCTATTATGAAAACCTCATAGTATGTATTTGGGGCATAATTTAAATAACTTACTGTAACTGGGTTTTTATTAATTAATAATTCCAAGAAAATGTCAGAGTTCCTCGGGAAAATGACTTTTTTCAGCCATGTATGTGCAGCATGACTTCTGTGTATCTGTGACTTAGAGTCATGTTTTGGCCTGTGAAGCACAAAAACCTTCCTGGAGCCAAGTTTTGTCAGTGCTAACACATGCCCTTTATGTCCCACATTCCTTAATTGCTTCAAAACCCTCACCTGATAGGTGAGCAGTCCTCACGCTCTTATGAGAGGGGTAAGGTCATTGGTTAATTTCCATGGAGGTTTGGACTGCTCTTCCCCATGAGGTGGCAGAAGCCCTGGCAAGGCAGGTGAGATATGCCTTGAGGTTGGCTGCTTTATTAGAGGAAAAGGTGTAGGAGTCCAGCGCAGGGGCAGTGCTCAGCTGTTAGGTGCTTTTCTTTTGAGTCTGTCAAGGGCAGGAACATGACCAACATCATTCGGGCAGTGGGTGAAACTCCCTAGGAAGAAGGTAAGACTCTGCTGGAGGTGCCTTCATCTAGGCCATTTTCCACCCTCTCTACTCACCTAAAAGAACAGCTCTCCCTAGCACGTACGCTTTCGCTGCTCATCTGCTGGTGAGGGACTTTACTGCCCTGGAGCACAGACCTTGTTCCTCCATTGTTACTTTATTTCCTGCAACAGGTGAGTGTCCTCACAGACCAAGTGGAAGCCCAAGGAGAAAAGATTCGGGACCTAGAAGTGTGTCTGGAAGGGCACCAGGTGAAACTCAATGCTGCCGAAGAAATGCTCCAACAGGTAAGGGCAGGTGGTGTGGAAGGGCACGGGGCTTGAAGCAGCTCTAATGCTAACGTGCCTTTCTGAGCTCCTGCTTCCTTTCCCATGCCACCTGGAGGTGGGGTTGGCTGCTGTGCATGCAGTGTTTAGACAGCAGGTGAAACCAGCCTGAACACTGAGGGCAGGGAAGGGCTGGCCCAAGCCAAATAACCTGTTGAGCTGGTTAGACAGATTCTCAGGTTAGGTAGATTTTCAGGCGGCACTTTCTCTAGCAGGGTACACTGAGCTCTGCCGGCTGTGGCACCCTCTTATCACAAGAACCACAGTTTGACCGCTGGTGGTGTTTGGAGTTTTAAAAGTCAGTTTGTCAGCTTGTGTTCTGCCCCCTTTCCTGCTCTCACTCCCTCTCCCTCTGTGTAGTTTCATTTTGTAAAACTAACATTTTAACATAATTTAGTAGATGTCAAAATGAAAAAAAAAAAAAATAGCTGCCTTTCTAGCATTCAAATAATGTCCTCTTCTTGTTTGTTTTTGTTGTCCTTATGTGTACACATAATTTAGAAAGCTATAGTCACACAGGGGTGCAGGTGGGGCCTCAGGTTTTATATGCTCAATATTGTGTAGTCACTCTTCCCATTTTAACATTTTGCTGTGTAATCATCTTTACTATTACTTAGAGTACTTTTATGGTGTGTGAATGTATCATAATTGCCTTACCATTCTTCCTCTGAATAGTTTTACTGTGCTGTAAATACTGTAAATGAGCTTCAGTTATCACAAAGGAGGATTGAATTTTTATCACATCTTTTCAGAAGCTAATTAAATTTTTAAAATTAATCCCATTAATAGACCTTCTAGAGTTAAATTATTCTTGCATTTTCAGGTATTTTCAAAATGAAACCATGCCAAAAGTTCATATGTGTGCTTTGGAACTCCTGATGGGGCACTTGGCACATCAAAGTTGCTCGCCAGTTATTTAAAGAATAAAAGATATTCCCTTAAATGAGTAGGTTCAGTGAGATGACTGCCAGCCATCTTTCTCCCCAAAGCTCCAACGTTTTTGCGTTGTCACGATCAGCCTAAGATTCAAATGTTTCTTGACAGTTAGTAATGAACACAGGCTTTGCATCTTATCTTGGGTCTTAAGATGGGCATCTTAGTTCTAGTGTTTGTTAGTTTTGTTTGAGTACATTTGAAAAACTTTTTAAAAAGATAAGTAAATATTATATGCATATTTCTTCATAAAAAACTAATTTCAGCAGCCCAGAGGTTGTTGTTAATTTATCTTTTCATTACTGATTAACAAGTTACGCCAGTCTTGGCACCATTTGATTTTCTGTTTCGATTGTATGGCATTTGTCTTGCTCGTAATATTCCCTGAAAATTTAAGTAGCAACAGAAGCTGTTCATTTTTTTTTAATTGGAGCTTTCTTTGGAAGGAACTAGTTGGGGGCTGGTGGTCGTGGTGCAGGTCACCTTTACTAAGAAGAAAGCGTTTCCACAAAGAGTGCATACAACAACCGTCTAGATATTTTCAAGTCTACATGGGGTATGATTTTGAGGTGGAAAGGATGAAGGACAAAGGTGACGATGTGTTCTAAAAAATGTAAAATATTTACCTGAAGATTTGAACGTGGAACCTGTGAGAAAGCTGTCAGGAGGCTAATGTTTCAGGAGGGTGGTGCTCGGTGCCTGGCATGTGACAACGATGCCAGGAGGTCAGAGAATGGCGGTATTGTAATGCCTGAGTCACCTGTGCTCTTGCCCTGGCTTTTCTTCTTGACTGCTCTCCATCCCTCAATGGAGTGTTTCTACTCTAGTGTCAGAGTCTCTGGGTCAAGGATTCCAATGTAGTTGCCCAGGACCACTGTGGGGAGATTGGCTTGCCCCTGGGCATAATCCCAAGGATGGCATTTGAGACTTTTTAAATAGTCTTAAGCTCCATGATGTGTCCTGTTTATCCTAAATCTTCTTGTATGCGATGAGTAAGGTACCGGGCTTTGGTTTGCTTGTGCCAGAGAGGTGGGTGTCATGACCAAGTATATTTTGGGTTATGGTAGCTCTTTATTTGCCATTTCTAGGTTTTAAAGATCTTGCTGAATTTAAACAAGTCATTTTTGCGCTGATTGAGATTTGCTGTGTTTTCTCAGTCTTTCAGGGGTAAAATTTCTTTGTAGAGAACGACATTCTATAGTTTCTGGACAAAGTCTGAGTTCAGATCATAAACCATGTTTGAACCTCAGCTATCACCCCAGTGTGTGCTGGGCTTGGTAGTGCCAGAGCTTGAGATCCTTGAGATCTCAGATCCAAATCTCAGCTTTGATGCATATGCTGAAATCTGCTGGATGCTGTTTGTAAGCACAGTTGATTCATGCCCCATACCCCATAACACTGATGGAGTGCCACCTATATTTTAGAGTGTGTGCGTGTCCTCATAACTCTGGGTAGGCTGAGACTTGCCCAATTTGGCTAAGATATCCTGGGCTGCAGGGCTCTTCATTTCTGGTGGCAGCAACAAGAATGACTCACGGCCTAGCGGCAGAGAATGAAGGCAAACAATTGCCTCTTTCTGCCAGTCTGAGAGACCATTCCGGCCCTGTGCCAAGCCTGGTGTATTGCTCTGAACAAAACCCTTTCCTTGCCTCCAGCAGGGGCCTCTGACTGCACTTTCCCTGGGGATGTTGCTCCTGATGACCCCGTACACTCGGTGTATCTTGTCTACAGGTGGCACCTGCTACTCAACTCCAGCTGACTGTCCATGTAGCCCCAATTCTGCTAGATAGTCTTATTTTTCACGAGGAGCTAGAAGTCTATAATTAAAGATTTTAAATGTCTTTCTAATATTGGTAAATAATTTAAATTTTTAAATAATACTGTGTATCTATAGGTCAAGCCTGGCCTGTATACCTCTAGTCTACAACTTCTAGGCTGGACTCTGCCCCGCTGCGACTGCAATAGCACTAGGAGTCTTGAGAGAGCCCCACCCTGATGAGCATAGCCCAAACTCTGTGCTCTGATGGTCTCCAAATGCCCACCAAGCTATGTCTCCCCACATATGTTCTCCTGACCAAAGTCACACTCCTTGTAGGAGCCCACAGGAGGGAATTAGTCTTGGGCCAGGTATCCCTTGGCCTGGCCCAGCCCAGCCCCTGCTCGGTACTGATCTCAGCTCGGAGCTTGTTTAGTCTGCACATGATCCCATCCAGCCTCCAGAAGGAGAGGTCCCCTCTTGGGGTTAGATAGCTAAATTGGAACCAAGCAGAGTCAGCCTAGGGACAGGCATACGTTCAGCGTGTACACTGTGAACACGTCTGAGGGCAAAGCAAAATGTCTTTGTTTGCAGCCCTATATCAGGTACAGGATGGGTTGGGGGCAGCTATGAGCACCTCTCAGGATTGCCTGTGGAAGCCTCTCAGATTATGGACTCAGACACATTGAACATGACTGTATTTCCCAGGAGACCTTCCTCATTAAGAAGAGTCATTTCTCAGGAAATGTAGAAGGAAATCTTTAAGGGTACAATCTGAGTCAGTTTCTGCTGGTCCAGGATAGTCTGGGCATTGGTTCACAGTGTGGGGTTCTGCTCTCTGGTCTTTGAGCAGGTCTGTCTGTGTCCAGCTGCACACAGAGGCCATTGGAACCTGACGCCCAGAACTGCACCCCAGGAATGCAAGTGTAGGCTAATGACCTCTTCATGAGGGGTTCAAACCAAGGCAACAACAGAATCTCTGGGAAAGGTCCCTGGGTTAGTTGGTATATTAGAGGCCATGGTGGTTTTTTCAAAGGTGACCTACATGGGCTCTCTGGAGTCTACCCAGTTCCTGTAAAAATGAGGTCCTCTGCCTATGATCCCTGACCCCTCTACAGAGGATACTGATGTCAAGGGAGAAGCTGGTAATACTCAGAGGATCCGAGTTTCTGCACAGAGCTGGCAGCTACATGGAGCACTTTCCAGATACTAGCCGTTTACAGATATAGGCAGCATAAAGATCAGAAACAATGTTCAGTGTTAAACAAACGGAAGCTAGAATGAGGGAGAGGAGGATCTTTGGAGGGGAAGAAAGAGTACAAACTTCCCTTTCTTTGTGAGGACAACAGCCTGCTCTGGGAAACCCTAGACAACACAGACTGTGTTTCAGCTTCCCACCTGGTCCAGAGCTTCCAAGGTTAGGTGACTTTGGGGTTCCGGCTGCCTTTTAGGGGAAGTGTATGGAGTGACAAGTGTGGGTGGTTGGGAGTCACTGGACATGAGCTTCTGTAGATTGACTACTGGCTGTTGATCTGGGAACATCAATACACCAAATTTTCTTACTTATAGACAATGAGGATGACAACATGGACTTTATTACTCCACTTTCCTACCTGCGAGAGTTGTAAAATTATTCCAGTTGCATTTAAAACAGATTGTCCACATGGCCGTTGTAAGTCAGTACACTGATTAGGAGGTTGTGTGGCCTGAAGCAGAGGCCTAGTGCCTAGCTGATAACTTCTCAAAGGGAACATTAAACAGAACCATGGCACATGAGCCAGCAGGGACACAGATCTGCGGAGACAAGACACTGAGTCATGATGGAAAAAACAGGCGTTTCCCAAATATTCCCCAAAACGCCCTCTGGGAGATTTATGAGGCACAAATAACTAGTTTCTTCAAGCTTATTTGATGCTGAGTCTCTAGATCACAGTGAGGAGGAACCTTCCCTGTTACTGGGTCAGCGAGGTGGTTTGGTTAGTGGGACCGAGTGTGGATCTCACCCAAGTTCACTGTGACCGCCCCTTCTCTGCGCAGTTACTCAGGAACTAGGCTCCTCAGTGAGGCCCAGGCCTTTTACTTCAAAGGGCAAAGGGACATATTTTTCCTTTTATGTCTTTTCATGGGCCGTTCTTTCATTTTGGTTTCGGATTGCCAGTCTGACTGCAGTTCTCTGTCGTTGGTCGTATTCCAACACTTAAAAATGGAGGTAATCACTTCAAGATGTGGCTCTTTAAGGAAGAGACTATGTTGAAAGGCAAATTCTTTTTATCAGCTCCAGGCAGAAACTGAGCTTTAGAGAAAGGAAATGGTGGGTTGCTCTGAGATGTAAACTTTCTTTCATCTATCAGAAAGGAGATGTTTGTCCTTCTGGAAGAGGATAGTAGCGGTAGTGAAGGGAGAAGTGTAAGTGATAATTTCTTCCACTGTTTTCTTTCTGAATCTTCATTACCCAGTTTCATGGCCCTCGACAGTAAGGGAAAAAAAACTTTTCTATACCCCTTGCCTCCTCCTCCCTGCCCTCTGTTCTTTAAAATATGAGCAACCTTGAAACAATTAGGAGCAGAAAATGGTGCTTGTGAAGCCTCTGTTCCTTAGCCTCAGCCCCCTGCTTCCCCACAGCCACCTGGTAGCTGCAAGACTCCAAGAGATCCCCAGCAGGACCCTACCCTGACCTCAGAATGCCTGAGCAGGTGGCAGGCATTGCCTGGCAAGGAAGTTGGTGCTTCAGACAAGCAGGCTGGATCCAGAGCCGACTCTTGTCTTGGGCATGTGAGCTGGGGGCCCATGAATGTTTTCTTTAAAGGGTAGAAAGAATCAAGGCAAAGCAAAGGAGATGGAGAGGAAAAAAACTGTCAGGAAAACCTGAACCCAGGAAGATGCAGTAGGAAAGAGTAACTTATACCAAGTCAGTGGAATAGAGTTGGTTAACAGACAAGAAGGGTAAGTTGCATCTGAAAGTTGAACATTGACTCCTAGAAGCTATTTCTGTACTCTACGTGGTAGAAGAAGAAGCCAGGTTGAATGCGGACAGCATGTTGAGGAGTAACAGGAGGAAGAGGCACTAGGGATAGATTATTCCGAAAGAGTGTGGTTGTGAAGCGGGGAGAGAAAGAACAAAGGGAGCACACACACACACACACACACAGAGCATGCGCCTGTCCACAGAGGATATGGGAGTTGATGGTGGTAACTTGAAGGGCAGACAAGGTCAAGAAAGAAGTCTCTTTAGAATGTCAGAAATTTGATCATGTTTATAGCCTGAGGAATGAAAGGTGATGGTAAGGGAGATTAAATGCCTGTCAGAACAGATGATTGATGATCCTACCCTAAACTAACACCGATCTGGGTGGGAACTTCCTCAAAGGCAGTACAGAGGTGAGGGGGAGGCAGGGCTGTGTGCATGGGAGTTATTCTGAGTTACCAGCTAAGGGAGAAATAAGACCAGAATTCAGAGGACAAAGCCAAAGGCTCCTGCTTACCTGTGAAGGTAACTTTAATATTCATTGAATTGTGCGAGGATGCCTGAAGAGTGCAGAGACAGAAATAGCCAGGGATAGGAAGGTCAGTCAACTGGGGCCACTTAGGAACAAGTTCTATCCTTTGCTGTATGCTTTTTATGTGCATTTGGGAAGCTAGCTTGCCCAGGGGACAGTTCTTAAAAGAGAAAAAATTGAACAGAGATTATGGCAGTATGCAGTGTGGCAGATTTGCCTTGGAAAAGGACTCTACGCTGGCTTTCTCTAAAATAGAGATTTAAGAGATATGAATGAGATGATTTTGGAAGACTTTGAAATAGAGCTTAAGTTGAATACATGATCTATTGGATTTTTATCTTTTCAGTAAATATTAGGAGAGGTTATTTGAGGAGAAAATGAGGCCATTGTGGGTTTTAGAAAAGATTTGGAACAATCCCTGAAGGGAATCAGCCAGTGGTAAATACAAGTTTTGCAGGGCGGTATTGGAAGATCAGCTGTAATCAGATAGTGTGAATTTGTATCAAAATCAGTTGGTATCATTAGATGTCTCATTAGCAATTCTCAGGCTATATATAGGGAGTGGAAACCTAAACAAAAGACTATGAGATTTATCTGAATTGGGCTCTTTAGACAAATGCATATCAGATCTGGGGGCTGAGTGAACAATTTTTTGGTACAGATAGACATACAATTGAAATGACTAACCTCAGGTATGGGGTAGATAGTGAGACAGCTATTGCTTAGAAAAGGTGATAAACCAGCAAAACAGGGAGTTATTAAGTAACTAGCAGCCAGGGAAGAAGAAATTTGAGGTTGAGTGAGCAAGTGGGGCAGTTGCAAGGTCAGAAGGTTGTGGCCAGAGGAAAAAATTTCAGAGCTGAAGATCTTAGAACAGAACAAACATATTCTGGGTAAAGATAACGAGCCAAGTTGCGGCCGTGCAGCTGAGAAGCTGAAAGGACGTGGAAGCAAAGCCTGTGCGAGCTGAAATCAGCGTGAAGCTGGAGGTTCATGGGCGGATACTGAACCGTGAAGTCATTAACAAAGATGCTGAAGCTACTGAGGAGACGGAAAGCACCTGAAGTACGTAGAAAAGCAATTGATGAAAAGACAGGTGCCTCAAGGGAAGCGGGAGGCAGTCTTGTTCTAGATATTTGGGGAGATTGTGATATAACTAAATAGCACTCGCTGCCTTAGAGCAGAGGGTAGACTTGGATGATCAGTGGGGACAAAAGTGGTCAGAGAGCTGTCAGGAAGAAGGGAGAGAGGTATTCTGCAAGTTGTGTTGTTGGGAGCAAAGTGTTCCCCAGTTCCCATGACTGGACAGAGTGGGTCACACTGTGCACAGTCCAGGAGTCTGTTTATGTTGGAAGTAGAAGGAGCAATAAGGATGTAGGATATTTAATCCCTATTACATTATGCATTTTAGTAATTCCAGTACATAGTAGTATCGAGGAGCCTTGCTGGGTCTGGACTTTGGGAAGTGGAGCTGGATTGAAAGAAGCTTTTGAAGGCTAACTCTTGAGTTCGTGGACTAGGACAGTAACTGTTAATGACAAGCACGAGGGGAGATGATCATGAATGGTAGAAGCACATGCTGATTGTTATAAGCTGGGCAAGAGTAAGTAAAAGCTGTATTTTTAGTGAACTGTAATAAATTAATCAAGCTCAGGTTTCTAATTAAAACTTTAGTGTGTCTAACTGGAATGTCTACTTGGACTGTTAGCGTGACCAATCCAAACACTGGCGTGACTAATGGAAACAGCTATTGGAACCAATTACAATATTGTCCTCATCACTTGGAACATTGGAATGACCAATTACAACCTGGTAGTTAAAACAGCAAGAGGGATTTTTCACAGTAGTAGAAATAGAATAGACTCATAGTTTTCAAGAACGATGCATTCTGAGGTTTTTCTCAATTCCACCCAAGCAATATCTTGAATGCTAATCTGTAAACTGCGTGAGTATTATCCTAAGACACTCAAGTTGTCAACGGGGGCTGTGTTTTTACTGGCCACATGCCTTGGTGCTGGAACATATATGAATGAATTCTCATAGAGGAATTTTTTTCTTAGAATTCAGTACTGTAATATACATTATAGTTCATTTCTAGCTGTTCACAATACTTTATGGTATGGTTTTCTACTATGGTTTTCTACTTGTAATTCTGATTTCAACCTCTTTCCCTACCTGCTTTAACTTTTGTGATTTATTTTTTAACTGGGAGTATCTATTTTGCAAATTGCCTTAAATCATTTTTTGAACAAGGCAATTAGAGATACAGAGAATGAGGTGGGGGGAGAGAATATAGAAGAGACTAAAATAGGTTATGTTAGGGGAGGATTGTATCTTAAATTTTTAAATTCTCAAGGCCAAGAGAACTGGTCGTTTCTGTGTGCCTTAACCCCTAGGGATGAACTGGGCCCTGATCTGGAAGAACATTTCCTGGGCTCAGTGAATACTGATTACCTTTTAAAAACATATATTTTTTACAATTTCCCCTTAAAGTTCATGGAAGCTTTTTCTCATTTGGGAAACAGTCTGGTACTTTGGACAAAACGGAGTTCTGGAGTCAGGCATCGTGGTTTGAAAATTAACTCTGTTCATGATTAGCATGTGTCCTTGGCCGAAAGCTCTGTTTACCCTCTTCAGGCCTGTTTCCTCGTCTGCAGAATCAGGACACTAATATTACCACCAAACCCCCGGGAGCGTTTATTAAGAAGATAATATATGTAAAAGCACCCAGGAGTGTCTGAAGCCAAGGAGGCAATCAACAAATCCAAGTTCTCTCTTATATTGGACACACTCATCTGCCTCACTCCTTAGGGCCAAGTGGCCCACAGTCCTGGCGGTATGGTACTGCTGCCTCTGTCCTGTCAGCCGGCATCTAGCCTGCTGGCTCAGGAAGGGCCATCCTCCTCTGCCCAGCTTCAGGAAGGTTATGTGCCAAGGAGCTGAGCTTCTGGATACCTGTCATTTCAGATTAACCCATACACAGCTAGCTGGTAGCCCACTTTTCTGAGATACTGATGACCTTTGGCCTGGATAATCACGTATTACAAATCAAACTCTCTGTCCCATGTGGTTTGATTCAGGATCTGAGGACAATTGTAAATTAATGAAATTAGAGCTGTTGAGTCAGAATGTTGAGGTCACTATTCTGGTACCACGGATGTGTTGCCCAAGAAAACAGAAAATGTTCAGGCAATGGCAGGATATTGTTTGTTTTACATCTGTTCCTTTGGTCTTGTTGCTGGCCTTGTTGCCATGTACATTTTCCTTGCTCTAGGATTTTGGCCATCACGTGACGTTGCCATTTACCACTGGAAAAACTGGTAAAGTTGCCCTGCACTTCAGGAAATGCTTCTGGTTTTTGAGGTCCTTTGTAATTCTCTCGCTTATGTTTAATAAGTATATATATTTATGATGGATTTGGTGTCAAGGGCCTGAAGTATCTGGTTATAGTTAGCCACTGTCATAGTATTGGCAGGACTAGTAATAACCTTTGGTCTTCTTCTCATTTCTGTCCCACAGTGACCAAATTGTAGTTTTGGTACAGCCCAAGAAAAAGCCAGCTCACATACTAAGACTTACATATAATTGACCCAGTAAATACTCACTGAATACCCACTGCATATTCTAACACCCTTTCACTGTAATGAGGTGAATTATAGTGCTGAAGACTGGGCTAGGCGCTGATTTTGCCCAAGATGTCCTCTAGAAGTTCTGGCTTTAAGAAATATATTGTTAATATAAGTTTTTGTTTGTTCTAGTAGAGAAGACCTGCTACTTTGCCTTAAAAATAGCAGTGGAGAAAGAAAGTTGGTTTTTCAAAAGGGTCTTCATTTATGTTTCTCTGTTTGGAAGTAATAAGTCATGGTTTCTATGGGGAAACATGATTTTGAAAAATGTAGGTCACATTGTCCTTCAAAGCATAATGGATGGTGCCAGTGATACAGCTCAGCGGCATAGCACCTGCCTAGCAAGTACAAGGTCCTGAGTTCAATTCCTAGTTCTAAAAAAAAAACCAGGATGTGCAAGCACCGTATTGTCTCACTAGTGTAAAACCTGGAAGAGTTAATAAAAACTCAGAGGTATAATAGACATTGTGAAATGATAGGAAAATGCTCAGGGGTAAAGGGCAACTGGGATGTGGGAAAAGAGAAGGGAAAGAAGGAGAAATTTTGTATGTATGTATATACAGGATAGTTAACATAGTTGATCTACTGTCTTCTATTTCTTTGCTGAAAGAAACTGTTAATGGGCCCTTGATTGATCCATACTGCATGTCTCTATTTTTTTTCATGAGAAACCACTTTGACCATAACAATATGTAATACAAGCATTGTTAATTTCCTACAACTTTGTTTGTAACTCTGTATTGTCTGTACTGTTCTTTTGCCATTTTGTGGAAGGTTGTCTGTCTGTTAATGTTTTCCTCCTTTTATTTTTAAAATTAAAAAATTAAAAAATTTAAAAAAATAAAGCGGGAAAAGCACACTGCGTGATGATGTCAAGGGCTGTGTTATCCCCACATGACCCAGTGAGAACCCAGGCCCATCTCAGATGGACCCGTGGCTCATATGCAGTGGTCTCAGTTCTGAGTTATGCAAAACATAACCTTCGATATGGCCTTATGTGCTATAGGTGTAGCTAGAGCTGCCCTTGTTGCTGTAGTGTTTTGTGATTTTGAAATCTGTTTTTGCTTGCAGGAGCTGCTAAGTCGCACATCTCTTGAAACCCAGAAGCTTGATCTGATGACTGAAGTATCTGAGCTGAAGCTCAAACTAGTTGGCATGGAGAAGGAGCAGAGAGAGCAAGAAGAAAAGCAGAAAAAAGCAGAGGTGAGTGTGATACTACTCCAAATGCTGGTGAGTGGAGAGGATTGTACTGTCCTAAGCTCAGACCTGGAGAGCTATCCTAATATGGCCTCAGGCCATCTGGTAACCCCATCCCTGGCAGCTACTGGGGGCCAGAACTGTGTATGCACTAGAGGCACAATGATCAGTTACCATCAAGTTATCGGGTTTAGCTGTGGCTGCAAATTTCAGCAATGCCCAAACCACTCAGTTTTGGCTCTAAAGCTTTCTCCTCCCTCAAACTGCCGACAAGGATGGAAGGGGAAGCAGTACTGAGGAGAGTATCTGACAGAACACGGAGAACACAAGATATCTTCTGTGAGAACCAAGGTTATGACAGTGTGCTGGGCTAGAGACACATTTCCAAAAGGCCAACATCACTATACCAAGGAGTTGAGATATTTTTTAACATGTATTTCACTGACTCACATGGAACCCTCACATTATGTGTTTCTTTTCTCTTGATGGGGTCATATATCCCATCTAAAAAAAATGTGTGTGTATGTGTCCGTGTGCATGTGTGTTATTGGGGTATTAGAACCCGAGGCCTTTATGCTGAGATACATCCTTTGGTCTTATTTTTTATTTTGAAAAGGGTCTCAGTGAGTCATTAAGTTGCTCAGGCTGGTCTCAAGCTTATGATCCTCCTGCCTCAGCCTCTCAGACTGCTGAGGTCTCATATAGGCATGTACACGCGACCACACCCAGCTTTGTTCTTTGTGCTCCAGAATCTATGGGCTAAAGCATGCTGGCCTCCTTTTGGGATAAATATTTAGAGAATTGTAGCCTCAGAGCTTCTTTATTTGAGAGATCGCAGCGAATTTAAACTTAGATAATCATCTTTGTGTTCCTCTACCTTCAAATTCTTCCGTTCAAGCCTGAGATATGAAAGAAGAGAGATTTTAGGTTTAGAAAAACCTTTGCTCATCTTCTGACCTATCTACTCAGTAGCTCTGGGAACTTAAACACGTTATTTAATCACTCTGAATGTCAGTTTCTTTATATATAAAATGGATGACATTGATCCACATGTCTGTGTTTGTTCTAGTACGATGATGTTTTTATCACTATTGTTTTGTAGTGTAGCTTGAAGTCTGGTATTACTATGTCACCTGCTTTGCTCTTGTTGCCTGAAATTACTTTTGCTATTTAGGGTCTCTTCTGGTTACATATCAATTTTAGGATTGTTTTATCTAGATCTAAAAAGTATGCTGTTGGTATTTTGATTGGGACTACACTGAATCAGTTTTGGAAGTATGGCTATTTTGACATAATTGGTTGTGCCTATCCAAGAGCAAGGGACATCTTTCCATTTCCTGACGTCTTCTTCAGTCTCCTTCTTCAGAGTACTGTAGTTTTCTTTGTAGAGATCTTTTACTTCTTTGGTTAGGTTAACTCCTAAGTATTTTATTTGTTTTGAAGTGACTGTGAATGGTGTTGTTTTCATAATTTCTTTCTCCTCCCATTCATTTTTGGTATACACAAATGCTAATGATTTTTGTGTATTTATCTGTGTTCTGCTATTTTGCTGAAACTGGTTATTATAAAAGTTTGTTGGTGGAGTTCTTTTGGTCTTCCATGTAGAGTATCATGTCATCTGCAAATAATGATAATTTGAGTTTTTCCTTTCCTATATATATTCTTTTTATATCTTTATTTTGCCTGGTTGCTCTGGCTAATATTTCATATACTATGCTGAATAACAGGGGTGACAGTGGACATCTTTGTCTTGTTCCTGATTTTAGGGGTAATGCTTTTAGTTTTTCCCCATTTAGTATGATAGTGGCAATTGGCTTGTCATAGATAGCTTTTATTATATTCAGATATTCCTTCTATACCTGTTTTCTTCAAGGATTTTATCATGAAAGTGTGTTGTATTTTGTTGAAAGCCTTTTCTGAGTCTATTGATATGATCATGTGGTTTTTGACCTTGCTCTTGTTTATATAATGTATTACACTGATAGACTTACATATGTTGAACCATCCTTGCATCTCTGGGATGAAACCTACTTGATTATATAATTTATCAGCTTTTTGATAATAGGCTTCATTTTATTTGCTAATGTCTTATTGAGGATTTTTGTCTCTTTGTTCATGAAAGAGATTGGCTTATAGTTCTTTTTTAGTTGAGTCTTTATCCAGTTTGGGGATGACATTGAAAGTGGTTCCCATAAATGAATTTTGGGGCACTCCACCTCTTTCAATTTCTTTGAATAGCTTGAGGATATTGGTGATAGAATATCCTTAAAGGTTTTGAGAAATTCGTCTGTGAATCCAGCAGGTCCTGGGCTTTTTTAAGTTAGTGGGTTCTTTATTACTGAGTCAGTTTCATTGCTTGTGATTAGATTGTTAAGTATACTTATGTCTTCTTGGGTTAGTTTTGATAGTTTGTATGTATCTAGGAATCTGTCCATTTCTTCAGAATTTGCTAATTTGTTGGAATATACTTTTTCAAAGTAGTTACTGTCTTTTGAATTTCAACAGTGTCTGTTGTCATTTCACCTTTATCATTTCTTTTGTTTTTTTTAAAATTGTTTCTTGGTACAACTTAGATTTACATAATGATCACATTCATCATAGGGAACTTGTACCTGTACATGATCTATCTTTGCTCCTTTTTTCTTTCCCATTCCCCTTCCCTGCCTTCAACCTTTCTTCCCCTCCCTATTTACAAAGCTTTGTTTCCATTTTCTCATTATTTTCTCACTTTTTTCTTTTCTCTTCTTTCCTTCCTCTCTTCCCCTCTTTCCTTTTGAACAGTTTCTTCCTATTTCATAATATCTATTACACATTTTGGTTCTTATTTACATTTTCAGTATCTCATACCAGAGAGACAATGTGATATTTACACATGTGTGTCTGATTTATGTCACTTAAGAGTATGATCTCAGGGTGCATCCATTTACCTAGAAATGTCTCAAGTTTATCCTTCTTCATGCTTGAGTAGTACTTCATTGTATAAAAAAAAAAAAAAAAGCACATCTTTTTGTCCATTCATTGATTGATGGGCATTTGGGTTGTTTTCAAGATTTAGCTATTACACACTGTGCTGCTATAGACACGAGTGTGCATATATTGCTATGGTATAATGCTTTTAATTCTTTTGGAAAGATACCAAGAAGAGGAATGGCTGGGTCATATGGAACCTCTAGTCCTAGTTTTTTGAGGAATCGCCACATTGATTTCCACAGTGGTTGTAGCAGTCTACACTCCCACCAACAGTGGAGAACGGTTCCTTTCTCCCCACAGCCTAAAGTGGAAAGATTCAACTCAAAGCCATTTAGAAAAGAAAAGGGAGGAAATAGAATTGTTAGGCTACACAAGTTGGTAACAAAGTTTAAAAGGGCAAGGTTTAAGAAGTCCAGTATAACTAGATCAAGATAATCGCACAGCGTCAGTCAATCTCTAGCAATTGGTCTTACTGTCTCCTTTGGTTCTATTTTAGCCTTATTCTCAGGAGGGCTTTCCTTCCTGGAGACAGAGATAGCCATCAATAGCTCTGGACTGATGTCCTGGCAGCCCCTGCAGATATAATCTTTTTCAAAGGTTCCAACAGAAGCACCAAGATTGCATCTCATGAGCCAAATTTGCGTTGGATGCCTGGTTCTGCATTGGTCACTCACTGTAAGGCCTCACAGGTGAGGGGTGTGAGAGAGCCAGTCCATCTGTGGAAAGATGCAGAATACAGAGCTGAGGTAACGCAGGCACTTTATGGGGACATCAGGAAACAATGAGAGCTCCCACTTCTGGAATCTGTGTCCTATAGCAAGTATTGGACTATTTTGTTTTCTTTTTCTATTTTTCCTTTTCTTCTTAAGGATTATTTTTACATCTGAGTTTTTCTGCTGTTATTTTCCCTCAGGTTGTTCATGCATGAGGCACCATGGACTGAGAGTCTGGCCTCTGTCCTACCAGATCACAGCCCTTCCCAGTTGCTAGTACAAATATTAGGTTTCCATGTGGAAGAACTCTGTGGGCTATTCAAACCTGTGATAAACAGTGAGCAGCCACATGACCTGAAGCGAATTCCTCATTCTTCTGATTGAACATACTCTCTGCTGGTGCGCCTGGAATCTCTCTGCCTCTATAGCTGTCTGGAGCACCAGGGCCTTAAGCCATGAGTGCTGCTTAAGCCACACTCTCGTCACATGATGGAAATGTTTATTTTGAGTGAGATATTTTGCTAACTCAGGTCAGCAGGGGTTGTAACTGTGTGTCTAAAGAGAATGCTGCTTCGCTTCCTATATTGCTGCTGCTTTTTTCCAGTGAATGTAGTTAGCGGAAGGGCTGATTGC
Source organism: Chinchilla lanigera (assembly GCF_000276665.1). Lineage (NCBI taxonomy): Eukaryota > Metazoa > Chordata > Mammalia > Rodentia > Chinchillidae > Chinchilla > Chinchilla lanigera. The sequence continues at coordinate 23,376,641 of NW_004955414.1, forward strand.
TTGTGGTTTGGAAAAAGCCGGACCTTTTTTTTTTTCTTGTAACCAGATCTGAATTAAACTTCTTCAGTGTAGCTCAGGCTTTATCCTCAAATGCCATTTTATGCTGCAGTGAAATGAGGCTGCCGTTAACAAGGGCACTGCAGACGGCTCTTTCTGCTCTGGTCTGATCACACCCTAAGCCGGTGTCCTGCTGCCTTTGCAAGCTGTGGAGATGATTACTGGTGTCATCCCGTAAGACCTGAGAGCTCGAAAGTGCAGATGTGGGGATGGCCAGCACTGGTGGGGGTCCTGGCCCACATGTTGGTGAATACTGGGTGTTTGGTTTGCCTTCTCTCATTGGCCTTTTGCAATACTTCTGGGTCATTTCAGGGTACCCAAGACTGACTCAGTTAGATTTACTCCTGAAGATCAGTACTGCAGAAGAGTAATTGACATGGAAAGTAAGTACTAGAATCAGGGTGATGGGATGTGAAAGAAGGATCCAGAGGCAAGGGAAAACGTCTTTGTGGCACCTCTGTTCGAAGGCATGTTGATGAGAAGGATCTCAGAGAAGAGAGTCTGCCTTCCCTATGGACTAGAGGTCCAGGGTGTCTACAGCCAGATCCCATTGTGGATTCTGAGACAGTTGTCAGAATAGCCTGTTGAGACCCAGGGACCCAGGATGTGTTAGGAAGTGGAATTGTCCCAATTGTTGAGGGATATGCATGAGTAAAAAGCGAACTTGACAGACTTGCTAGGATTTCCTGGCAGAACATGAAATGACTTACAACACAGGTGGTGGTGCTGACAGTGCTTCTTTCTTCCTATGTTCTGGACTTTGGAAGGGAGGGATTCTGACTTCTGTGCTTGAGCTACCAGAATAATGGACTTCGGAATAGAATGAGGGCTGGGAACATTGTATTTGCTCAGAGATGGGCTACTTGATGAAGAGAGTTTTATTATTTTTGTTTTTATTTTATTACTTTGCTGTTTAAAAATTAGTATAGGTAATATATTCCTACAGTTCAAAAATCAAGAATTCAAAAGGATCAAGGGATAAGAACAAAGAGATTTTTTAGGAAAAGAGCCAATGTCCTTCCAAACCAACAACTGAGATAAAATAGCGGTTAGCCAGGACAACCAACCAGGCCCTACAATTCCCAATTACTAAGAGTCCAGATGATTCCCTGGTGTCCAAGGGAGTTTAACAGGGAGAGAAAGATCAGGAAGAGGGAGATTTAGAAGACAGATCATATAACCAGCTTTCCTACTAAAGATTCATAGGTCTACATTGTCAGAGTAGGACAAATTCTGGGGCAGGCTGGGACGGCCCCAGGCTGGGTGCCAAAATCTGTTGCTGCTTAGTGTGGGTCCTTTAGTAGAAATGGAAATTAAATCTAAAGCACAGATTTATAGGGAAAGAAAACTTTAATTGGAAAGTAAAAGGGAAGATAGGAAAGGACTCCAGCTTAAGGGGCTGGAGGGGACATACATACTCCGTTACAGGGTTACATAGTGAAAGTTCTATACTTGTCCTCCAGCTGGCAGGCAGGTGGTTTTATATCTCCAGGCACACTTGCCCTTATTTTGTACAAATGCGCACTATTCTAGACCTTTCTTTTTTTAAATATAGCAGTCTTAGAGTGCTTTTCATACCAAGTACAGGAAACAACAATAACAATAAAAACATCCTCATTTATATTTGTGTATAGGTTATATTATCCTCTGCATATTTCCCACTATCTATGTCCTAATATATTTAACTAGTTCTCTTTTGATAGATATAGAAGTTATTTTCAAAGTTTTGCTCTTATGCATAGTGCTGTAGTGGCTTGCCTTACATCTGTATGAGGTTCTTAAAGTGGAACTGATGAATCAAAGGTACCTGCACTTGAAATTTTGACATATTTCCAAATTGCACTCCATACACAGTAGAGGCTATATTCCCAGGTTGTACAACAGTGTTGTATTTAAGAGTGCCAGGACAGTATTAAACTGGGCATGAAGGAAGAAGAAGACTACGAATGAAGGAGAATTATGAACAAGTTTAACAGGTCGGAATGGGTGGGAAAGACTGATGATGGGAGGTGCCCAGTATTTTCACCTCGGAAAGAACCCTAAAAAACAACTTTGATGGCTGGCAAAGCAGGATTAATACACAAAGTTAGCAGAGATTACAACACAGAGCAGCCTCACAAATTACAGCTTCAAAAATGTCATCTGGTTTTCATGATGTGTAATCCAAGAATGGAACAATGTCAGCCCGTGAGAGAAGAACGGGCCTGGTAAGAGAGGGGATGGGCCAGCCCTGGCAATTAAAAAAAAATTAAGAAGTTGAATGGATAGATACATACCCGAAAACAGAACATGTGATTAGGGAGAACTAAGGGAGGGGACCCAGGAGTGTTGGAGTGTACCAGTGGGTCACATAAGCTGGGGAAGGAGAATGTACGCATCACTGATACACTGATTAAGAGAGAGAAGAGACAGTAATGGAGGGAGTGCAACAGCAACTATTTGGGTAACTCCTCTGAAAATCTCCAGCTAAACACTAAAGTATTTGGAAGTTTGCTTGTTTATTTTTTCTACTTACTTTTAGTCTACTTAGAGAGTAGAAGACAAAACTGGGAAAAGCACCATTATAGCTCCACTTTGAAGCAAAGGGAGGAAACTAATTTATGAAATAGAAGCAGTGGGTGTTTTGAGAGTAAGTGGCCATTCCTCTTTGGAGTTCATGAAATCGAGGGACAGGAAAACTAGTCGTAGGCAGAGGTGCACTTTGAAAGTTTAGATATAAAGAGGCTGGAGAGGCCTAGAAGAGAAGACAGCTCAATAGTACTGAGCTGCTGAGAAATAATGTAGCCCTGACCATGTCATCTCATAAATAATGCCAATAGAGAGGAAGGGCTTCTTAGTACCTTGAGAGAAACTAGGTTCCAAAGGGACTTGTACAAAAGAGAGAAAGGACATTTACTAAGAACAAGTAAAAGTGCACCTGCATCACCAGTATTGGAAAAGGAAAACCCCAAACAAAGCATAATGCTGAGTACAATAGAAAGCCTTTCTTTCTTTAAAAAGTGTGTTCTTTATAAGATCAAAGAAAGAATGCACTTGATTATTCCAGTGTGTCCACCAGGTGAAACAACTTAGGACAGCAGTCCAAAAACTGCAAGAATTATAAGAAATGAGAAAAATCAAATGAGTTTCTAGATAACTAGGAACAAACCTCCTGCTTCTTGATTTTGAAAATGGCAAAACCAAATGTTAGCTGGGTTCTCTAAAACCCGGTCTGTTGCACTTGAGATGAACCTGCTGGTTTGCAGGAAGTTGGAGGATAAGGTCCTGTCCATGTCCACTAGGAGTTCATCCCTCAGCTGCTTCATTATTTGGCTACAGTGTGTCTTACCACAGTAGACAGGGAGAGTACTTCAGTGAGGTGCTGCAAAAACATTGCTTGGGGTAGTCTTAAGAACAAGATGGGGAAATACAGGTAGAATGCTGAAACAGGCCTATGGACACCTGGATAAGGTTAGGGTCGTATATGAGTGTGGTGTGTGCCATACAGGCCACCTGTGCATGGGTGTTGATGTGTTTGGGTATATGCATGGGCGAGTTGGCATGGGTAGCATGGACATGTTGTGAAAAGGTGCTCTGTCTGTCTGTGTGACTCTGTAATACCTGTCTCTGTTGTCTCTTCTGTGTGAAGAGATGTTCTAGACACTGAACCTCCAGTGTTGACATGCAGGGATGGCCATTTAGTACGCCACAAAAGAGTTGTCAAGGGTTTGTACAAACTCTAAGAGAAGCCCATGCATGGGATAGGCCTTGGGAAAAATATTGTGTCTTTTGGTTCCTTTGCAGAGAGTAGCCGGCCATGGACAATGTGCTATCCTCTCCTGTTGTTTATCCCATCCAACTTCCTTTCTTCCTTCCTCCTTTCCTTTTCTCCTTCCCAGGGAGTTCTGCACCTGCCGACGGACTGGCCTTGAATGCTTTTCTCTCCTTTCTCTTCCTTCCCACAGTCCGTTCTGAATGTGATCAGTGAGCTGCAGGAACAGATGTGTAGGCTGCAGCTGGACATCCACAGGCAGATTCAAGAGCGCCTGGTGCTCAGTAGGGACCACCCTGATCAGCTGGCGGCCAGTGACAGTGCAGCCGAGCCCCAGCTCTGCAGCCAGGACTGTGCCCCTTGGGAGGGGTCACCTGTAGGAACCACACTTAAGTATATCAGAGCATGCATGTGTGGGGAAGCTCACTGGTGGAGGGCTGGGATTTCTCCTAACTGGGACAGAGTGTGGTGGCTTAGCATGGATTTGGTATAACCTCGGGGTCGAGCGCGGATTCGCTGGATCCTCTTGGGGTGTGGGCTGAGTTCTCAGACCCTCAGTAAGCAGGATCTAAGCAGGTGAGCCCAACCTGCTGACAGTGGTGGCACTCTTTTCCCTTAGGTGTGTCAGGCACTCCAGCAGTGGGGCTTCTGTGCATAGGAAGGCTCAGGATTTGCTTCCTAGGCATATGATCCAGATACTTATTCCTCCTTCTGGGCTGAGGGATTAGATGAAGCTTCACTGTGATTTTCTTTTTAAGAAAAAAAGCATCATGAAAAAATAATCTTTTCAAATTTATGTTTAAAGAAGTTTACCCCAGTGAAACAATAGAGCACAAGTTTCCATTTGCTGTCAACAATGAAGTCATCACCAGAATTTCTCCCACATAAATCCTGCACATAACCACATTAGGATGATTTCACGACCTCTGGGCCACATGCCAAGGCAGTCACGAGATCCTGGAGAGCACAGTGTGTGTCCCCATCGTGTCCCGCAACTTCATGGGCTGCAGTACTCTACGCTTTCCTGATTCTGGGCCTGTTGCTGTCTCGAGACAAACTTCGTAGCCTGGCTGAGACGCAGCAGAACAGAACCCCCAACTGCTGTGTGCTATAGCCTTTCAGGCAGGGCCAACCGTGTTCCTAGAAAGTGATCCTCAATCTGCTACACGTAAAAATAAATGACCAAGGCCTTGAAGTGCAATGATGCAGGTCATAGAGACAGTGACCTCAGCTTTGAAGATTTATTTTTTCAACAGGCATCAACAAATGCACACCTCAGGTAAAAGGTGATCTTAATAAATTACCTTGCAAAATTCCAGTGTAAGCAATGTCACTGTAAGATGGATTGGCTCAGAATGTAAAGAATTGCAGGCCAGTTCAATAATGACTTGAATTTCAGGTGTTCATTCATCAACAAATAATATATACCTACTATCGCTTCTCGGCCTTTTGGCTAAGATCAAGTGTAGTAACAAATAATGCATACCTACTATGTGCCAGCAACCACAGACTGATCAGAAGCTAGCAGGTACCTCAAGGGGATTGCAGTATACAAAGTAAACAAGCCATTAGCAATTATGCAAAAAAAATATTTGCAGATTATGAAGGAGACACAGGGTGCAACAAGAGAGTGCAGCAGAGGGACCTGCTATAGTGTGGAGGTCAGGGTACCTGTGCTCAGGGAGGCCTAAATGATGAGCAGGAGTTAACGTGACAGACACTTTCCAAAGGGGGAATAATATTTGGGAAGACTGAGTAGAAACTAAAAACTATCCCACGTGACTAGAGCTTCACTGCAGAAAAAGAGTAATGCAGGAGGCAGGCAGGGAACTGCGATAAGTCAGAGTGATCCAGTCGTATGTTAAAGTTTACGAGCTTTGAAGAGTAAGGGAACACCATGTGTTTTAATCCTGTTCTTTGCCTGATGTTGTCGGCGTCAGTGTATTCAGGAGGGGCCAGCAACAGAGGCACTGTTCAGTGGCTGTCAGGCTACCAGCTCCCATTGCGAGACCAGTCACGGTGCCAGAGTGGGGGAGAAATGAAACATTCCAGCTATTTTCTTGGAGGTGGAATTGATAAGGCTTGGAAAGTAATTATGTATGCAAGGAAAGGAGGAAAAAGAAATGTCAAGAATGGCTCCTGGGTTTCTGGGACAAAACATTGGATGGGTGTATGTTCCGTTCAGTGAGGCAGAGATGGCCGGGGCGGGAGGTGGAGATGAAGAGTTCGTGTGGGACATAGCAGTTCTCAGATGCCTGTGTAGCATCCACATGGACATGTTAAGTAAGAGGTCTGTCTCATGAGTCTGCAATTCAGAAAGCCTATGGGAATAATGACCTTCGTGCCAATTCTTCTGATAGGAGTTAGGCAGCAGGACCAAAGTTCCCTGGAAGGACATTTTTATTCCAGTTGTCAGGGCTTAGTGGTATTTTCTTAGTGGGTCGTTTAAAAGCAGAGGGCCTAGAGTCAGAAGATACGGGCTAGAATTCCAGCTCTGCCACTTACTAGCTATATAAATACAAGAGAGTTGTTTAAACATCCTTCCCCACTCAGCAACCTTCACTGCGTCCCTACTATTCAAACAGCAGACTCAGAACTTCTTATACTCTCATCTAAATCCTTTATCGCAGAGGCCCTCTTCACTTTCCAGCTTTATCTCCCACTATGTGCCAACACCCTCTTTTGCTCCCATCCAACAGGCCATCTCCCTTTCTGCCCCTTAGCTTTACCCTCACTGCATGCTTCTGTTGCCCTCTTTCTTTAACCCAATCCTCTGAACTGGGATGCTCATGCTGACATCTAGCATTTATTCCTCTGAGCATTTTGTGTCTGTCCTGCTGGCTGTCCCATCTTGTGTGAAGCCTTTCAAGATAACCAGCCCCCTCTTCAGCATGGAGTGATGCTCCTAGCTAGCCTGCTTCCCACTGGATTGTCTGCATCTCAAGGGAAGAATGCCTCTTTCAGCACCTCTGTTCTTCCTCTTCCCAAGCTATAGGTGTCTGGTCCCTGCATGTTACAGGTGTACCCCACAGAGGACGCAGATGTCAGAGAAAGGGGCAGGCAGAACAGGTTGTCAAAAGGAAAGGATATTTTCTCTCTCATGTGCCTGGAACTTCTGTTGTTTTTAAATGTCCACACCGCTTTTCATGAAGCACAGACCACATTTAAAGATCAAAGCTGCCATATGGAGCCTGCTGCGGTTGCTGCTGCCCTTGGCGTTTCTGCATGAGTTTAACCAGGTGTGGAAATCCAGGGCAATTCCTTTAATCACCACCACTTCGCCTTTCTCCCTCTTCCTTCTAGGAGTTACTGCAAGAACTCAAGCACCTCAAAATCAAAGTGGAAGAGTTGGAAAATGAACGGAATCAGTATGAGTGGAAGCTGAAAGCCACTAAGGTAAAGGTGGTTGTGATATGCACGGGAGGGTGCACGGAGGTTCTGTGAATGGATTCAAACTTGATTTCCAGCAACCTGAGTTTGAAAATGCAAGTCAACACCACCATGTTAAATTACAGCCCCACCACCCACTAACTGTACAAATACAAGCAAGTTGCTTAAACATCCCTTAAACACATAGCTGTGTCCAGACTGTGCAACAGACAGATTGGATCTAGGAAGGCTCCTTATGCAGAGCCTGGGAGAATGAGCTATAGGAAGATGGTAACTAAGTCTCCTTCCTCTCTGTGCATCAGACAGCATGTACCTGATCTAGAAAGGGCAGTGAAAGAGTGAGAAAGTGAGGGAACCAGTGAGCAAGGTAGTGACGGCCCATGAGTGATGAGTCCTACAGCAGATGAATAGCAGCACGATACTGGCTGATACTTTATAGTTTGATATGAATGCATTCCTAAAATGATATACAGTTTGAATTATTTTTTCAATCAAACCATATTTCTGTTAAACTCAGGAGTTTGCTGTGTAAAAGACACCAAGCATAAAATCTTCTGTGAAATAAATTTCTTCCTTCCCTCTTTATTTCCCCCTAATTCAAATGCAGATAATAAAACTAGTGGAATGAATTCAGTCCATGAATTTATTTTTTGCCCTGCATATTGTATTTAAAATGTCAAATTAGGCTGTCATTTAAACATTGGGAAATTTCATATGAAAATACGGTTAGGCTACTTTTAGTTTTTAAAGGAATCTGTTGTCTACAACAATCTATTTCAAAATAACTAGCAGAGCATAAAAGCTCCTAGCACATAGAAATGATTAGTGTTTGAGAAGATGAGGGTGCTTATTACCCTGATTTGATCATTATACATTGTATACATGTACTGAATTACCATACTTACGCTGTTCTCTATAAAGATGTGCAAAGATTATGTTTCACATAAATATAATTTTGGTGAGGGGAGAGAGAGGAGAGTTGTAAACAAGCCAGGAGCCACTCTCAGTGGAAGAAACCTGGGCAGGCTGCCTTTCCCTGAGGTTCCTGCAGCGACGCCTTTAGTGTTACCAGATGGTCCGTGCCGGCAGTATTAATTTTTGCTTCTTATTGATTTTTTGTCATATTTCTTGCTAGGATGTTCTTAAATTCTAGTTTGTAACTTTTTTCTACAAGTTAATTGTTAATGAGTATGAAAACAACCTCATTACAGAAAGTTTCCAAACCATAAAAAATTCAAGGAATCAAGAGCACTCAAACCACCCAGGAGCCACCATGGTTTATATTTTCTTCTAAGTTCTGTTCTTCTCTTTTCTCTGTTCTTTTCTTTTCTTTTCTTTTTTTCTCTCTCGCTCTCAATTTCTGGTGCTAATCATTTATATACAATTGGATATCATGCTTTTTCATTTAAAATTTTTAAAAGAAAATGCTGAACACAATATGCATGTCTGTGTAATGTATAAGTATAAAATAGTTAGCTTCACTATTCTACCAACGATGAAACCGAGGCACAGACAGATGCAGTAACTCTCCCAGTCAGGGCGAACCTGAGCAAAGCAGTTGTCTGTGCCTTGGACAGCTGTTACCTGGGGGCAGCCTTGTATGTGCTGTGCTGCAGTTATCTGTGCTGGGAACATTTTTTTTTTGTCCAGTAGCTCAGAACCTTCCCCCTTGCTGTTCCACTCCAGCGAGTGCTGCTGTGTGGTGAAACCTTTGAAGTTGTGTACGCCACCCTCGGTTATAAAACCAAGCAATCTTTTTAAATTACCCAAGCTTTTTGCCTTGACATGTAGATGCTAAGGATTATTTAATAATTACCAGGTGTGGAGTACCTCCTGCTTGCCGGAAGTATTGAGCCCTTTGTACAATTTTCTCATTTAATTCATAAAATAACCCAGTGGGGTGTATTTTAGTTTTTTATTTTTCTGGTAAGGAAAGAGGGACTCAGAGTGCCCAAGGGAGGTTCAGATCTGGGTCTTTGGCGTCAGGCTGATTCCTCACAGGGAAATTCTGCCCTTTTGTGGAATGGAAGTTCTCCAGTTTTCTGCTTGAGCCTTCTTAGTCCCTAAAAGGGCTTCCTCTTTGAGTGCAACAGCCATAAAGTATGGTCTCTGGGTTTACTGAGATACTTTCAGGACCCGGAGCCCCTGTGACTGTCTTGCCCGCCTGTCGGTCTGCCTGCTTGCCTACCTATCTTCGACCTCTTGCAGTGCAGCATTAGCTTCCATGGAGCATACATGACTCTAATGGTCATGGAGAGGGCTGCTGGGCTCTTGGCCTCCCTGCCTTGTGACAAGTACCACTCTGAGGATAGCAGAGTGCCTGTAGTTTGTGAACACTGGCACCGGGGAGGTTGGGCTGAGTTGGTCTTTGGAGTCCATAGTACATACATAGATGACCATGTCCAAGGGTAGGCCTCAGGTAGAAGACCCCTCAGAGTGCCACGTGCTAGGCTCTGCCTCTTAGGCCCACATCATTGAAGTTCAGCTGTGGGCCAGCAGAGAAGTATCAGGTTCTTCACACAGGCCAGCACTCACCTTGTCTGCAAAGAAAGAGAGAAAAATGAGCAAAAAAATATGCAATGAAGCCTAAAAGATTATTTTTCTAGAGTAGTCTGGCCCTTGTCGACATGAGAGGGATTAGGATTGAGTGCTGCAAAGCGCAGCTTTTCAGGGGATGCTCACCATTAACCATAAACTCATGGCTACCTGAGTGAGCAGGGGCAAGCTGCTCCACCACTGTCTCAGGAAGCACTTTGGCATAGTCAGATGTGACTCTCTGCCTTTATAGGTAAGGAACGAGCAGAAGGACAGTGTTTGATGGTGAACTTTGCAGTAAGGAAGCCCTACCCCTTATCACATCTCTTTCCTTTGCACAGCTATCTCTGACCTATCAGGAGTGTTAGGAAAAGTTTGTTCAGAAACCCTCAAGGAGGGGAGCGGGGAACCCACACCTCATAAGAGTGGCCCTTGTTTGTCCTGTTAACTCAGATGCGACAGCCTGGGGTTGGTTGGAGAAGTCAGGCTGGGGTTTCATTCCTGGCCTGGTCACCAAGTAGATCTCTGACTTCAACACTGAAGCCTGTACTACTTCAGTTTCTTCCCAGGAACTTGCAGAGAAATTTCTTCTTCCCATCGTTCTCTGGGAGGACTTAGTGAGATTTGATGGAAGAAAGCAGTGGGCATGGGCTTGATGCAGGGTGGATGCTGGGTCAGTGTGCTGAGTCCAAAAGCAAGGCCTTCAGGCAGAGGGGGACCAAGAGGACCAGTGTTTCTTTGGGTACTTATGGTTGTTCAAAGATTAACTTGGGCTTCTGTGGGGGGGACATCTACACCCTCAGGACCAGAGTTGGGACTGATTAGAGGCTGCCGCATGAGGAAGGGTAACCAAGCATTTGCTGTGTGTTCCATTGCTTGAGCATCAGTTCTAATGTCTTTCTTATTTGGTTGATGCTTGGAAACTTAAACAGATTATTCATAGGGGAAGGAATAGGATGCGAGAAGCAATAGTAGTAGCATTTATTGAGCATTTACCATATAGTAAGTATTAGACTAAGTTGTTCATAACCATTACATTATTTAATCCTCACGGTAGTCCCATGAAATAGGTACTAAATTTCCATTTTATAGATGAACTAAGACTCAGAAAGATTAACTTGCTCGTCTGGGGTCATCCAGACCAGCACATGGGAGAATACAGAGTTTGTGACTCCAAAGTGAAGGTGCCCTTGGGGTGGGTTTGGTATAATTTTGATCTTATAATGAGTAAGCCACACTGAGTGTAGTATGTGAAGTTTAACTCTTCTTAGTGGAGACATGGGAACCACCCGGGGCAGCTGCCCATGTGTGTTCTTACATGAGTCTATGTGTACTATGTGGTGTTATATTATGTGGTGTATATGTATTTTGTTTTATTGCAAAATTAGTATATATGCTAAGCCCACCTGAATTGTATGGGCATAGATGTGGGCAAATGTACACATGTGGGTTAAGGCTGAGTGGAGGCATTGACTTTGCACAAAGTGTGGGAGAGTGTCAAGAGAGGGAACAGAGTATCTAAGTGCTGTGTCATGAATATCTTGAGAGAAGGAAGACCCCATGCAAAACAAGAACTGTCACCTCCGCAACAAGAACAGAATCTTCCCCTTGCACACATTCTTAGCTCCTTGGGCCACAGTGGCACCTGGGCCTCACAGAGCAGGAAGGGAAAGCCCGATCAGGTAGGAGGATGAAGAGGAAGGAACAGTTTAATAGCCAGGAAGAGTAAATTCATTCAGCAAAAGTTCTATCCTTTAGGGAGGGTCATGAGCTCTTCTAACTCCTCTCAGCTCTTAGGGCCCAGTGGATAATGGACTCTGGGCTCTGACATCAGGCAGTCCATGATGGTTCAGTTGTCCCTCTGACCTGATAGGGGTTCTCTGTTGCTTTTTCAGGCAGAGGTAGCCCAGCTGCAAGAGCAGGTGGTCCTGAAAGATGCAGAAATTGAGCGTCTGCACTGCCAGCTCTCTCGGACCGCAGCTTTCCACAATGACCACACAGACAGAGGTAACTGGATTGACTGTGACAGATGCAGTTGTCCTGGGCCCTGGGCTCACTCTTAAGTATGCACATGCATGTATGTAGGTATGGTAATGTGTGTGTGAATGCATCTGTGTGTGTGAGCATGGCCAAGTAAATGGATGCATGTGTATGTCCGTATGGGAGCCTATAAAACACAGCATTACTATTGTGTGGAATCATGCCAAGGACTTCTCCCTTATCCAGAACACTCAGCTCTGAGGGCTTTCCTTAGGCATTAAGAGTAAATTGAAGCTTTATGTGTCCCTTTCTGGAACTTTTACTGAGAACATAAGAAATACCCAACTCTTTCATTTATTGAAAAGCATTGTTTCTGTGTTATCACCAAAGAGGAAGATTAACAATTCATCCAACCTGGCATTTGCGCAAGGCCCTGAAGTTGAAGTTGCAGATCATTTCTTTCTCACCCTTTAGACCTACTTACAGCTCATTTTTGGAAAGACCTTTCCTTGCTGCCCTACCTCAAGTAGATCCCCTTAGTCCTGTTATTCTCTGACTCAGTACCCTTGTTTCCTTCCTACCACTTGTAAGTTAGCAGTGTTATATTTTGGGAGGTCTTCAGTCATCCCCACTCTGAAGCAGATTTGTTTAAGAACAGATCTGCAGAGCTCACCTGGTACCAAATACAGCCCACGGTAGCCTTCTGTGAAATAATTGTTAATAAATTAAAGGATGATGACTGATTCCTAAGGAGTTCAAGACTTGTGGGTTACAAATAGAGGATAAATCTTCAAATATAAATATTAACAAACATTGTATATATGGCTGTGTAACATGTATGCAGGCTGATCACACATCTTCCAACTTCCCACTTGCCCGCTGGCTGCTGGTGGTCATGCAACCCTGTGGATTGGTGGCGCTGTCTTGTCTCACCTTGGGCTCAGTGCAGCACAGCATGGGTCCACGCTGGGGTGGGAAGGCCATGCATCCCTACAACAAGAGCTTAGGCTTAAAAAATAAATGAGTAACTAGCATCCTCCTGTCTCCCCCAGTCTTTCATCAGTGTCCTCTCAGGACAGTGCGTATGTCACCTACCTGCCAAAGCCAACCTGTGAAGGCTGGGACATTCTCAACCGTCTTATATGCCAAGCCTGGGTAGAGAGTTCCTGGTACCATAACTTCAGGCCCAGGCAGCCACCCCCTCTACTGCATGATTCCCCTCAGTCCAGGCCTTCCAGGTCTGCCCCAGTCCCATTATCATGTACCTCCTGGAGCTGGCCGTTTGGTCATTTGCTGCTCAATTGGGTTCTGACCAATAAGTTCAGGTGTGGCAATCTTCATCTAAAATTTACCTCCTGTACTCTTCACCCCTCGCAAACTGAGCTGCCAATCTGATATCAACTGCTAGGAGCCTAAAAAATAAGCAGATCCCCATAACCATTCATACAAGGTCCATACATTTACTATTCCATGTCTACTGAATGTAGCAAGCATCCAAAAGGAAATAGGATGCCTGTACCTTTGTTCCCTCAGCTTCTGTATTTTTCTTACGCAGCATTTCTGTTTCCTTGGCAATACTCGGTTTAGGAACAGTTACAAGTCCTTCCTTCGAAAATTGGGGTATGTTCCACTTCCTGGACTCTAAATGTCTTGTGAGGAACCCCCTTTTCTTCAAGCACTGGCCTTTCACTTTGCTCTTCAGACAAGTTTGAGAAGTCAAGTGAGTCCCAGTGGGGTCTAAAGTGAAAGAAAACCACAGGTTTTCTAACACAGATCACTGCCAAACCTTGGGCCCATGAGGAAATTCTATAGGCTTATGATGAAATAAGAGTTTTCCCTTAACCATAGAGTTTGTTTTAATATATTTATTGGTACATCTAAACATTTTAAAATGATGACTGTATCATCTTAAATTAAGCCAACTATAAAATTCTCTCACAAAATGATTAACCCACAGCCTCCATTCACCTGTAAACATTTTTTTTCTCTTATTTTAAATTCACTTCCATTTATCATCTGTTCAACTGTATAATTTTTTCCAAAATCATTCAGCGGCCTCGGGACATGCTGATATACAGCAATAATGTCTGTGTTCTTAGGAGATGTTGATTGTGAAGGATTTTTGGCTCCTCTGTGTCACTTTTGAGTAAATGGCATTTTTGTTTTGCCCATAAATGTCTATAAAGAAAGGACACAATAGTAGATTCATTCACTTAGTTGTCTAAAAATATTGAATGGGACCAACTCTGTGCCAGATCACCATCCCAAGTTCTTTAAAGAAATAAAGGAGCCATGCTCACATGGACAGGCTTCAAGTTTGGACTTGTGGGGCATCTCAGCATATACAAGCAGCTCTTGGTATTTATATAGATAATTCTTTCTGTGCCTAAATTGTTCTAGACCAAGAAATTCAGCGTCTGAAAATAGGCATGGAAACACTGCTTGTTGCCAATGAAGATAAGGTAAGATGGTCACTGGATAATTCTGTCCTTTCCTTGTTGACATCTCTAGCTCAGCCTGGGCCTGCTTGTCTGCTTTTCTGGACAGAGGGATCCCAGCAGGCCACTGGCTCAGGGAGGGCTCAAGAGAACAGCTTCGGCCTGTGAGGGACTCAGCATCAGCGCTCATTTTTTACTTTGATGCATGGGATCTTTGCCTAAATGGACTCTCCAAAAGGCAAATTGGAGCTCTGCCTGTTGATGAGAGTGTGGGGAAAAGCTACCATTGTGGTTGCTGTCAACATGGTAGCTCCTGCTTTGACTCCTAGCAAAACTCGAGAAGAGTCAACCAGTCTCCCATGTACACAGCCGATTTCTATGACAGAACCATCATAGAAGCGCTTGGCAGCACGCGGTGCCTCACTTCACCCCGTCGCCTTGTATTCTTCAGCTCTAATTCCTGCATAGTCATAAAATAACCACATATCAATGAAAAGCACTTAGTTACTATAAACCTCTCTCTGAGAATCCTAATGCTGCATTTTACAGATGAGGCAACAGACTCCAAGACCATCTTATATGCCAAGCCTGGGTAGAGAGGCTTTTGCCCAGAGTCAGGTAACTAACGGATAGCAGGGCCAGGGTTCATACCCAGGTATATCTAATTCCAGCCCTAAATCCCTAGACACTTCCCTTGAAAGAATTGATCCCCCCTGGGGATTTCTTCTGCTGTGCAGCATTTCTCAGGTTCATAAGGAATAGGTGAGGTATCAGGATAAATACAACTTTGTCTTAGTCTTACTTTGTTTAGCTACAGAGGACAGCACTGAAGCAGGAGGCAGATTTCATCAGTGGCTACTTCAGGAGTGCGCTGGGCAGTGAGGTGCATGCTCTGCAATGTGTAAGCCCCTTGAAGGGAATGTCAGTGACTGCTGACTATAACCTTCATGTACTCATGTCTGCAGCTGCCTCCGAGGCGGACTTCAAGGCCCCAGGTCTATAGGATGGACCCACTGTCTCTTTCCTTTGGGATGCTCCAGAGTTTCCACCTGGAATTTCTTCTCAGTGTGCCCAGGATATAGATAGGCCCCTAAACGAAATCCCCTGAGGTACCAGTGGTAGTGTAAATTTATACCTGCTGTCATACCACGGCAGGACCGTCGGATAGAGGAGCTTACGGGGCTGTTGAACCAGTACCGAAGGATGAAGGAGATTGTGCTGGCAACGCAAGGTAAGGAAGGACAAGCACAACAACTTCACTGGAAAATATCCCATCTTCTTTATTACATCTCAGGACAATTCTGTCAGACTCTTTATCTCCATTTGGAAAAGATCTACTGAAAAACAAAATGGAGCATTTAAATTGTCCTTGAGTGTGGGAAATTGGCAGCTTTTGATTTCTACAAATTTTATCAAGTGGTAGTGAGTTCAAAATTTCTAGGAACTATCCAGATCACTCAGAAAATGAAGGCTTCAAGTTTACTCCTTGGGAATTCTCACCCCTGGACGGGCATCTACACATCTTTTCAGGATACTCCTTAGAGATAGAAAGGAGAGACAAACCTGGATCAGAAATCAATCTGCCCTTACTGGGGATTGGAGCTTGTCTACTTCTTAGAAATCTGGAGCTCCTGGAAGACTCACAGGGCCCCTGAGAGCCTTCCTTGAATTGCCTGATGCCTGGGTTGCCAAGGAAGTCACAGGATAAGGAAAGGATAGGACACATGTTTACTCTGAGTAATTATATTCATAGACCAGCCCTCAGGCTTAAAGGGTCGCGTGGAGGGGAGCAGAGGCTGAGGTTTGGCCTGTCTTCTGGTTGCGGACAGCTTGGTAAGACCCTGGAACTTTCAAGGCTAGGACTTTTCCTTTTTAATCAGGGAGAGCTGTGGGTTTCACACTTGCCACCCGGACTGGTACACCGTGCAGGCAGCATGTGTGATCTTTTGGGCACCAGGGTGCATATGCCAGGCTGCCTGCCTTGCTTCTCAGGCCACTGTTCTGGACTTTGATTACCTGGAGAAGGAGCTATTTCTCAAGAAAGAACTATTTTTCAAGGTGTTTGAGAACCTCTGATTCTGACTAAGTTGTTGCTTCTTCTTGAAAAGGAGCAAGATGTCCTGGGCTTCTGCCAGCCCTCACACACATGTTGTAACCCTTTTTTTTCTACCTCTTTATGATCTTGGGCCAAGACACTTTCAAGGCCTGACAGCCTGTGGCCAAGAAGTAAGTAGGTTGGAGGCAAGGGATGCCTCACCTCTGTTCCAGGCATCAACTTTGACCTTGAAATGACCCTCATGACAGCCTTGCTTGCTCATATGCCTTAAGAATTTTCCAAATCACATTCTTGATTTCCTTTTACATATTTATTAATAAAGGAGAAATTATGTTATGGTTTTAGGGTGCAGTTTAAGAGTTTCTGAATAATTTACACAGTAATTGTCTGAATTCCTTTTCTGTTGCTAGGACCCAATACTGGACACCCACAGTTTAAAGGAGGCCTGGTTTATTTTGGCCCACATTTTTAGTGGGTTCATTCCATGGTCAGCCGGCTCCAAGGCAGAAATGGCAGAAAGGGAAGAGTCGGGGAGGGAGATCCATCCTTCCAAGTCACGCCTTCAGGGACCTGCCAAGCCCATCTCCTGGCAGCAAGAGAGCTGTGAAAGAATCAGTGGTTTAACCCACTAGCACCCCACAGCCAGTCACCTTCCAAAAGCCTACTGCTAACACCTTGGAGGGTTTTACAGGGCATTCTAGATCTAAACCGTAACAGTAATAATCCACTACCTCTGCATTAATGCTTCCAGGGTCTTCCGAGCGAACTCTTTCAGTCAATGAAGAAGAACTGGAGGGAAGTTTCAGAAAGTGGAGCCCTGCAAATAAAGGCCCCGAAGAATTATTAAAACAAGAGGTACCATATTTCCATCTACAGTTTGGGTTACAGCAGCCCCCAGAGCGTGATCTTAGCCTAGAAGGAGATCTAATCAGGCACCTGTCAAATACACATGTTCATCGTGAATAATGATATCTGTAGAACAGCACTGGCTTGGTATATCCTAGAACTTTCCCTTCTAATCAGGCTCCTTGTTTACTTTGTTCTTTCCTCTCTAGAATGTAAATGTAGACCAAAGGTGTTTGTTTTGTTTACCACAACTTCTTCAGAATCTGCAGTATTCTGGAGAAGAGATGAAGAGAATTTAGCAAACATGTGTTGAGAGATATCTGCAACTTTTGAAGTGATACATTTCTGTTTCATAGGTATTTCTTCAAGCCCATAGTCAGCACACAGATTTCCCATCTCTTTGATTTAAAATCTGGTCGTATCACATGAATCTCTGTGTGGTTAGACTGAATATAAATGAACAAACAAGCTCGTGAACACAGACCTTAGGTAAAAGAGAGACTTCAGCCTTGGGGCCAGAAGATTCATGAAATTCCAGAACAACCTTAGAGAAAAAGGCCTTAGAGTCTCACTCAATCCTCTGAATTAAAAGCACACAGTGAACCTGTTATTGGGTCAGAAGAAGCACCCCACATTTTTGGCAGTAACAAAACAGCAGTAACCAGGGCTCGCTCAGGACCTGTGTGTGGTCGCTGTGACGTGTACTGTACATGGTTTACCTGTTTATCCCTCGTAGAACCTCATTGGATTCTTAGTATATTGTGATGAAGCTGAGGATTAAAGAATCTAAATAGTGTACTCCAGGTCACACTGCAAATCAGTGGCAGAACCTGAACTCTAACCTGAGTGTGTCTGACCACAAAACCCAGCTATGCTCTAACGCTAGGGTTCTTCCTAGAGTAAACCAAAAGCACTCTGGGCTGTAGGAAAAGAGGCTGTCTTCGCAGTCAGTGCAGCGCTGAAGACACCCCCATTAGCTCATGCTTGCTTCCCTGAGATACTCTTTCCTTTCTGCCTTCGTGGTGAGCTCATTCTCATTCTCCCGCCTCAGGTTGGAGCTCACATGGCCTCCCTTCCTCGGCCTTCTGAACACTGCCCACCCTTCCCTCTTTCCCCACATGTGCTGTAGGTATCGATGCCATAAGGACAGGTGGCATTACTCTTTTATCTTTGCTTAGCTGTCGCATTCCAGCTGTGGGGTGTGCTTGCCCCTCACCTAGCATAGGGATGGCAGGCAATAGACATGGCTGATGTTTCTTAAGTGACTGTATCACTAGCGTTCTCCCTTACCAGCCACAGAATCTGACTCTGGTTAACCAAAGCCAACATGGAATGCTTTTGGAAGGCTGTGTAATGACTCACAGAATGAAAGGAAAAACTGGAGAGCCAAGCTCAGAAAGGGCAGGCGTGGCAAAAGCCTAGAGACCCAAGTTTCAGGATACTACTGCTAGAATAAGAACTTTATCTAAACTCTGGGGATTAGGAAGGAAAGGCAAGTTGTTATTATGATGATAATGATGATGAGGATGATGCCGCCTACCCACTTGGCATCTTCAAAGAGCAAGGTGTCATTTTGATGTATCCACCTTGACTGTACCCAAGAGTGAAAACATGGCTCCCCAAAGGAATCATGCAGGGAAGAGGGAAGGGTCGTCCCCAAATAGTAACTTTCCTCTCAGGTGTCCCTTCTTTTTTGATGCAGATGCCTCCAAAATGCAGCTCTCCCAAGGTGGGGCCCCCTCCTCTGCCGCAGAAGTCACTGGAAACCAGGTAGGAGACTTGGCCATCTGCCTAGCGTCTCTGTGCTTGCAGGTCCCTCTTGGGGTTCCTGAAATGCAACTAGCCGTGTGTGCGGAGCCTCGCCACCCTGCTCTGGGCACATCCAACCTTCCATTGTCAGGGATCGCCAACCAAGCCTACTTCTCCTGACCGCAGATGGGCTGCCTTTCCCACAGTTCTAGATCATTGTCACTGATAAAAGACCTGGCCAGAGGTCTTGGAGCCTCAGAGAGGAGGTGACTATAACTCTCCCATGCCTCCCAGGGCTTCTTGGAGTGGAGAGCATCCCATGATGTTTGTTTGTCATGTCCATCAGCCCCTCTGCAATGTTCTTTGGATGAATTGAGTCCTTTGACTACCCAGGCATTGTAGGGAGGGCCATTTCTTTTCACTGGGAAGTTAATCCAATGGCTTTGGTAACAGTGCACTTCTAATGGGCTGGCCATGGGATCGTTGACTACTACCTGAATGGTTCCTCTAAAATTAAGCAATTTCTAGATCACTATACCTATTCCTTACAAATGTTTTCAAATTTAGTTCCATGTGAGGGAGGCATGGAGATTTCACCACCATGAACAGGTTCCAGCCAGGGAGTCTGGGGAAGATGGCTACAGCATGACAGAAACTTCCCCAAAATAGTGCTGACTCCTCAGCTGTGCAGTCTGTACTGTCAGAGCCCAGTTTCTGAAGAACAGTTGTTCTCCTGGGGCAGTTGTTCTATGGGGAACAGTTGTTTCCCGTAGAAGAATAGCAATATCTGACAGGCTGATTGGCCAGTCATAACTTTTGCAGAAGAAATTAATTTATAATGCATTTGGGAAATCAACAATGAGGAACTCATACTGACCAGACTTACAAGAGACTAATATATAAACAAATGCTGATTTATTTCTATACACTAAGAAATATGGTTGCCAAAAAAACTTAGCCAGGTTACCCTTGAGACCACTGGCGGCACTGCCTCTTCTTTCCCTTTTGGTCCTGTATCTGCAAAGTAGCCCCTGTGCAAACAGCATTTCTCTGATCGGATTGCTCAGTGTGTGCAGAGCCAGGGCATCGGGCTGGAGGACCCAAGCAGGTGATGCTTTGGATTTGTGGCCGGCTGATATTTTTATCTCCACTCTGAGTGGGCACCAACTTCTTTCTCTTTGCTCAATCTTAGCCTCACAGACAAGCCAGCATCTGTGCTTTGCCTGTCCTTTGACTCTGCAGACATTGGTCTTCGTGTCAGCACATGGCAGCCACTTTCCATCGGTGTAACAAAATTAAGTGTACTCCAGCTTTTTGAGCAATGCCTAGGACTTTTCACTGGGATCTAAAGCCCTCACCAACATACTGTTGGACCAGGCTACTTCCCAAGGTGGGCCGGTCTGTCTTATCTATTGGCTACTGTAAGAGGGAGGGTTTTTTTAAATGCCCTGACCTTTACTTTACTGAAAGCTCAAGACAGACCACTGATTTAGCACAAGGAATGTCCTCTGTATGTTGATACCGTGTACCGCCTTCTCTGGTAACTATCTCTTTGTTTTGTGTTTGTCTAGAGCTCAGAAAAAGCTCTCCTGTAGTCTAGAAGACTTGAGAAGTGGATCCGTGGATAAGGTCAGTCATCAGTCTACCACCAAGATTACTGAGATACTTGTCTGGGCCCATCACAGTGCGAGGGTATGCAGGTGAATCCTGGTCCTTGCCTTGGAGAGAAACCTATATAGTTGCTGGGGAGGCAGAATTACATGAATATTTTTAGAAAAAACAGACAGGTTGGCCCAAGGCAGTCTTGCGACAGGACCAGTCAGAAAAAGCCGGCTGGAGTTGATAAGCATGTGGTTGTGGTGGGCAAAGATTTGTTAAAGTCTGGTGCATACTGGCAGGTTTTGGAAAATGGTGGGGGAGCAGGAGAAGGACAGTCAGAGCCATGCATCAGATCAAACCAGGGAAGGTTGATCCGATACCTGGCTATTGGCCCCATCTTCCCAGGGCACTAGGCATCATTGTAGAAATTTTGAATGAAGTAATGTGGATAAAGGACACAATCCCAAGAGTCAGATCTGGAGTAACTGAGAAGACTGAGAGGCAGCTTTTTAAAAACCATCTAGAAAAGCTATGAAGAGGGCTTTGTGGCCCTTTACTTGAGGATAGCTCTTGACCATGTGGGTGGACCCTATACTGGACAAGGATCACAGGCTCTTGAACTTACCAGAGAACAAGGACTCCTGTCCTGATAGAGCCTCCAGCAAGCCTGTGCTGTGTATCATTTCCTGGACTCCAGCAGAGTGCCCACGTCCCTAGTGGTAGTGGAGATCCATAAATGCTGGAGCCGTGCTTTGCTTCCAAGGCCATGTGCTTTGTGTTCCCCGGTCAGGTAATTAGCAGCTACTCAAGACGTCTGTCCGGTGTTGGACAGAGACCTATATTAGTTCCCATGGATAGTGATACTTGAGATGAAGGTGTTTGTGTGTGTGTGTGTGTGTGTGTGTGTGTCTGTCCGTGTGCCCCTTTCAGATGTAAGCAGACAGGTAGTCCTGAATTTTTGTTTGTGACTAACACAGGTCTCTTTTTCTCCACACAATCAAAATCTTTGTCATTCCCTAGTGTGTCAATGGGAACCAGCTCTCTCCTGTTACAGAACCCAAGGTACGTTAACTTCATGTCTCTATCACCTATCTGTGGTGGGACTGTTTGCTAGAGTGTTATAGCAAGTCATAGCTCTGGAGCCATAAAATATGTTAACCATAAAGAGTAGGAGGGCAATAAGAAAAGTAAAGTTCTTTTCCCCATTATATCTTTATGTGCTCTCATATGTATGGCTTTTACCGACATTGCTTGTGGGATAGGATTTGTTATTGTCACCCCATGTTATAGACTTGGAGAAATTAATCCTTAACAAGGTAATCTAGATTTAATTGCTGAGAAGGGAGATAGAGTGGTCTTAGCACCCAGAAGAGTGTGACAGTGTTTATCCTTTGTATGTTGATGTGTCACAGTTAACAAACACAGGAGGACACCGGGTCTCCCATTAATGAGCAAGTTATGTTATAAAAATTCCATTGGAGCTGATTTTCTCCTAGGAAGTCTGTTGTGGAAGATGAAGTCTCCAGATCAGTGCACAAATGTAAACCGATAATGAACTGAAGCTTTGTGTGATTTGCATGACTTCAGCCACACCCAGCCACCATGTGTAGCATTGTATGGGAAATGTGTTGGGCATGGGCCTCTGTGTCTTCTGCTTTTCCCACATGGGCTTTGCTTGAGAGGGTTGCTTTTTATATATTTACACCAGTAGGACAAAATGGGACATCTCTGCCCTTCAAACAGTATGAAAGGAAGATCTTGTCTGCACCTCTGCCTCTAGCAAAGGGACTTCTCTGCACTTTCACATTTATAGCAGTTGGTGTTACAATTAGGCAGCCATTCCTTGCGCCACCTGAACTGTAGAGCAAAAGTCGGCCTAGGGCTGGAGATTTAGCTCAGCGGCAAAAGCGCCTGTCTGGCAAGCACAAGGTCGTGAGTTCGGTTCCCAGTACCAGAGAAAAACCAAAAAAAAAGTCTGCCTAATCCACTGTCTCTGTGCTTTGGATACATGGTCCCTTGATCCTGGGGTCTACAGTCCCTGTGATCCCTCGGCAAAAGCCTTGGTGTGGAGACTGTGACATCTACTGCCCAGAAGACACCCCTTCCCCCTTCAGCCTCCCAGGGGCCCCTCGCAGATGTTTCTAGGCACACGTCTAGGTGTCTGTCTGCTGCTTTGGAAACACAGTTCACTCATGGGCTCAAACTTGGAGACATGGATTTGATTACCAAGAAATATGAGCGATGTGGGATTTCTTAATGAAGAGAAAATATAAATATTCTGGATTAAAAGTTTGATTCTAATGTAGCTTTGACCACAATCAATAATGTTTTGCAACTCAGTTCAATATGGCTGCCTCTTTAAACACACACACACACACACACACTGGACTATACTCCCGGGACCATTCGCAGGCGCAGTAATCTTTCTGTATCAGCACCCTCTAACCTGGGCCTTGCTTCAGGGGGCCCATTCTGTGAGTGAACTTGTTACATGGTAGACCTCCTTGTATGACTTTCCAGCTCTGAATATTAGCCATGTCTTCTGACCTTCCCCAGAATTGCATCCTCTGGCCTGGCTCTGCTGTGCTTTGAGTCAATCTTCCCTACTTCTGACAGCTCGAGGATGAAGTTCCTCCAGCTCTTTCCAAATGCTCTGTTCTCTGGAGTGAACACTTACTCTTGTTCATGAATCACCAGCCTGAAAAGCAAAAGTTTCTCAAAGGATTTTTAAGTTGTGCCCAGGCCACACTTGAATGTGATTTTGAGATGCTATCTGACACATGCCTTCCTTAGTCTAGGGGCTGCTGTTGTCGATTGCGGTCACTCTAGAACTCAGCGTGATATCTTCGGTGCTTCTGTTTGGCTGCTGTCCACTGTGTGCTCGCCCTGTGCTTAGTGTTTCACAGTAAACCAGAAGCGGGACTTGTTACCACTATGGTGTCTAAAAAGTACAAAGCAGAGGTTCTGAAAGGTGAAAGAGAAGAGCATTGCCTGTGCTGTCTTCACCTGGCCTGGAGGTGTTTGTGGTAACACTGCCAAAACCTGTTTTGAGGGCCTTTTGCCATCCCATATTACATGTGTGATACGGAACTGGCGTCATTCCCTGCAGTTCTTTAAGCCTTTTGAGTACTACTTTCCCACAGTCCGGGGTTCCTGGGGCTGACTGTGTATCAGAATAATCTCAGACACTAGTTAAAAATACAGACTCCTGGGGTGTGCTCCACAGGGGCTGACTCACAGGGCTGGGAAGGCAGCGGGTAATGCATATTTTTTTTTTGCAGTGCTCCAGGTGAGGGTGAAGCAGCCACTGTATGAAGCAGCCCTGGGGAACTGTTGATCTTGCCTACGTGTCTGATCTCGTCTACCTTCTATCTCACAGATAATCACAAACTTGAAAATCTCATGGTCTTAGTCTGTCAGGGCTCTAATTATTTCTCCTCACTGGCCAGTGTTTTCGGAATAAAGAATTTAGTTTCCTCTCCCAAGATCTCTTCTTTCTGAATCTGTTTTGAGGGGATTATGGTCAATGTTCATTCAGTAAATGAGCTGAATATTGGACAGTTCCTAGCACATGCATTTATAAGCAAAGTGAATTTGGAGATGAATCGATCACTTGACTTTTAGCTAAATGAAGAAGCTTCAGATGTCCCCATCACAGCAGCCTCTCCTTGTTCTGACTTGCCAGTCTCAAAATCTATTTTGTCTTTCATGTTACTTTTCTTCTGGGCCCAATCAAATGATCTACAGTTGATTCCCTCAGTGATATTTACTTCGGTTTCTCTCGCCTTTTTTTTTTTTCTCTCACTCTCACAATAGATTCCACTTTGTTTCCCTCGGGTTTGCAGATATATGAGTCATTATATCCTTTTTTCAACCACACAAATTCTGTTCTTCTTTCTTGTTTAATCAACCTGTTTCTTTGGGACACTTTATATGGCCAGGGCCCAAGCACGGAGCCTGTTGCACTGAAGTGGTATTTCACACAGTTCCTAAGGGAGCTCTGTGTTGGCGCGTGGCCATTTCCTGTTGTCCTCTTCCCCAGGTGTGTGTGCACCTTTTTGCTTTGCCTTAACATGGTGCTTTTCAAAAGAACTGTTATCACAGTGTGGACTTGATTGATTGATTGGTTGATTGAGACAGGGTCTTGATGTGTTCCAGGCTAGCCTCTAACGCCCAAACTCAAGAATCTTCAACTTAAGATTTAAGACCTTAAACTTAAACTTAAGGCCTTATACTCTGGTTTCTCTTCCGATCGCATAAATCTTTCACCTTCTTTTAAACTTAAGGCCTTAAACTCAAGAATCTCCTGCCTCAGCCTCCCACAATGCTAGGATTATAGGCATGCACCACCACATCTGGCTCAGACTTTTTCTTTTGTTGCTTCAAATTTAAACTCTGTCTTCTTATAGCATGGGTTTCTCTTAGTCAAGATCCACATAATTTGTGTACTTGGCCAAGCTCTTGCAGAGCTTTGCCCTGGCCTGGTGTATGTGAAGGGTCCTACTTAGCCAAAGCGCCTTGGTACTAACCACTAAAGGAAGTCTAGGATAACAGGGAAACCCAGCCCAGACTGACCTCAGCCTTCTCTCGGGAGTGTGTGTGTGTGTGTGTGAGTGTGTGTGCGTGTGTGCATTCAAACATACAGGTATGAGATAAGGCTCTAGATAGCAAATTCTGGCAAGAAGCAATTTGTGGCTATTAATTCAATGAGCCTCTGAACACTAGGCCATATGGCACAGGCCCCCCTTTGCAAGATATCTCTATTTTTCTGCCTCCTGCTCAGAAGCAATTACACTCAGCCCTCCATTTGGGCTTTACTCTGTCCCTGCCTCACTCTGTGGATAGGTTTCTTCCTTTCTTAGAACTCTGGTCTCCTTCCCTGACGCAGTCTTTGATTCAGGATAAGTGAAAAATGATTGCAGAAGAACAGGAAACTGTTGATGATATTGTTCCAGGAAATCCAGGAAAAGATTCCCTGATGAAGTTTGAGTTTGAGTTTGAGTCTGAGGGTTAATTCAGCATCTCTCTGTCTCTCTTTCCAATAGGACAGCTCTTTCCTGGTGGAGCAGAAATATCCTACATTACCTGGGAAGCTTTCAGGAGCCACGCCCAACGGAGAAGCTGCCAAATCTCCTCCTCCCGCCTCCCAGCCTGACCCCTCAGGGAGCAACCTGCTAAGGCTGAGTGAGTGTCTCACCTCTGACACTTCTAGTCTCACTGAATCAGATACCCGCCTCCACCACTGCAGCCCACAACTGAGAGTGGTGGCGATCAGGAGTCCTGGAGCGAGTTGTACCCCACAGTAGTCCCATTTTTAAAGGTTGTACCACACAGAACAGGCCAGGCAAGGTGTTTCCTAACACCTAAGCTCAGCACTTAAGGGTCTCAAAAAAACGGGCTATGTATGTGCCCTGTTTTGTCCAGCTGTAGTTACCCCATTTTCTCACCGTCTTCCATTTCTCTTTTCAACCTGTTTGTCCTTTCTGTTCATTCCTCTTTTCCGTCCTAGACATCCCTTCCACCTTACCCATCCCTCACTCTTCCTCTGCCATCTGATCTCCCCTCGTCTGTCTCCGCCTTCTCTGTAGCCTTTTTGTTGCCATTAGGGTGATAGTCTGGGCTCTTCAAGCAAGAGCACTTTAGGCAAATGGTGGCAGTGGCCAAGGGACAAGGATATCAGTCCAGAGGTATCCTTTCGGAGGGTGGGACCTGGAACCGTGCAGTCTTTGCTGCATTTCCTCAAGATAAACCATCTTTCCCCAAAAGTGGCAGCAGATTCATTTGGACCAAGGAGGGAACGCTGTGCTTCTGGTAGCATTCTTGCTACCCTTGACTCCTCTCCCTGCTGCTCTGTGAGCCAGCCTGTGAGTCAGCTCATGAAGGCCAGCTGTGCTGGGGGCAGCAGCTGAGATGGGCCCTTAAATGTGTGTCCAATGGTACTCAGCCTGGACTCTCAGCAGCTTCAGGTCATTCTGGTCTGAGTGAGCCCTGGCACATGAGAGCTGTGTGTGCAGCCCTCTGTTCAGCCTTGTTGCCCCCTGCCCCCACTCCACGCGTGGACACCTAAGTCTCCCTGGAAGCACACCGGAAGCATTTGGCCCCTCCTGTGAGGCTTTTTCTCAGTTCTCTGATGCTGTGGGCATGGCTCAATTACCATTTTCCCTACCACTCCTCTTGGAATTACTTTTCTTTCTGTTTGAGTTTTTCTCTCATTTGATAATGCTCTTTTGTTTACATCTTTGCTTCCTGTAACTCTGTTGGGCTGGACTTTGGCCTCTCTTGTTCCTTCATGTGGCTTCTCTGCTTCTTGGTTGGCTGGAGATCATGGCCGGAGTGTCAGTGCCCCCGTGTTAGGTACTGTACCTGTTCCAGGTGAGGTGGGGAGTGAGAATGCTTTTGTTTCCCGTTCCCCTACCCTAACACCTCCCCCGCCCAAGTTCTCAGCCGTGCTCCCCTTCTTGCCTGAATTCCCACATCCACTGCTGAGGGAAGAGAGCAAGCTCCTTATTGAATAACCCACAAATACTTGGAATGCAAACTCTTAGAATTTGAAGACATAAGCTTAGCCAGATTTGAAGTGTTAAGCTTACTAATGCCTTACCAAGAGAGCCTGGAATGTGCCTGAACCCCACTGGTCTCCGGGATTTTGGTGTGGCAGTCTGTGCCAAGGGCGGAGCTCCAGGACTGCCACAGAAGGATGGTCCTAGCTTGGAGAGGAGGGTTCCACAGCACGCTTATTACTCCCCTCAAGCATCATTTCATCCTTTCAACCTCAGGAGACACAGAAAGTGGTTGGGAAGATACTGCCATGACCAACGACATCTCATCCACCTCCTCGGGTACTGAGTCCACCCCCCAGTCTCCCCTGACACCGGATGGTAAACGGAGCCCCAAAGGCATCAAGAAATTCTGGGGAAAGTAAGTTGGTAATGATGATTATAATCATACTGCTTGGGGGAAAGTAGGTTGGTGACACTCAGGATCATATTGGTTCAAGTTAATTCTCTTCTTGGCGTAGCAAAGAGTCTGTGTAAGCCCCTGGTTCACCAGACATTGAGAGAGCTATAAAAACAGGGCAGTCATGTTCAGAGAAGAACTGGAGTTGTTTTTCAGGGCCAAGAGAAGAAGGTTGACACACACTCACTAAGTATAGCCAGTTGCCTACCGTGTCACCCATTCTAGGCATCTATCCATCCCACAATTCTCTGCAGCTTATTTGAAAAGACATAGGTGAGACTGGTTTCTTCCTTCTTAGACCTCTAATCTGTATCTTGAGAAACCTTTGAAGACAGTTGAGTAATTGCTGGCCCAAGTGAGCCAGTCTGAAATGAGACAGCAGCTAGAACCTCCTCTGAATCTCCTTTGAACCCCACGGGGAGTAGACCAAAGCCCAGAGGAAGCTTAGAATTGAGGCTGAAGACTGGTGAAGGAACTGTCACAGGTTGTGTTCCTTGCTCTATGATCTTTGATCTCCAGAGCCTTGGGTCTCCTTTGGTTGGAAAGGGGGGTGCACTGCCTCTGGGCCCTCAGGCTGCCTCTGACAGTGTCCTTGGATTGCTCTCCACACAGGATCCGAAGAACCCAATCAGGAAATTTCAACACTGATGCACCAGGGATGGCCGAGTTTCGACGAGGTGGGCTCCGGGCAACTGCAGGGCCAAGGTTGTCAAGAACCAGGGACTCCAAGGGACAGAAATGGTAAGGCTCCCTGGAGTCTGTCTATAAAATTGCTGTGTGAAATCCTGGCCAAGGTGGGGATAAGGATTGAACATCTCAGACCCTGCAGAGACGGATCGCAGGAGCCTTTAGTGCAGAGCTTCACAACTTCCCCGGTTGATACTGGCGGACACTTACCATGCTCACCGGTGCTTACGTCAGAGAAAGCGAGGGCTCCCTGAAGCTGGAGGTGGCTGAGCTGGAAGGGCCTCTGTACATCCATAACCCACTCTCAGTGCTTTGTTCACAAACCTCATCTCCCGTGGAAGGCAGCCTTTGTTTACTTTGCACATGGGTGATATATTTCCCTGCCTGGCCTGCCGCCCTTAGATTTCAAGGTTTTGCCAAATCCTCCTCATGTTTGAGACACAGAAATTTTCCAGATCCATCTGTGCTTTTATGGGTGTCCCTACAACTATTTTATACTCTGGGATCTTGAAAAGAAATATGAGAATGTAAAGACCTCCTGTGCATATCCCCCTAGGACCCTAGGCATTGGTGCCTCTAGCCACAAATGTGAATTCTCAGTAAATGTCGGGAGCTTAGGGAATCTAAGGACATGATCTGAGAAGTCAGAGACCGATTCAGGACCAATGATGGCTTACCTATTGTATTCCATAATTAGATATTCTAATTTACTTAGGTATTATCCTAATTCAGACATTACTGATGTATCTGGTTTTCCTGAGATGAAAAAATAAAGCTACAGTAAACTTGAATGGTTCATCTTGGTTCCAATTATGGCTGTTTCTTTAAGGATTGACACTAGAAGGGGAATTGCTGGGTCAGGGTCTAAGAACTTTTCTGAGGCCCTTTGGCATTTTCCTGGAACAGGACTGCATGGTGAGGGAGCCCACTTATATTCTGCTAGTCACTTTAGGGTGTAGGGTAACCAAGGTCAAGGAAGTTCTCTGCCAAAGGAAAAAATTGCAATTCCAGCACAGGGCTGCTTTGTCCGGAATGTTTCTGTGTTTTGTTAACCATAACAATGGTTGATAAAGGGAATAAGAATGAAGAGGTCTTGACGTGATGGCAGTGTTTATCTCAGCTGTGCCTGTGGTGACAAAATGAACATGCTGGTGGAAAAGAAAGGCTGTCATTACCCTCAAGCAGGAATTTCGTGTAATTATATGCTAATGCCCCCTGATGTTTACAGTTTGTAGATGTTTAAGGCAAAACCTTTTTAAAAATGTTGTCACTAATATGCTCATAGGAAAAGTAATTTGTTACTGAAAGCCTCCAGCCCTTATCCCTTTTTGTCTGATCAATTTTTTAAAAATTGGTATTTGACAATAACATTTGGTAGAAATCTCTCTCAGATTATGGAAAAATGATTCTTATTATCCACCCCCCCCCCTCCAGGTAAAATTGTACTGGTTTATATATGAGTCAGCACTGCTGTACAGGGAGTCTTATTACCCCCACATCCTTGTCAGCATTAAGTGTTGATAATTTTTATACTTCTTTTTTTTTTTTTCCCCAGCTCTTTACCCGGTACTGGGAATTGAACTCACAACCTTGCGCTTGCCAGGCAGGCGCTGTGCCGCTGAGCTAAATCCCCAGCCCCCAAATTTTTGTACTTCTGTAGACTTCCAAAACATTACATTTTTATTGCTATTTTGCATGATAATCATTCTAATTCTTCTTTGTGTGTTGTCTACATTTCTTGCCAATTTTATTTAATGATTAGTGTCTTTCTTATAGTCTTCTGTCTGCTCTCCATATGTTAAAATATTAAACTGTGTCTGATCATTGTGACAGGACATTTTTAGGCATATGGCAGAATTTTATTTTTGATTGGCATATTTGATATGTAGAATTTTTATATTTACATATAATCTTCATTAAGTTTTCCTTTGCATTTTCTTTCATTACTTTGTTTTTAAAATTTCTATGATTTTTTTAAAAACTATATTTAAATAATCAGATTTATTTTAATATATGAGGTTAGTGTGTGTGTGTGTGTGTGTGTGTGTGTGTGTGTTTCAAGAAAATAGAAATAAAGTGTCTTGTTTAAGGCAGACAGATTCTAGAGCTCCACGCTGGGTCTCATCTTTGTGGAGGGTTTTTCTGAATGGATCTGTTGAGTATATTGTCCTTCAGGACTGTAGTTTTATGAAGGGTTTCTAATCAGATCACTTCCCCACCTCAGACTCCATTCTAAAGTCTTTCCCCCACATTAATGGGCAGAATCAGATTACTCACAGATGTAAGGAAGCTTCTAGGCCTTTACTTGTATGGGCCCCTTCTAGTGTCCAGAGAGGAGCTGCTGATCGACGTGTTGACAGTGTCAAGCGTATGGAAAATTTTCCTAAGTAATTTAAACACAGCCAGTTTGAAGACTGCTGAATCTTTTTCTCTAGTTTTCCCTTGATCTACGCTTTCCCTTACATCAAATGATAGTGGAGTAGCCATGGGGCTTTGGGGGAACTGACTAAGGGGTAGTTCAACTGAGCATCCAACTAGTTTGGGCTTAGTAGGATATGTGTGTGTGACTTGCAGTCACTTCATATTTCACTTAGCTAGGTTTAGTTAACTCGCTATCATAGCGTAGCAGTGGCTTCCATAATTACTTTTACTTCTCACTTGCCAAGTTGCCCTGCACGCTGGTACAGAGATGCAAATCAGAGGTCCTACCTCAGTATGAATATGTCCTCCAGCACTGCATGCAGAAGTGTGGCAGTAGGGAGCAAAACCATATTTGAGATGAGCGAAACCAGAAACTAGCCTGTGGAAATTCTTCTCGTCTTCAGATCTGCAAAATCCCAAGCAGTAGTTTTGGTTCTGTTGAATACCCTGTCAAAACAGAAACTCTCTCCTATCAGGACTGTACTTGCTAATAAAGTGTATGCAATTACAGGTGTACCCTGTACTCTCCTCCACCATGGGAGCATCATATCTGATAATCACATATCTGATAATCACAGTTGCATCATTTTAACTGCAATTTGGAAAGGTGTTTAGAATGTGTCAGTAAAACAAGTGGAAAGATACGCTCTCTGTCATAGCCCAGTAACTTCCGGAGCACATTTAGCCGTAGTCCACAGAGGGAGTGAGAGCTCCTGGCTCTGAGAGGAGCTGAGGGGGTACGCGGTCCGACGCTGTGGAACAACACAGGTCTGGGGTGTGTGTGTGTATGTGGGGGGTATGCATGTGCATATGTGTGTGTGTGTGTGTGTGTGTGTGTGTGTGTGTGTGTGGGCACGTGAGCATGTGCACACGCACACAAAACCATCAGTGAGAAGACTGCTGAGATGAGGGCCGGAACTCCAGAGTGGTTTGAAAGGTCAGAGGTTTTCAAACTATTATTCTGAAAACACTTTATTTCTCCCTTTAGAATTGAAATGCTTTACGGATATATAAAATATTAATCTCCTTCCAATTTCCAGAAATGAAAAAATGAATGAAATAAAAAACCTAATCAAATGTGAAATAAAACTGAGGAGATGGACATTGAGAGAAATTATTTTCACATTAAGAAATAAATTATAAAGGAAAACAAAAGTGCCAGATCACATCAAAAGCTGTAAGAGCAAAAAGATAAATTTCAAACAGAAGCAGTGAGTAGGTTCCTAGATTGTTATTCATACAATTTCTTGCTAATTTTCCCTGATATACCAACCTCAACAAAGATAACATAAAACTCACGCTGCCACCACAAGGATGTAGGTAACACACTGATTCATGGATATTGTCAGCTCCAAAAATGTTAAAGATTAGCCACAGCACAAGAAAAGTTAATGCTGTGTAGTTTTACCACTCACTGTATAAAAGACACTTTGGATAGAGATTTCCCTAAATTTTAAACGATGATTCTAAAAGCATGCACGGCAATACCAATTCTAAATTGTGAAGCCACAACTTTTTAAAAATTCTAATTTAAAAAAAAAAATATTGACACTTGTCCTAGAAGAAAGACTGATCATCTGTGAACAGACAAAGAAGTCAGTGGATATGCACTCAAAAGATGAGGGTAAAAAAGAACTATAGCGGGTTTTTTTGTTTGTTTTGTTAAATTTGTAATTTTTTTGTGTTAGGTAGTGTATACATAATCTAGAGATGATGGTGCATGGGAGGATGTGTGTAGGCTAAATGTAAATACTATTCCATTTTGTACAAGGGACTTGAGCATCTTCGGCTCCTGAAAGCAGTCCCTCGTGGATACCAAGAGACTACTGCATTTTTTGGGAAAAGAATCGTTTGAACACCTGCTCTTCTGTATTCCATAAATTCCCATTTATTTTTAGAAATGACTATAAAGTTGCTTTGTCTGTCCCCACAAAGATTCCATTGGGGTGCTTAGAGTGCCAGAATATTCACACTTTAAATGAAAAATTGATGTCTTTAAGAATGGATGGCTCTTAATACCTAGTCTTCCTGTCTAGAAACATGATCTAATTCTTCATTTATTTATGTCTTTTCTTATGTTGCTCAGTTGAGTTTTATAGCTACTGTATCACCCCACTCTACCCCGATCCCCATATACGGTCTCACAGGGCTCAGCCATGCCTTGTTAAGGCAATTCCCTGACAATTTGTAATTTTGGCTGCTATGGGTGGAAAGCATTCGGATTTGTGCATGAATAGTATATGTTGACTTTTACAAGTTAGATACATATCACATGCATATGCATGTATGTATATTATATTACCAGCCACCTTACTAAGCTTTCCGGGGTTTTCTGGGTGGCAGTCATAACATCTAAAAATAATTGTTTTCTTTTGTTTCCACCTTCCTAATAGCTATATTTCTTTTATTTTTATCACTTCTTTTTCTGCACACAACTCTCAGACTACTGTCATTAATATGTGTTGATAAAAATATATATTGTCTTTATCTTGATTTTAATGTGAATGCCCCTAGTATTTTGTTAATAAATAGGTATTGGCTGTTGTTGGTTAGAAGATTTTTGGTTTGGGTTTTATTTTGTTTTGCTTTTGTTTTTTATGTTAGAGAATTGACTATCTCTTCCTAGTTTTCTAAGTATTTTCCTAAAATGGGAGTTGAATCTTGTGGACAAAATGATTTCACTGTGGATGTTCATTTTAATGGGCCACGCCCACCAGTATGTGGCTGGTCATACGGTGAGTAAGCAGTTTCCTAGGATTCTGTAGGCTGCCCTGTGCTGTAAGTAGCTGGATTGGAACTCAGACCATGCTATCAAGGAAACTGTAGAGTCTACTTCACTTGAGTGGGTTGCTGTGAAATTTCATTCACCTGCATCCATGATCATCTAGGTTGTTTGTTAAAAGTTCCTTTTATGGGAGGCTTTATTATGTGCAAAACCCCAGGCTCTCCACTGACAGGAATACGCTGTTTCTTTGCTTTCCAGTGACGCCAATGCGCCTTTTGCCCAGTGGAACACAGAGCGTGTGTGTGCATGGCTCGAGGACTTTGGCCTGGCTCAGTACGTGATCTTTGCCAGGCAGTGGGTGACATCTGGCCATACATTACTGACAGCTACACCTCAAGACATGGAAAAGGTAAGGGCTAGGCATGCGATAAAGAGGCTGCCATTTCTCCCTAGACCAGTGCATGGGACCATTGTATGGAGGGAGAGGTGAACCCCCCCACCCCAATATAAGATGGAAGGAAAGGCTGAGATTTCCGCTGTAGCTGCGGGTTGGTATCCAAGGGATCCGTTCCCACCCTCTCAGAGCATCTCCACCCTGACATGGCATCCTCTGAGGACCAAACTGCCTGCCAGAATTTCACATCTTGTCTTCATCTTTTAATTTTAGGAGCTAGGAATTAAGCACCCTCTCCATAGGAAGAAGCTGGTTTTAGCAGTAAAAGCCATCAACACCAAGCAGGAGGAGAAGTCTGCACTGCTAGACCATATTTGGGTGACAAGTAAGAACAGACATACATGGATTAAGTACATTTCTAAAGGTGGAAAGAATTTCTCTATTGAATGTGTGCCTCAAAAATAGATGTCTACTTCTGAAAGGCAAACGGGTTACTAAACCTTTTGGGGAATAAAAGCGGAACCCAAAATCTAATTTGCTGGGGGGGTGTTTTTGGCATCCACATTCTCCTATTCTCATGAACCCTAACATACCTATTTTTTCTGTATCTGTAGGGTGGCTTGACGATATTGGCTTACCCCAATACAAAGACCAATTTCACGAATCCAGAGTTGATGGACGAATGCTTCAATACCTAACTGTGGTGAGGACTTTCCCTTTCGATATTTCAGTTGCTGCGAGTGTTCAGCTCAGATGTGCCTGTGGTGGTTGTTTTAAACTTGGCTCCACCTCCTCCCTCAGAGTCTTTTGTGTTGGTTTTTTTGTTTTGGTTTGTTTTTGGTCTTTTTGAGGGACGGTCTCGCTATGCAAGGCTGGCCTTGAGCTCACTTTGTAGCTCAGGCTGGTCTCGAACTCGTGGCAATCCTCCTGCCTTAGCTTCCCAAGTGCTGGGATTACAGGCGTGTGCCACCATGCCCAGCCCCTCAGACTCTTAAAGCCTTAAAATATGTCAGTTGTCACAAAAGGGAATCTGTTGGTGTGTCTGTGTCCAGCTTTCTGACATATGAAAGATTTGTCTGTTTGGGGAAGAACCTCTGTGATCTTTTGTCACTTTGGAAGCTCTGGTTCCTCAGCCAAAATTTTTCTCTTCCAGAATGATCTGCTCTTCTTAAAAGTCACCAGCCAACTGCATCATCTCAGCATCAAATGTGCCATTCATGTGCTGCATGTCAATAAGTTCAATCCTCACTGCCTGCATCGGCGGCCGGCTGATGAGGTAAGGTGGGAGGGCAGCCATGCAGGTGTCCTGCCCCAAGCCAGTGTCCTGAAGTGTTGCTTATGAGAAAGTAAGACCGACAACATCACAAAATAGCTGCATTTCAGATTATCATGCTTGGGATTCTGGTACCCCTGTTGCCTGAACTTTTGGCCCATGGTAACCACTAAACTTCTAATCTCCCACCTTCGCTTAGGGAGACAAATAGTATGGGCAAGAGGGCAGTGGAAACAAAGTCATCATAGGAGATGAGAAGGTGGGACGAAAGAGAGAAGAAGGGAAAGACAAAATGGAAAGATGGTGTCAGAGCAGGCAGAGAAGAGCCAGGGGAGGTAAAGGAGCCCATGAGGAACCAGATATTTCAGAACAGGCTTCCCTGCTGGTAGATACAAAATTAACAAACTTCCAGCCCAGGCACACAGAATTCAGAGCAAGTCTTGCTAGAGAAGAAATAATGCAGGCAAACACAGCAACCAAGTCCTGGGAAAGTTCCTGATAATGCTCCATCGACCTCGGAGTAATTAATGGGTCCTGTACTGAGGGGTTGTCCGTCACATTCTACCTCCTCTTCTAACTCTACTTCCAGACAGATTGAGCAACTCATACCTCTGTCCTCCATCTCTTAGTCTCTGCTCTTCAACAGATATGTTTTGCATACTTTTCTTGTATCAGGCACAGAAGGGAGCATTTTGAAGATCGCGATGCCGTGTGAGATCTTTCTTTGTGCTCTACTAAAATGTTTGGCCATACCAGGCAGATTTCTTTTCCATAAATACTTGGCTCATAACTCAAAATTCTGTTGAATCCCTAAATAAAAAACTATATACCTTCATTTATTTCCCCTTAAATTAGGCTGAAAGTTAGTGTAACAAGAATATGGATTCAGATATCTCTGTGTGAAAGGCCCTGCAAGATTCAGTGAGAGCTCTATTTCTTGGGACCGGGAAGGCTCTCAGGCAGGTGGTCTAGATGGCTTGGGTCCCTCTGCATAAGGATCTTCTCTTGTGGTGAGGGATCTGGGTAGGATTGTAGGTGCTGACTTCAATGAAGTCTAACGTTCTCACTCTCCTTCTCTCACAGAGTAACCTTTCTCCTTCAGAAGTTGTGCAGTGGTCCAACCACAGGGTGATGGAGTGGCTGCGATCCGTGGACCTGGCAGAGTATGCACCCAACCTTCGAGGGAGTGGCGTCCATGGTGGTCTTATTGTGAGTGACTTTCTGGACTAGGCCAC
Organism: Chinchilla lanigera; assembly: GCF_000276665.1. Taxonomy (NCBI): domain Eukaryota; kingdom Metazoa; phylum Chordata; class Mammalia; order Rodentia; family Chinchillidae; genus Chinchilla; species Chinchilla lanigera. The sequence continues at coordinate 23,412,734 of NW_004955414.1, forward strand.
CTGCCACGGTACACGTTGGTTTGTTCAGCAACTAATTTCCTAAGGAACAAATACAAATTCTAGTGAAAAAATAAGGTACTTCACCTGAATTTCATGTATAATTTGAAGCCTCAGAGAAATTGTTTTGGTAATTTGTGACTGAGAATTAATACACCTCAAGAATACAAGATGGCCTCTGGAAGGACTTCCTCAGCTTCAGACCCAGAGGATTGTGGGATGGGGGTTTGCACGAGGGTCAGTGCTGAAAAAGGCAGCTCCACCTGTCCCTAGAGGAGCATGCAGACTGGGGAAGTGAGGGGGCAGCCATCAAATGTAATTTCCTGCTTGCCATGATATGGTCCTTGTCACCGCTCAGATCTGTCAAGTGGCAAAGCCACAGGGGAAATGTGGAGGCGGCAGCTTGGATGTCATCTAGATTTATCAGAGAGATCTTGCTTCTCTGCCGGTCTGTGAAGATGAGGTGGCAGTCAACAAATGTGCTAATGTCTCCTCAGAGCCAGGCCTCTCCTCGAGCCTGGGAAGGAGAGGGGAGTGGGATATGGAACAAGGGGTGGAGCTTCCACACTTGCCCTGGAGCCGCTCAGGCCCAAGAAGTTCATTTCTCGTTGCCCCCCACCTTGTGCCATCTGTGGGCACCCCTGGCTAGGTTTGTCTGGTTTCTTCTTAGATCCTGGAGCCGCGCTTCACTGGGGACACCTTGGCTATGCTCCTCAATATCCCGCCACAGAAGACACTTCTCCGGCGCCACCTGACCACCAAATTCAGTGCCCTGATTGGTCCTGAGGCCGAACAAGAAAAGCGAGATAAAATGGCCTCACCAGCTTACACCCCACTGACCACCACAGCCAAAGTCCGGGTGAGTCTTCAGACCCGTTCTGTGTGGTGCAGAGGTGCTGCCTCCCAGCCCTTACGTTACACAGTTGCTGCTTCAGTGCCCAGAGCCGCACTAGAGTATGCAGTGTGGGGGAGGAGGCACAATCAGCTTCCGCAGGGGAGTTTGGTCCTAGGGTTATTCGTCTTTGTTAGGCTGTTTCCTAATTTATCTCGTGTCAAGGAAGGGAGTGCAGGTTTGTGGACCCGGAAACCATGTGCAGGAAGTATCTATGCTCGGACAGCTGGGAGCTTGTCCTGCACCCCAGTGCTGGGATTACTCATCTGGCAAAATAGATAAGTCTGGGTCTGGGTTCCCTTTGATTAGGTCCATCCACATGCCGCAGCACCGTGGGGCTTAGTCAGAGCTGCCCGGCTAGCACAGGGTGTATACCGCTTGGCGGGTGTGCCTCCTTCCCTTGTTCTGTGAGGTGGCCAGCGTGCAGCTCTCCCGAGGTCCTGAGGTCATCCACGCACCAGCACCACTCCCTGGGGGTCCCTGAATCCCATAAAGACCTGCCTGAGCAGCACTATCCTCAGACGATGGCCATCCCAGACCGCAGGATTCCAGGCTGACCCTGTCCCCAGGGACTCACACATAGACCTCCTTCCCTGGGGGAGCAGGACAGCAAGTGCATTTGGGGGCGTCCAGGAGAAACAGTGCCGGGCCAAGAGGAAGACCAGCCCAGGGCTGCCCAGTGTGGTTCTGGAGTGCTGGGTGGTGCCCCACCATGTGGAATCCGCAGCTGGGATGAGGCATATCCTCAGTGCTCGGCCTCAGGTGCATTCCGTAGCCTGTGGCGTGCGTTAGGATCCCTGGCCATCTGGGAAACTAGGAAAGTTGCTGACGGAGCAGCAGGACAGAGTTTCAGGCAGCCTTAGGAGCAGGTCTTCTTGTTCAAGATCACTCGTCAGTTGACCCTTCCTTGGCATAGAAACTGCTCCATGAGCTCTGTTTGGTTCAGTTTTCTGGTAGCTTGTCTTATTCCTTTCTTCCTGGTCTGCTCTTAAATATTCTGTCAGTCATATGTGTCCTCTGGCTTGCTAATCATCTTCCCGTAATTCTGTATTTTCTGTGTTTTAGCCTAGGAAACTAGGATTTTCACATTTTGGAAACATGAGAAAAAAGAAATTTGATGAGTCGACAGACTACATTTGCCCAATGGAACCAAATGATGCCGTCGGTGACAGTCAAAGGGTCTACAGTGGTTACCGGGGCCTCAGTCCTCTTGATACCCCTGAACTGGATGGGCTGGACCAGGTGGGACAGATTAGCTGATGCCCTTGTCACCTGGCTTCTCGTATGCCTGAGCGCTCACAGCAGCACCACGTGTGTCACCATGTAACCGCACCTCACCCCCTGTGCCTGTGCATGGCTCACAGAGCAGTGCAGCGACTCTGTGCTCCTGGGCCCAGCCTCTCTTCACACCCTGCTGGCGGCCGGGACCTGGAGTTAGGCCTCTGCAAAGGGCCCTGGCCCCGGGCACTGTTGTCAGAGGTGGACCCAGGAGGAAAGACACTTAAAGAGGCTCTTCCATTGTTCAGTAATTCTTACTGTCCATCTCCAGCACATGGACTTGGACACAGGTCCAGAGACTCTGGACGAGCCCAAGAGGCTCAGCTCTTAGGCTCCACCCGGAGCTCCAGCTGAGGAAAAGGTTCCAGTGCCTTAGGCCTATGGGCCACAGTGTCTTGGCTGAGGGGACGCAGCAGGGATTTCTGCCACGGTGACAGTATCGTTGGGGTGTGCCTTACTACAGAGGTGGTCATTTCTTTCTGGTAATAAAATAATATTTATGTAGAAAGCAAACAGTGTAACCCATCTTTAATCTTGCTGGAGGAAGGGAGCCGGGCACAGCCGGAGGCGGCGTCCCACTGACTGCAGTGTAGGTGCCTGCGGCAGTGTGCCCAGTCCTCGGCCGGACACACTCGGGATTCAGCAAGGGGGATGGGCAAGGAGGGACCAGCGCCTTTCCTGGCGTCCTTAATAGGAGGCCTTTGGCCTTGCTACCTCAGGCCTTGCCTCTCACTGTGAAGCAGAAGGGAACCTGGGCCACACGCACGTCCTGACTGTAGTCCACCTCAGTCACGCAGACCCCGAAGCTGGTTTCCGTGTCAGCAGCAGGAGCCCCTCACATGGGTGGGGCACGGGGCAGCCGTGCTGGCAAGACTGTTCCTTTGCATGTTTTGCCAGCTTCTGGTAACTGCTGTGGGGCTGGGCCTTCTGTGCGGGCAGGGCTGGAACAGATCTGCCTTCTTAAAAAAATTTTTTTTAAAGATCTTGCCTCTTGGGGCTGGGGATTTAGCTCAGCGACAAAGTGCCTGCCTGGCAAGCGCAAGGTCGTGAGTTCGGTTCCTGGTACCGGAGAAAAACCAAAAAAAAATAAAAAAATAAAAAAATAAAGATCTTGCCTCTTGATTCAGAGGCTGAGTGGCTGATAATGAGCCCTCCAGATGGACCCTGTCTGGCTGGACACTGAGAGAGACGCCCGTGCCAGTCATTTCAGGTCGCCCCGGGGCCGCTTTTGGCTCCCTAGGGTCCCATGGGCCTCATCTGCAGAAGAATAACAGCAGTGCCCCAACCATCTGACAGCAGGGCAAGGCCAAGACCTCGCAGAGGCTGATTCTGTCCCAGATGGAGGTGATGCTGAGAGTTGTTGAACATCAGCAGCCTGAGGCATGGCCTGTTCCCTCTGGCCTCCACTTTCCCTGAAGTCTAGCTGCTGAGAGCAGTGGGCACAAGCTCCCCAGCCAGCAGCGCTGTGTGGTCCTGGGACCCAGGGCCACAGAACGCAGGTGATCCCCAAGGCTGCCACCTGACTGTGGCAGTGTACAGCCGGTCAGGCCGGGCTTTATTTGTCATTTCTTATCGTGTCCCGATGAGAGACTGCATGCGCCTGTTTTCCAGCCCTGCATGGAATTGTTTTGCCACTAACTTCCAGGACATCCTCAGGCAAGTCCCGTTCCTTTCTATGGGCCTCTGTTTTTCCACCTGTAAAACAGAGTTACACTGGACACCTTCCAAATCCACAGCATCTAAATGCAGAAGAAAGAAGAAGCAGGGTTACCTGTGGAGGAGGGCAGGGAAGGGGGCCTTGAGTAGTGAGGAGGCCCCAGCTCTATCAGCATCTTCCCCAGGATGCCTGCGGTACTGGAGCATCACTGCCTGGGGCTGGTGCCTGGGAGCTGTGATTCTGCCCAGCATCCTGCAAGCATTCATCCCTGCTGCCATTTGCTCCTGGGAGGTAGCTGGAACACTAAACGTATCGAAAAACAGCTTCTGACTGGCTCTTCCTCTGTCCTGCTTCTTGTATCCTGAATGTCAGTGCCAAGTGAGACCTCAGGAGACCATGTGCATGCAGTGTGGGACACTGGACGCCTTTCCTCAGGGACAGAAGCAACATGTGCCCCGACACCTGTCACTCCTCAGGCCTGGCACGTTCACTAACTGTCCCTCCAGGGAAGCATGCGCTGGAGAAGCCAGGCCTGAGCAGGACATGGTTTGCATGCTGTCTGCAAATTACAAGCTGTGCTCATATGTGCTGACAAAGCTGCTGCCCATTTTTCAGATGGCACCTTCGGAAGGCACTGTGACCCAGATAGGGCTCCTCTCCCAAGATATTCACCGTCTTACGGTAGGACTCTGACGCTCTCCTCACAGTAGGACTGGTGCCAGGGAGGCCCAGAAAGCCTGGTGTGGTGGTGGCCAAGGTCAGGGGAAAGTAAAGGATGGTGCTGGGTGCCGGCCTCAGAGCCTGAGTCCAGCCTGGAGGCAGAAAGCAGCCCAAGGGCCTTCCTTGGCCTCTTGCTAGGTTGCAGGCCTTAAATCAAAACCTGCCAGAGCATCCTAGATCTCGGGTCCTTTTCCCAGTCTGAGCTGGTGAGGAAACCAGGAGACTCTAGATAGATCAAAGCCCCATCTTTGTCTCTGTCCTGGCCTTCCCTGTCCCCAAGACTCCTGCATTTCCCATGCCACGCCTCTGACATCACAGCCATCACAGGCAATCTGGCTGTATCCTGCCATGTCCCAAAAGGCAAACCAGACCACAGGAGATAGCTTGCTCTCAGGAGAAGAGGAGCCGCTTTGCAGAGTGGCAGACCTGGTTCAGCTTTCGGCTGTGCCTTTTACTGGCTTAGGCACTTTGGGTGTGTCATTCCCTCTCTGAACCTTGGCTTTGTTATCTTTGGAGCATGATGAATAAAATCTCCCCTGCGAGGCTCATGGATTGATTAGAGCTGGCAGTGAAAGGCCAGCCACAGAGCGGGCTCGTCTTTGAGATTTGTACGTCCCAGGGCCCTTTACTTCCATCCTGAATCTAGCAGCTGTGGTGTCTCCTGGCACTGAGGCCCCGTCACCGCCCTTTGCTTCATGATCTCTCAGGGCACATTTAGAAGACTGTGTCTGAGGGTCAGAGCTCCCATGCATCTTCGCGGGATCACTTTAATGCAGCGTTCCTTTTGTTGGCCTACACACTGAAAGGTCTCTGCCCAACCTTGCCCTCCCTATGAACTAAGGCGTTTGGTGCCTTTTTCAAAAAGCAAGATTGCCTCTAAGATGACCAGTGCTATTTATTCTGACCCAGGGCTTAGGGTCTCTGAGACACCAGGAACCTGCATGCAGGGCACCAAGGTCAGACTCAGACCATGCCCGGTGCCCCCTGCTTCCCCTGTGGCTGGCGGGGCAGCCTGGCCCCAGACGCTGTTAAACTGCCCCTTTGGCTGTGTCCTTTCAGACCCTGCTGAGCCAGGACCAGCTGCTGAGCGACTCTCTCCCGACTGCCCCCGACTCTGACGACTGGAGATGACACCCTCTGTGGCCGAGAGCCCAGAGAGGCACGTGGGGCCTGCCCTTGCCTCAGAGGGGACCGGGCACACAGCCACCGCAGAGCCCGACTGCAGATGGGGCCGGCGGGGCACCTCCTCGGCCGCGGGTGCCGTCTGGAGCAAAGCAGAGAGTGGCGCGGGCGTCCGGGAGGCGGCCCCGGGTCCCGCGGTGTTTGTAGCCGTGCTGTGCTCTGCACCGCGGCTTTCTCCCTTTTGTACTTTTATACGAGGACTGCAGAGCACTTCTGCGGGGAGAGCAATGAGAGACCAGCACACAAGCTCCGAGGCTCATGCTGTCCCTGATGACAGCCAGGAGGCTCTTACACCAAAGGGGAAGAGCTGTTAGTGCACAAAACCGCTGCTGGAAAAAAAAAAAACATGTTCTGGAACTGTGTTCTGATGTTCCGTAGCGATTGTGGTGGGTGAGATAATCGGGAGTCTCTCAGAGACGTCTTCACAGGAACGTGTATTTGAGGTGAGAGGATATAGGGTGAGAGCAGTGAAAGTGTCCTCCTCCTACCCTTACGTGCAGCAGCGACCGGCTGGGTCCTGCAGTCTCAGCAGAATCCCCAACACACGCGCATGCTTCGCCTCAGTCTGATCACACAGCGCCTCCTGGTGGAAGGCCCTTGGACACTAAACAACGTGTTGCCGCGGCAACTTGCCATTGTCCTATCAAGCCTCCCTTTCTGCTGTCTCCCACCTGGGAAAGAGGCGCCGCCGAGTCCCCAGCGTGCCCCTTTCCTCCCACTGCATGGCTGCTCTAGTTCCAGCCTGGTCTCACCTGATTACCGAAGCTGGTCTCTTCTTTGGTCCCGCTCCCTTCCAGCTGGTCCCCTCCGTTCTCCTCCCTGCTCCCACGGCGCGCTTCCCAAAGCAGGTTTTAATCATGTCGTGCCTGGCACCATTCTGCTCAGAACTCAGTTACAGAATTTCCGCAGATGGTCATCCGGGCCCTTCACTGTCCTCAGCCTTTTTTGAGCCCAACGTTTGGCCTTTGCTCCCTCCAGGCCTTGGCTCCGGCCCCTCCGTCCCTGTGCCACCATTTTTCTCCCAGTCTCCTTCGTGAGGCCAAATCCTGCCTATTATGGCCCAGCGCAGGCACCACCTCTTCCATGTCTCTCAGGGAGGCTTCACTCCTTTTCTGACTGGAGTTCCACTCTGTCCCACTGTGCAGTTTTCCCCGGAGGCAATGCTGTAAGCAAGCCTTGAATTGATACGTTTGCCTACCATATATTCTCCAGTAGCACAAACCCACTGAGCGGCTGCTATAGGCTGTGGTCTGTACAGACAGAAATAACCCCAACTCCTGGCTCTCCAGCTGCTTCTTGATCCAGGTTTTGTTTAGCCAGGCATGGTGGCACACGCCTGTAATCCCAGCACTTGGGAGGCTGAGGCAGGAGGATCTTTGGGAGTTCGAGACCAGCCTGGGCTACAAGGTGAGCTCAAGGCCAGCCTGAACTGCAGAGTGAGACCCTTTCTCACAAAGACAAAAAAAAAAAGTCTTGCTGACCAGCGTCATTGATGTCTACGCTCCAGATGCGAGGAGCACCCCTCCTCTAGTTGTGACAACTGAATGACCCCAGCCTTTGTCAAATACTCCCTAAAAGGCAAATTCGTCTCTCTTGAGAACTACTAGGGTACAGGCTAAAGTCACAGTGGGAGGCTCAGGGAAGGAAAACTCTGACATGGTCAGGCATCCAGTCAAGAAAGACCTTACAAACCCGGCACCTTGAATATATCCCAGGGGCAGGAAGTGGCTGGGGTGGAGACCAGAACAAAAGCAGTTAAAGGTGGAAAGTAGGTGAAACACATGATCAGATCTGCGTGTTTGTAAAGTATCTGAGGGCAGGATCTTGCTTATTGTGCAGTGCCCAGCAGAGCAGGGATTTCCTTGAGGATGTGATGAACAGGTGGGTACGTGCAAGCTGGCCACACCATCCCTCCCTGCCCCACACCGCAGACCTGTGAGACCCTCGTCGGCCACTTGCGGGCAAGACAGCAAGGCCTAGCTGTGCTGCAGAGCTCATGCCTCTCTTCTCCGCTCTTGTCCCCCGGCTGTTCCTCACACCCACACAGACAGACACGCAGGTTCATCCTACCCTTTCCCCCTGCCTCTACATAGATGCCAACTATTAAGCACAGCAGACATGGACTCCTGACCCTCAGCAGGGACACACACACACACACACACACACACACACACACACACACAGAGTAACGAGGAAGTGGCACCAAGTTCCAACACTGCTGCTGTCACGCCAGTTCTTGTGGAAAGGGGAAATGAGTAACTTGGAATTTAAAACCAGCTCTGCCACCCAGTGGCTGAATGACTTCAGAACACTTAGTCTCTGAGTTTGTCTCCTCATCTATAACGCCAAGGACAGAATCCTAAACAGGATCTCTGGTCTGTTCGGAGAATTACATGAAATCCTGCAGTAATGCCCATATCCACGAAGGTAAGAGAATAGCAACGTTTTGTCCCGGCCCTGAAAATGGTGACAGTGGTCCCTTGTATCACTTGAGTTGAGTGATAGGATTTAAGACAGAGCTTCTGGGAGCTGTACGTCAGATTGAGAAGTTTCTGAATGTAACCACTGCTAACCTAGCCTAATGCCAGGATGGAACCAGGAGGATGCTGGGAAAGAAAAGCACGCTGTGCTACCCTCGCTGTGCACAGTTCAAGGGGAGTCTGGAAGGAGTCCCTAGAGCCACCTAAGCCTTCCTGTGTAGAGGGGTCCCACAAAAGAAGGAAGGAAGGCTACGCATGGAGGGTGCCTGAGGACTCTTGCAGGTCTGGCCTTGAAAGCAGAGCCCTCTGGAGAGGGCCTCAGGAGGGGCCCGTGGCGGTTGTGTGGCCATTCTGAACGGCCGCCATTACACAGAATCTGACTGTAAGCACAGCAGCATGGGCTCCTGACCTGCAGCAGGGCCGCACAGAGCCACACGTCCTGAGCTGTCTACTGAGAACTTAAGTTTATTTCACCAAACTATAGAGAACGGTACAATAATGGAGCTCTTTCCACCCTTCAAGCCAGGGGGCCTCAGAAGCCATCTTCTTGATGCCTCAAAGCCTTCTTCTTAGGTCCACACCCGAGAGAGGTGCCCCGGTGGGCACGCCCAAAGAGGCACTTTCGTAAACGTCCCACCTTAACCTGGTGAAGCCAAACTCACTTGAGACAGAGGACAGGGACCCGGGAAACTTGTGAAGAACACAGGAGGTGTTAGTAGGTGAAAATCATGTCCTTTGTATAACCCAGCTTCTTCAGGCTGGGGTGAGCAGCTGTGTGGATCAGGGGCGGGGGGCCACACACCAGGATGAGTGTGGCCTTCCCAGGGGGAGGGAGGTGCTCCCTGATCATGTCAGCAGTAACAAAGCCAGAGCTGTAGGTCCAGCCTGAAAGGAAGCAGAACAGGAAATAACTGTGAGGTTCTGGAGCAGAGAGGCCAGGCACCCTACATAGGTTTCGAAGCCTGTCCTGTTGTTCCCTGCAAAACCCTGAGAAGAGGGTGGGGAGGCCTCAGTCCTCTGGAAGTTTTCACCCCAGATTTCAGGCTCAGGGCTGAGACTCAGGGGCCCGGGCTGGTGTTTGCTGGCTCAGAGCATCGAGGAGGGTGAAGAACTCCAGGGTGAGGTGTACCAGGGTGTAGTGTCAGACAGGGTGCTGAACTGGTGTGGTGTTTGTGGAGTTGCGCCCTCTGCTGGTCAATGTGGTGTATGACGAGACAGGTACAAGGGCGCGCTAGGTACGCATTCTGGAGCTTGGGGCTCAGCATGGGAGGACTGCTGTCCAGAAAGGGTAAGTGCAGTTTGTGGAGTGTTGCTGAGTTATCAGACAGCAGCCCTTGATCACTCTCCTTACAAGCAGGTCATCCAAACCACTCCCTCAAATCCTTGCACTTTCCATATGGACCCAGAACCCCAGGCCTAAACCCTTAAAAAAAAAAAAGGCAAAATAAACAGAGAGCAGTGCGCGAGGACAGGCAGGGGGTTGGAGCCGAGTGAGGGCACAGGGCGCATACCGGCGGGAGGCCTGTCCAGGGTGTACCACACACTGAACTGTTCTAGATGAGCACTGGCCATTGCGTCAAGCTCCTTTCTCATCAAGATGTCCTCCTCTGTCTAGAAAAGCAACATTAGAAAAGCCCCGTCCACAGACAGCGTGTGTATCCCCACACCGAGCACACGGTCAGCACAGCTCTGTCCACGCCGTGCCACCCCAGCCTGAGTGCCCACCGCAGACGCGTGGGGCAAAGAGGCTCCACGAAGCTCCCACAGGCCAAGCCTCTATTTCTGTCTGCTGCAGTGAGCAGCGGGGAGGGTGAAGCTTCTCACAGAGTCAGCTGACTGCCCACCTGAGAGACTGGGCACGCAGGCCAGGGGGCTCCACGTGGACCTCCCTGCCCCGCCTCCTGCACCCACGCGAGGCCGCAGGTGTGGCACACCCAGCTGGGAGAAGCTCAGCACAGGCCGGGGTCTTCTGCTAGGAAGAGGGCGCTAGAGAGTCAGGGGGGGGGGGCCTGGGAGGCTGGGACCGGAAGCCGGTCTGGAGCCTCTCCTGGGAAAGGGCAGCCAGTGCCACTGCCACGGGCAGATCTGCAGGACACCTGCCCCAGGATTCTACTTCTGGGGTTCTGTTTAAAAAAATAATCTAAACACAGGCAGGCCCGCCCTGGCATAATTATTCATCATTGTATCATTTATGATATTTATAACTAAAAACTGAAAACTCGAATGCAGGACATTTAGTACAACTTGACATAGCCTGTGATAAACATGAAGTGTACTAATAAGAAAATCCTGTGTGGTGCTGCTAACAAATTATATACATATAATGAAGAATACTTATATTCTTTTGTACTTCCTAAGATTTCCATGAGGGCATCTCTGATTTGATTTTTATACTCAAAAAAGAGAGAGATTGGGAAGGAAATAAAGAAAGCTTAGAGCTCAGGGTTGACTGGGGAGAGAGGAGTTAAACCAAACCTGCAGGGACACAGGCCTGGGCTCAGCCTCTGGCCGGCGATCCCACACGCAGGATCCCACACCCAGACAGCGCGTGCTCAGTCAGCGGGGGCAGGATGAATGCAGAGCCCAGCTCAGCAAACTTTTCGTCCCACCACTGCACGCTCGGAGCTGACGCGGCAGAACTGACCTGGTTGGCAAACAGGAGGGACATTCGGGTCTTGTCGCGGGGGTTCTTGGTGATGTGGCGAATGAGCTGCAGCATGGGCGTAAGGCCTGGAACATAGTGAGCGGGCAGGCCGGCCTTCTCCCCCCTCCGGCCTGCGGCAGCTGAACAGCCTTCCCTGGCCCTCACGGTACCTTCTCCACTTCTGTCCTCCAAACTCAGAGTGGGGAACAGTCCTCCTTTTGGGGACTGCTTTCTAACACAACAGTAAGTCAAAAGCCCCATTTCATTTCCCCGTGATGGGAAGAGAATTAGATCTTCAGTGTCCTAATTTGCAAAAAATATTAATGGTGAATAAATGCCATGGGTTTTGAAGTGCCTGTGATGGTGCCTGGCACTCTGTGTATATCTGCCCAAGTTATTCTCTCCGGGCGGGGGTCATTCTCTGGGGACAGGGAGAGTCTGGCGTGGGCTGGATCCAGGCACATGAGGGAGACCACAGCTGGGCCCACCCAGCCCGACTCCTGGGCAGCACCATCTTGGCTAAGGGGCGCAAGGAACTGTCAGGTACTGTGCAGTACTTCGGCTGCGCAGCTAAGGGAGGAGTAACTCATGCCACCCCATCTAGGGCCAAGCCACTGCAAAGTCGGACCGGTCTTGCAGGTCACGGTCTGGACGAAGCCCTCAGGAACCTCTCACCTGTGCCTCCAGCAATCATTCCCAGGTGATGGACTAGTTTTTTTTCAGACTGGCTCGTTTTGTGCGGTTTGATTGCAATTCTCCCTAGAAGCACAGAGGATGTTTCTAACTTCTGCAGCTCTTCTTACCAGGGAGCCTGCAAAAGATTACTGACGTTCCTTGGGACTTCTTGGAGGCAGGTCTGCCTGAGATGGCTGTGCGGTTTCAAGGCAGGGAAGAGGCCACAGGAGCTTCCTCCACCCACCCCAGTGCGGGACTGGAGCCTGCGCCTTCTCGGATAATCGCCAGGCCTGCTCTTCTGAGGACAGAGGCAAGCTCACAGAGGGCCTCACAGAACACTCTCGCCCACAGCAGGGAAGGAGGGAGTAAAGCACGAAAATGTGACTGAGCTCATGGCTGTGGGCTATAGCCATCCCCAGCTTTTCAGGATTAGCAAACACCGTACCGCAGATACAGTGCTGAGGTCACACCAAACGAAGCTTAGGATCATCTGGAGCGGGCGTGCACACGACTAACGGACGCAGATATACATTAATCTGGGTAAATGAGTGCACGAGGACTTGTAGCACAAGCCCAGGTGGGGTCTGAGCAGTGTTCTAGGGCAATACAGTCACTGCAGGAACCTCGTCCTCCCGCTGCAGACCCAGGGTGAGCCCACCAGTACCTGGCCCTTGGTAGAATAGGTGCCCGGTTGGCCCTCGAAAAAGGATGGTGTCTCCAATTTTCATGTTCTCCAAGTACTGAGTCATCTTCCCCCCTTCGGGATATTTAGGGTGCACATTTCTGAAGTAGATCTGAAAAGCAAGGCCGGGGAGTTTTCACATGCCCTGACTTACGGCCACGGGTGCACACAACTACCAAATGCACTGGCCACTGTGTGCCCCTCAGGGAAAGCACTCTGCCTCCATGGCTGCTGCAAGCGGTCCCCCGAGGCGTCCCGAGGGTAACCGTACCTCAGGTGTTGAATGGCCTCACTGCAAAGCCCCGTCTGGGGCACGAGTCCGCTCAGAGCAAAACCCGGCCCTCCGCCCCACCACCGTCAACAAGCTGAGGAGCGCATGGCAGCTGGACACGACGGGCATCTTTACCTTTATAATTAAGTCCACAAAGCCTCGGTCGTCATCACTGGAGACGGGTGTGTAGGCCCTGATCACCAAGTCACCATTAATTCTGGCCAAGAGGTGGACATAGTTCCCTACGGAAAGGGCATCAAATGTCAAGTCTGAACATGACCAGCAGCTAGGCACGAGCCAGCAGTTCCATAAAGTACTGAGCTTCAGTGAAGGGGCAAATTCTGGCAAGATGGACCAAGGCTGTAATCAGGGAAGAAGTCCTGAGGCGGGGTGCTTGGGTCCTAGGCCTGCTCTTGAGGCTCTATGGGCTACCCGGAGCAGCCCACTTCCCCTCTCTGGGTTTTAGTCTGTTCATGTATAAGACAGAGATGATAGACCGGGAGTGTGGCTCCGTGACAGAAGGACCCAGGTTTGATCCCCCGCACTACTACTACTACTATTATGAAAGACAGAGAGAGCGGGAGAGAGAGAGAGACAGAGAGAAAGGAAAAATTATATGCCGGCATAACTGCAGTCATATTGTCAAGTAATTTGCAGGGCAGGAAGAGCTAGTTAAAGTTGGAAGGTACCTATTAAAAATGACAAACAGGAGTGTTTCCCTTTTGAAGAAAAATATGTTGGCTTTAGAAACTCATTTTTTCCTAAACTGAGCTTTCTAAATAAGTCACAGCTGCTGTCTGTACCCTGGTGCCTGGCACAGCGCACAACTGGGCTTTAGCGGCTGTGGGGCCCCATGTCCCGACACCCATGGTTCAGATAAAGCAGTAGCACTGTGTCCTCCTGGTCTGCGACTTTGCTGAGGGGCAACAGTGAAGTCTGAACCATGTAATTCTGCCCCTCCGGGGTAGAATTCAGTAGACTTCATAAGGCCCAACACCTGTGGATGTTGACTGTAGCCCCGTGTCACATGACCGGGTGAGTTGCCCAGGTATCTGCCGGATGTAAAATGGAGACTTCAGTGACTGAGACAATTAGAGATGAGGGCAGGAGTTGCCATGGAGTGTCCCCAGACAAGATGGGGTGGATCCACTGGTCCTTCTGGCTCATCTCTAACCAAGCAATTAGCATCAGCTCCGAGAGCCTCCATCAGATGCTCCCATCAGCCACTAAATGATCTCATCCTACTCCACTAACTGTGCACGGCCTCCAGGGCTGAGAAGAGCGTGGGTCAAAGCAGTTTCTAAGAAGTTCTTTTTCTCAAGGTTTTTCAGTCTGGTATGCTTCCTGCCAACAGGACTGGTGGCAGACCAGGTAGGAACTGGAAGGTGACACCGGACACCGTGTGCTCAAGGGCAGAGAAGGAGCGAGGGAGCCTCAAAAAGGCTCGGGCCCCCCCGAGTGTCCTGTGTGTAACTTCATCACCAGCAGAGTGGAGGTCAAGGTTTTGTGGATAAGACAGACAGGCCATGGCTGGCTTCTCCACCAGCAGGGAAGGAGCGTGGGCAGTATCCCTGGCCCTCAGGTCTTCCACGTCATGAAGACTGAGTCAGCTACCTAGAGGTGTTATAGGTAGCTGTTATACAAAGGGGGTCACTCAGAACACCAGGGCTGCTGCGGCTGGAGTCCACAACGACTCCCTTCTTTTGTGGGTCTGAGGTCTCCGCAGAGAACCCACACGGGGCACCTGACACCCTCTCACCCCTTTACACATTCTGGGCTTTTCTCCTGACTATAGGGGAAAATCAGTTCCCCTCTAGCCCACCTCCCTGCACAATGGTGTGTAGTTCCTGAATTTTCACCTTCATCAGTCACTTTATTCACTTAATAGCTCAGCTGGGGTAAGCAGGCAGGCCTGGGAAGAGGTAAGGGAAATGGGAATTTCATAGAATGAAAATCAGAGAGGTTGAGGACTTGGGTGGGGCTGCCCAGCAAAGAGCCTCAGATGAGATCTTAGACCTTCTGACTCTAGGCTCACTTCTCTTCCATGCCCTTGAGGTACTACTTTTGTGTCATCCAAGTGGAACAATGAGAAAAGGAAGCACCTCGTCCCCAAATCCGTCTCCCCATCTTCCCGGGCTCACACGGCTCAGGAAGAGTACATCTCCCTCCGTGCCTTGGGAGATGGGAAACCTGTGCTTCTGATCGGAGCACAGTGCCTGGCCCACAGAAGTCTAGCCCTAGAGGTGACAGCAAACCCAGCTCACCTACAGGAAGCCCTAAGACGTGGTCCAGTGAGGGCAATCCAAAGCGGAACCTCCGGGTGTTGTGGCTGATTTGCTGGTAAGACAAAACAGAGGCAGGCAGGCGGTCAGCATCTAGGAGCCCGACTGGGCGCTCCCACACCTGGGAAAGCCTCCCATTTGGCCACGAGGTGGGTGCCAGCCCACCCTCCTCCCCAGCCAGCATGCCCCACCACCCTTGCCCTCCCTTCTGCCAAGCACGGGGGAGGAGGTGGGGTGTCCCACTACCTCTTTCTCAATCAAGGGCAGCGGGTACTTGGAATCAGGGTCCTGCAAGGTGATGAGGTCTTTCCTCCTGGCGTTCATGCTCTTCAGGGCGAACAGCAGCACTGTGACCCCGATGACAGTGATGGCCAGCAGCATGGACGGGTCCTGGCAGGGACAAAGCGAGCAGAGCAGCTCAGGTCTCGCCTGCCTCGGGCAGGCCGTTCCTCAGGCACAGCACAGCCTGGCCTTGCCAGTGCCGCAGAAGACGCAGGCTGTCTCTCCCAGAAAACAGGCAGAGCGAGGGCCACCAAGCGACCCCGAAGGCAGGCGGGCCTGCGTGGGCCACAGGGTAGGCTGGGGTCAGCCGCGGGTCAGAGAGGCCCGGGAACCAGGCCAGACACAGGCCCCCTCTTGCCATTGTCAAGGGTGCAGGCACGGGAGGCCCCTGGCAGGGAGTGGGTGGGGGTGTGACGGTATTACCCAGCAATCCAGCAATCCAGCAATCGGGAATGAAGGCGGGAGTCCTGAGACACAGCGAGAGGAAATGGGGGGTGGGGGGGTTGGGGGGGCTGCCAGTCGTCCTCCCAAGCTGGCTGTGGGTGACAGCAAGGCTCACCTCTCCACTCCCCCGGCCACGTCTGGTCCCAAAAGTGAGTAGCCCTGAGAAGGGGGCGCCCCGTGCCCTCGGGGCAGCCTCCAGGGCAGGCGAAGGCCGCGAACCGAACACTCACCGGGCGGGGGCTTGGCCGGGGTCCCCTCACCCGCCTGCTCGCTCATCGCCCGCTCACTTGCCGCCCACGCCAGCACCGGCTGCTCCCGCCTGCGAGGGTCCGCGGGCCCTGTTCTCCCTGCCCCGCCCCGCGCGGTGCCGCCGCCAACGCCGGTCTCGGGACGGTCTGACG
>NW_004955414.1:23428783-23442271 GCF_000276665.1 Chinchilla lanigera
ACCGGTAGCGGCCGGGCGGAGGGCCGAGGGCGGAGGTTCTCCCGCGCGCGACCCCGCTGGCTGCAGCCCTGCCCCGGGCTCGCGGTGCGCGGGCGTGCGCTGCTTTGCCGGTGGTGAGCACCTGCTGCATCTGCCCTTCTAGGGTTCCCCTTACCTCATACCTTATGCGCACCGATAAAGGGCATCTCAGTAAAGTCTGGGGCAATTCATTCACTCATTCATTCACTCATTCATTCATTCATTCATTCATTCATTCACAATACTGCAAGTTCTTTGAACTCACCTGCTGTGGCTGCATTGCGAATGTCCTTTCGCTTTTCCTGCTTGTGCTGTCGCTGTACGCTAATGAATTTCACCCGGTGATTTATGACACTGCACGTCTGCCTTTCAGTTCTTTCTTTGCTGGAACAAGGACCTGTCCAGGCTGAGCTGACCTCTGGCCTCCCTCGGGGACGGGATGTCCCTCTGCCGCTCTCCTGGTAACACGGCCAGTGTGACAAAGTGCCCTAGGCTGTGCGACTAAAGCATAAATTTGAGGCTCGGTTATAAGAGCTAGAAATTCAAAATCAAGGTGGGTTCGTCCCTTCTGAGGCTGTGAGGAAAGTGTCTGTTCCAGGCCCCTCTCCTTGGTTTGTAGACAGTGACTTCTCTCTCTGTCGTTTCACACGAGCTTCCTTCTATGGGTGCCCTGTATCCAAATTCCCCCTGCTGTAAAGGCATGGGTCATACTGAATTAAAATCCACCCCAATGTCCTCATTGTAACTTCGTACCTCTGTAAAGATGCTGTCTCCCATCAAAGTCATATTCTGAGGTACTAGGGGTTAGGATTTCACATAGAAATAGGGTAAAACAACCCATAATACCACATCAAGATACAGATCATCACAGATACAGGTAGCGGACACCTCTTAATAAAGCCTGAAAGTGACAGGATATTATTGTCAGATATCTCACTTTTGAACAGTTTAAGGTAAAATAATGTCTCATGAGTCTTGCATTACCTAATAATTACTAACATTATTCTGTGTCTCAGAATAAAAATCTTGGGACAAGAAGACTGTCCCGGTTGTCTGGGTAAGTTTGACATGATCAATTAGTCCAGATAAGAAATAATCAGAAAGCAATCAAAGGACAAGGCAATTCAGTGACAAGACAGGGAGTGGAGTGATGAATTTTGAAGATGAAGGAAGGGGCCGCAAGCCAAGGATACAGACAAGGAATTGGATTTTTCCCTTAAAGCCATTAGAAAAAATGAGCCCTGAGAATGCCTTGACTTTAGCCTATGAATTAACCACTTTTATGCTTTGGCTTCTAGAAACACAATAAGAGAATTTTTGTTGTTGTTGTTTTAAGTCACTAAATTTATAATAATTTTAACGCAGGAGAAAGCGTTTAATCATAGGGGTTAATGAATAAGGTGTGAAGGCTGGTGGCCAAAGGAAGACAAGACAGTCTTCTGGAGACAATCATTTCACCAACCTCATCCCACTCCAATGTTTGAGGCAAAAATAGAAAGGTCTCAAGCCTGACTGTGTGACCACACCTCATTCTGTTCTTTGTTTTAGACAAAACCAGGAAGGTTCTGAGCTGGTTTAAGCCTATTTTACCCCAGAGAGCTGATGGAAGGTGAATGAGATCCTCATTTACATGTTAAAGAGAGATACTCAATACAATGGAGTATTACTCAGCTATAAAGAAAGACAAACTAGAGGCATTTATAGGTAAATAGATGCAGCTAGAGACCATACTCATTAGTGAAGTAAATCAGATTGACATGTGTAAACACCGTATTTCCTCCCTACTATAAGAACCTGAAAGAGTAAATAAAATCTGAAAGGTACAATAGATATTGTGAAACGAGAAAGAAACTGCTCAAATAGGAAGGAGCAACTGGGAAGAAGGAGGGGAGACGAGAAAGAAAGAAGGGAGAGGAAAAAAATATGTATATATATATACACAGGATAGCTAGGATAATTGTACTACTAATATCTTTTGGGTTTTTTTTTTTTTTTTTGGTACCAGGAATCGAACTCATGACCTTGCACTTGCCAGGCAGGCGCTGTGCCGCTGAGCTAAATCCCCAGCCCCTCTTTTGGCTTATTGAAAGGAATTGTTAATGGGTAATTGTTTGATTAGTCTTGCATGCCTATATCTGGTTATCTGTGCAACCATTTTGAAGATAGCATTATGTAATGTAACAACCATTGTTAATATTCTATCACCATGTTTTGAAATTCTGTATCATTTTTATTGTTCTCTTTGCTGTTTTGTTTATGTATTTGTTTTTGATATTTTGTTTTTTTTCTTTTCTCTTTAAAATGAAAAACAAAATTTATCTGTATATACAAGGACAGCTGGGATCGGTGTATTGCTGATGTCTGTGGTTTATTGAAAGGAACAGTCAGTGCTTAAAATTTTCCTTTTTCTTGACCAATTTCGCACCCTGGAATCTGGTAATCAGAATGATTGATCTGAAAACAATATGCAGTATAACAACCATTGTTGAACTCCTACCATGTCGTATGGTGAAGCTCTGCATCATTTCCAATTTTTTTTATTACTTGCTACTCTCTTTGATTGTTTGATCAGTCTTACATTCTTACGTCTGTTGAACTGAGCAATTTCGTTGAAGATAACAGTACGTAACGTAACAAGCATTGTTAATTCCTATCATTTTGTTTTGAGGTCATGTATCGTTTTTAATGTTTTTGTGTTGTTTTGATTTTGTCTTCACTGTTGTTTTGTTAGTTTTTTTGATCTGTAAAATAAAAAAATATTTTAAAAAGAGGGGAGAGTATACTAGCAGGATTCACACTCATGCATGTACCCTATGCAATTGCTATACAGCTTACACCCCTGCTAATGATTTTATTTTAAAAAGTATGTAATCTCACTTTACCCCATCATGGAGCTGTTCTTTCTGTGGAATAACCTCCTTTGCTCTTCCTTCTTCAGCGATTCTGTCTATGGGCCATCCTACTGCTGTACCCTGCATGAGTCTAATAAACTGTTTCTCTGTACTGTTTCCTGTTGGCTAGGTTTGCTTTTGATCTTTCAGAAGTCAATTCAAAGAACTTGTGCAGGTGATGACAATTTGTTAATGTACATTAGGCAAAAAATCCACCAAATAAACTATTTTTTATCGCTTTAGGTTTATTTGCACTTATTCCAAAATGTATTTCCTATGATTTGCCCCAGAAGTTCCCCTCCCCTTTGATTCTCATGGTTCTGATGCTGTTATTACTTTAACTGTGGGTCTCTTTCCTAAAGCGCCTCCTCCTACCTGGTCATACTTTACCTCGTTGTCCCTGCCAGGCCACAAGCGGAGCCCACACACTCCACCCCTTCTTTTCACCCTGGCTGTGGCCCATCCTGTATACATTTTGTTAAAATGTCATCCTGAACAAAGAAACTCAGCCTTCAAATACATTCGACTGAGTGAACTTTATGGGAAGGACCGATAGAACTCCCAGCTCACTCCAAGTACCGAACACAGAGCAACGCAGACCAATACAGAACATCTCTTGCTTTGGATGTTCTTGGTTTTCCTCTTCAAGGAAATATTAATGGTATATTAACGGCACCTGATGAAAATTCTCCACTGAGCACTGAAATGATACTACTTTGCTTTCTAAAATATCTTTAACCTAAACTGGAGTGAGGAAAAAGAGAAAAGAAAGAAGGGGAAATTATGTAAGTATGTATATACAGGAGAGCTAACGTAGTTGTACTACTGACTTATATTGCTTTACTGAAAGGACTAGTTAATGATTACTTATTTGATCAATCCTGATCAATCTATTTGTTTTCCTGAGAAACCACGTTGAAGATATCAATACGTAATACAACAACCATTGTTAATCTCCTACCACTTTGTCTGTAACTCTATATTGCTTGAATTGTTCTTATGCTATTTTGTAAATGGATGTCTGTTTGTTAATATGTTTTCCTTCTTTTATTTTTAAAATAAATTTAAAAAAATAAAATATCTTCAACCTAGACTTGTGCAAGAGAAATGTGGCTATGGAAAGACTGGCGTACTCACTCCAGCAGGGCTGTCAGAGGCCTCCTGGGGAAAGACTGTGGAAGACAAGAGGCCTGAGACACCTGGGATGATCAGAATTTGCTAGAAACTGTGTGATTGGGAACAGTCAAAGGAACAGCTCGCATAACCTATTCCTGTCATCTCTCCCACACTCAGGGGAATCCTTCCTGAGCAGCTACGTCTGCACAGCTACGCCAACGATGCCAGTCACATTCCCCACCAATATTTACAGCAGTTGTTTCAACTCTTCCCGAATAGCATCTGCTGTGGCAGAGGCTGGGTTCAAGCCTCCAGAAGGTAGTGCTTATGAGTTCACAGCTTGGCAAGAACAGAGAGTTAATGGGAAAGCAGATGCCACTTGCAGGGGAAATTCCCACCTGCACAGAGCGTGGCTGCCAGCCGGGGTGCTGCCAGTCCTACAGTAGGAGAAAGGCAGGCCTTCCGGGGGAGGAGGAGGGGCCGACATCCCAAAGAAGAAATGACTCTTTTCCATTCCTGACTCCTACTTATCACAAACAGGCTTGGTGAGAAAAGTTGAAAATTTTCTTTTTCCTCTGAAATTTTGATGATCTTACTTTCTGAACTAAAAGGATATAAAACAGATTAACCAAAAAAAATTTTTTTTAAAAGGGCCTGGGATTTAGCTCAGCCGCACAGCGCCTGCCTGGCAAACATGAGGTCGTGAGTTCAATTCCCAGTACCAAAATACATACATACATACACACATACATAAATAAATAAATAAATAAATAAATAACAAACAGGGGCAAAGCACCCAAATGTATTAGTTATGTACAGAAGCACGGGAGCCATGTATACAAAGTATGCCTCTCAAGGAAAGGGCTAGAAGATTGACATTTAGATAGTATCTTACATTATAGGAAGAAATAGAGGCCTGAAGCTCAGAGGCAGGGAGTGGCCACACAGCTGTAAGGTCAGGAGAGGAACTACAAGGGCCATGAGAGGCTCTTATTACACCCAGAACTTCCTCAGTAGTGGCCCCTGGAAGGTCACCTGTGACAGTCTCTGTCTGCCCAGGTGTCAGACACCCAATCTGCTCTTCCTAGCAGCTGCAGGGATCTCACAGGGAAAGCCTTGCCTTAATCCCTTGCTTACTTTATTAATATAGATAGATGGAAATTTCTTTTAGAAAAGGACAGATTTTCAGAACTATTTCTGTCTGCACTTTCTCTAAATAATCACCTTGAAATACATCAAGGAAATACATTTGGAACAGGATATTTTATTATCTCTCATTTGGGTTGTTCACAGCCTTATCCCGGCCTCTACTTCTTTATCTCTGAAAGGACAAAAGCAGGAGCTTTTTAGATAAGACTTTTGTTTGTGAAGAAATTTTCTGAAGAGCAGGAACGAGCTGATAAGACAAACTGGACTAAAAGTACATTCTAAGAGTAATTCTAAAACCTTCATTTTCAGAGTTGTACAGTCACAAAGGATTTCTGACAATGAAATAGATCTCTCTGAAACTGTAATCTTTTTGCCACCACGTTAGTTTGGTGGCTTCTCTAAGATCACATGGCTTGAAATAGCAAAGTTGGAATATAAGTCCCTGTTTCTGGATCCAGCCTTATGTTCTTGCCCTACACCCCCATGACATATGGGGCAGCAAATACACAAAGAATTTTTACTGGTCCCATACAAACTTAAACTAGATTGTTGATTTTAAATTTAAAAGCATTCCCCTCTTTGGGCACACCACCTTCCAGGGACCTGCATGTGTCTGACTAACTGGAGGATCCCAGGACTTGGCTCAAGATTTTATGAAAGCTTTGCGTGTATGATTGGAGAAATAAAATGCCATGTTGTCTCAAGCCAATTTGGTTTTGGTAAAATCAGTTTGGATCTACAGTCTGGGAGAAAGGGCCCCAGAAGAAGGGTGTGGTGTACACACTTAACATTTGGGAACTTTTGGCAGAGGATTACCACTCTGAGACCAGCCTGGGCTATATGGCAAGACTCCATGTCAAGAAAAACAAAGAAGGGATGAGAAAAAAAGAAAAGGATGACTTCAAGGTAAAAACACCTGAGATTAGTATAGTCATATATTAATAGATCAAATTCCCCAAAATCACATGTACTCAGGTACTTTTTTAAAAAAATAAATGAATTTTTCTAAGAAAGCTAGAATGTCTCACAGGGCCTTAAAATTCATAAATGATCATCAAGGGTCATCAGGAATCACAGCATAGTAAAGGAGCTAGTTTTCTGTATTAGGTGTGCTCTTACTAGCCGCCATTGATTCAGTGTCTGCTATGTGTGGGCAGTTGAGATAGACTCGTTTCAACCCAGGATGTT
This sequence comes from Chinchilla lanigera, assembly GCF_000276665.1. Lineage (NCBI taxonomy): Eukaryota > Metazoa > Chordata > Mammalia > Rodentia > Chinchillidae > Chinchilla > Chinchilla lanigera. The sequence continues at coordinate 23,435,146 of NW_004955414.1, forward strand.
ATGTATAATCCATGATTGCAGAGAGGGAACACTTATGTCTGGTCATATTGTCCGGAGTGCAGTATTCTGTAGATGGCATCATGTGTCCATGTTGAAGAAATCTATGGTCTGAGCCATACAATCTACCCTGCAGATAACACAAATATAGGAAAGGTATGCATAGTTCCTAAAAGAAGTGACTCAGAGAACAGGACTCAGCCTAAGAGTTTGTTCTCCTGCCCAGGAGTCATGAGCACCTGATTACTGGCAAAGTTTCAGCAGACCTTGTCCCCATACCCAGGGGAGAAGACTCTGAAGGTGACCCTGGTTGTCCATCAAAAACCATTGGCAAAAAAAGTTGGGAAGGGTGGGTGTATGTGTCCCATGTTGTCCGTTCCATTCACTAGAAAGGAATAGCAGTCGCACATACCAGTACACTGGCCTTGGTGTTTATATATTCTCTCGTTTAGTCTGGGACTCATTTTCTGTCTAAGGCTCATTTTCTGTCTTGTTTAGTCTGAGACTTTATTTGCAGTGAGTCACCTCACTCAAATGTCTTGGCATGGTTGATTTTCTGGGCTGAAAGAGTTGAGGAGCTAGATGCTGAAGTGTAGCTAAGACACTGCCAGAGAAGTATGAAAAGGGAAGATCATGGTGAAAACAACACTGACAAGACTTTTCAAAGGGGGTCAAGGAGGCCATTTAAGGGGGAAGGATTGTGTATGGCTCCACCGCTGCTTGGAAATCTGAACTTTAGTTGCCCTCTCACTGCAGGCATCCAGAACAGATGATATTACATGGTAACAGAGACTTAAGATGCATATCAAAGGTTATCAGCTTCTCTTGTTTTATAGGCATTACATATGTAAATATTTTTCTTTATTTTGTATCAATCATATACAAAATATGAGCTGCCTGAACCTGTGTCTCCTAAATATTTTTTTTTCTTTTCTTTTTTTTTTTTGTCTTTTTGAGACAGGGTCTTGCTGTGCAGTTCAGGCTGGGCTTGAGCTCACTTTGTAGCCCAGGCTGGTCTCAAACTCGCAACAATCCTCCTGCCTCAGCCTCCAGAGTGCTAGGATTACAGGCATGTGCCACCACTCACGGCCCCCTCCTAAATTTTTTGAAAAGCTTTTTACTTTTGGAGTTTTTGAGTTTGGATTGATTGGCAGAGCCAGTTGCCCATCCTGAAATAAAAGCATTTCTTGCTGGCTCTTAAATTGAGCATCAGTAATGTACACTAAAAGTACACGCCTTACTCTTTGATCCTGTGCCTACAATCTTAAATGCTCCAGGAAGGTAGCACAAAGCTGAGGGACAGGCTCTCCACTTTCACCAACGAACACCATGAGGGATCCAGTACCTCAGCAGAGAAGCGGGGCGAGGAGTGGTGGCACACGGAGCAGTGTGGTGGCAGGTCACTGAGGAGAGCTGGTAACAGCAGGGAAATGCAGTACCCGGTAGACCTAGAGCAGGTGAGAAGTACACAACCCAGTGGGAGAAGACCTGCTCCTAAACACACGCGAGACGACAATACTTTGGGAGGGCACCTGGCAAGGGCTGAGGTCCTCTAGGTGCAAGCAGGAGTACATGGAACTTGGACTGTTGTAATCAAGATGACTATTTTCATCCATAGCCTGATGAGCCCTGGCGAAGCTTAGAATATCTTCTATACCTATGAAAAGTTTTAACCTTGCACAGTGAGTTTCTTAAATATTAACAAATACATTGACTAAACATATTTTCAGAAAATATACCTTTTCCTATGCAGCATTATAAATAACTACAGTCTGGTATTTTCACCCGCTGTTGAATGGCTCCCATTCAATGTCTAACCACAGCTCCTGCCTCTGATCACTCTCTACCTCGCACTATATCCTAACAATTGCAGGAAGCATTTATCTTCCATCTCCAATGAGACTGGGAGGCCCTGAGGGAAGGACATAGCTGTACTGGGTTTTGGCCTTGCCTAGCTGGGCTGGGCCTATCACAGGTGCTCAGTAATTATCTGTCTCCTGCTTCCTACCTTTCCACAACTGGCTTCAGATTATTCTGTGTGGACAAAGAAGGAGACCCACAGGTATCTGACTGGAATCTAATATCCTTAGAGGAGGAAATTCACCCAAAGACCAGATTAAAATTCAAATAATAGTAATAACTCAGTTCAGTGGACTGAACTGAATTTGGAACCTTCTTACTAACAGGATTTCCTAGACACAGTCAGCAGTGAATCCCCACTGTATGACATAATCATTCTGAATTTCAGATTTATGGCCTGCATGTTGGGTATATTTACACCAAATATGCTGGTCTGAGAGGCAGAATAGCACTGTGCCAGACTCTGATTCAAGCCTGCTGAAGTTTATTTTTTTTTTAAATAAAAGAAGGAAAACATACTAACAGACAGACATCCATTTACAAAATAGCATAAGAACAATACAAGCAAAACAGAGTTACAGACAAAGTTGTAGGAAATTAACCGTGGCTATTGTACTACTTATTGATATCTTCAAAGTGGTTTCTTAGGAAAACAAAGAGAGACATACAAGATTGATCAAACAAGTAATCATTAACTGTTACTTTCTGTAGAGCAATAGAAGACAGTAGTACAACTATGTTAGCTATCCTGTATGTACATACATACAAAATTTCTCCTCCTTTCCCTTCTCTTTTCCCACACCCCAGTTGCCTTTACTTTTGAGCATTTTCCTTTTGTTTCACAATGTCTATCATACCTCCTAGTTTTTATTCACTCTTTCAGGTCTTATACTAGTGAGACAATACAATGCTTACACATGCAGGTCTGATTTATTTCACTTATAAGTATGGTCTCTAATTGTGATCATTTACCTATAAAAGCCTTGAGTTTATCTTTTTTATAACTGAGTAATATTCCATTATATAAAAGTACCACAATTTTTTTATCCAATCCTCGGTGGATGGACATTTGGGTTGCTTCCACAATTTAGCAATTACAAATTGTGCTGCTGTGAACATGGGTGCACATATATCACTGTGATACGATGTTTCCAGATCTTCTGGGAAAATACCCAGAAGGGGAATAGCTGGGTTGAATGGGACCTCTAGTCCTAGTTTTCTGAGGAGTCTCCAAACTGATTTCCACAGTAAGCCTGTTGAAGTTTGAACCTTTGCTCTACAAGTTTGAATATGATCCGATTAAGGGCTATTACTATACATTTCCAAACCTTGGTTTCTTCATCTCTAAAATGAAGATAATCATGATGCTAACAATGGGGATGGTCATAATACTTACCTCGCAGGACTGTATGATGATTGCATGAGGTAGCTTACATAAAGTGTATAGAAATGAGTCTAACATATAATAAATTATACGTTTTAACCATTATTAATTTTACAGAAGTTGTGATAAAAAATAAGTGTAAAGTACACATGACAGTAATTACCACTTAATATGTACTAATTTCCCTTCCCTCACAATGAATGAGCAAATGCTAAAGGCATTTTTAAATTATTAAAATACCAGAGGAAAAGAAGCATTCTCATCCCCACAAATGAACTGGTCTTTTCTGAATGTGGTCCCAGTCTACACAGCACAGATGCTTACTGACACGATGACGGATGAATTCTTCCTTCCCTCAGGAAAGTTTACAAGCCTTGCTTAGAGACATGTGGGGGTAAGGGCAGGTGCTGCAGGAAAACATGTTTCTTCTGCTGTTGTCCTGGAGGTGCAGAGCTATCCACTCTATAAAGAAACTGATGCACATTTATACATCAGGGTGTCCTTAGCCTGGGCTCCAGCTGATCATCCCAAAGATGGTGACGTGCTCCGAATCTTACAAAAATCTACAGGATATAAAGGGCTTGACCAAGCAGAAGATCTAGGTGCTGTCATGTTGAAATGCATGAACTTTAATGTGTGGTTGCTCCACTGAGAAAGAGTAGAAAAAGGCAGGACCAGATGGCAATGGACCAGAAAAGGCAGAAAAAGAGGTGCTGAGAACAGGCAAGAGAGTATTTGTCAAGACCGAGGAGATTGGGCACTGCAAACAAATAATTATCCCAGCATTCTCTCTCTGCAAACAAGCAAGCACTTATAGTGAGAGGTACAGTTTTGTGGTCATCAGTCTTCATATAGAAGGTAGGATTGGGTCTTGTGATATATTTCACCTCCTAATTTCACTTCTTCATCTGTGTGGTGCTACATGCCTGTAATCCCAGCGTTCTGGGAGACTGAGACAGGAGGATTGCATTGGAGCCCAGCCTGGGCCACTTAGAGACTTAGTGAGGCTCTGTCTCAAAATTAGAAAAAGTAAAATAAAAAAGGGCTGGAGACATAGCTCAGGGTGAGGACCTTGGGTTGAATCCCCAGTACCCCCACTTCACACACACAGACACATACATTATAGAAACATAAAAAAAACCAGTGGTGATGATTGAAAAGGAATTAAAGATGTAGATTTGTTGACTATAGTTTACTTTCCCCAACAGAATGATATATATCATTGGACAAGGAGTACCCCACCCAGCCTCACACTACTGCCAACAATGATTCAGTTCTGGGAGCAATAAGAAAGGAAAGTAAAATGCTGAAAATATAAACAAAAGACCTTTCCCTTAATTCTTATTGGGAATAGCATGTATACGAAAGTGGACAGAAAGCTCTTTTATGAAGAACCATTCCATTCTCAAAGAAGTTCTCTGAGTTGTCTATAGTGTGTCTCCGAGGTTCGTAAAGAGTCTAGATGTCACAGCAGCTCCAACTCAGACATTGTTTAACCCTCAGATGAGACTCCCCAGCCTCCAGGAGCACTGTGAGCATCTAGATACAAATCGTAACAGAGATAATGCACATAATGACCCAAAGTAAATAGTAAATTAGAACTGCTATTATTAGTTTTTAATCTATACATTCACTTGAGTTAGGTACCTGGAATCAAATTTTTTGGAAGGAGGCTATCTCTTTCCTCCATTTTCAAAACTAAGTGGTCACCAAATCTGGTTGATTCTGTGAAAGAAATGTGTTTTGAAGCTACTTCTTCACTGTCATTCTGTATTTGGACTCATATTTTATTTGGACTCATATTTTATTTGGACTCTATTTATTCATCACAACTGTTTCCTGCCTCTGTTCTCTCCCTCTCCATTCAGCCTTTTGACTTCCTCCAGATTAATTTTTCTCTAGTGCCGATCTGTTTTGTTCCTCCTCTGAACTCAAACTAAAATATTTCCTACAGCTTGCCTAGAAGATACAGTCAACATCCTTAGCACTAAAATAAGACCCTTTATAACTTGGCCTCAGGCTGTATTTTTAAATAACCTTTGCCCAAATGCCAAAGCCGACCGGCTCCCTCTGGCTGAATATACCTCTGCTTATGCTTTCCCATCTTTGCTCATGCTAGTTCCTCTACATGTCCTTCATTCTCTTCATGAAAACAAAACAAAACAAAACAAAACAAAACAAAACACAACAAGACAAAACTGAGGCTTTTAAGACCCACCATAGGCAGCCCACTCAGGACCCCTTCTGTCCCTCTCTTGGACAGAAGCTTTTTTTCCCTTAATAAGTATATTCTGCTCTCAACCTCCACTATTTCTAAAATTCATTCCTCAATTTTACAAAACACAAACTTGTCCCAGATACGGTTCAGGGTGGGAGTTTCTATTTTCCTGTATCATTTTGGAGGTCCCCACTGAGATCCTTGGATGGAGAGTCCCAGTTTCTTTTTGCTTTTGAAGATCTTCATGACCAGGCCTCTCTACTGATGTGGACAGTGCTTCCCCAAGGGTTCAGGAGTAGTGCACATCTTTTTGGATTTAAAACTATATGCCAACCCAAGATGAAAATGCCTGGTATCTATCGAGGGCCTTTAGATAGGCCCTCTGAAGAGTATCTTTGACTGCTGATCAACAACTACGACCCCTTTCAGCATGAAGAAGCCAGAGGGGTCATCGTCCGTTACTCCCTCACAGCAGTTCAGGTTACTTCTTCAGAGGAGGGAATGTTATGGGCAGCTGAGTTAGATAGAAGTATTATAGGCAGTCAGACAGGGACAGGCCCTCGAAGGAGCCAACATGAAAGACAAGATACCTTGCAAACGGAGATGTATTTGTTGTGGGCCAGACCTCAAGACAAAGGACTAAACAAAGGCACCCATATACCTCCTTAGGTATGGGCATCAGAGATTGATATTCTAAATAGGTAGCGATCACCTTGAAAAAGCCAGGAAGAGTCACTAGCCCAACCCCCTACAGGGAAATCCCTGTTCTGTATTCATGTCCACTTGCTATGTGACTCGCTTACTTCCCCATTTGATCTGTTTAATCAATTTTGCCTGAACAATTGTACTTGTAATCTTATTGGCGGACCATAGTTTTGTCCCACCTCATGCTCACCTTCCAATTTCTCATTTTCCCTCTATCTTGGACCTGCCTCATCTCATGGTTTTACCCTATAAAGGCCCTGGGAAGAGCAAGGTCCTTGGCAACCCACTCGGGCCCCCTTCTGTCCCTCTCTTGGACAGAAGCTTTCTTTCCCTCAATAAATATATTCTGCTCTTAAAAAAAAAAAGACCCACCATAAATGTTTAATTCTTAATGGAGCCTTCAGTGATACTCGTAGGCTAGTCACACCCTGAACTCATTTCTTACATCAACTACAGTATTTATCACTGGGGACTGCAGGCAATCACACTCCAATATCCAATCTGATGCTAGAAATCAGAAACTAGGTTTTGTTTATTTTTGTCTCCTAGGCTTGGTAGTGAGTCTGACCAGAGGTCAGTGCTCAGGGAAGATGTGCACATGACCGTATGAGAGAGTGGGTGACTCCAGTGACTGATGGTTGATAAGCAGATGGGGCCGGGAACGGTAGTTTGGCACCAGAGTGGTGGAGAATGAATGTCTCATGCTCCGCAACAGTTAGATGGGGACAGTGGAGAGATCGCTGCATTTATTATTTATTTATTTACTTACTTATTTTTTATTTTAAAGAGAAAACAACAAAAACAAATTAACAAACACAAAGACAAAAACAAAACAATGAAAGCAATACGGAATTTCAGATAAGGTGATAGGAACTTAACAATGGTTGTTGTATTACATATTGTTATCTTCAAAGCAGTTACTCAGATAAACACATATAAGCATGTAAGACTCATCAAACAAA
>NW_004955414.1:23442796-23480732 GCF_000276665.1 Chinchilla lanigera
CTGAGTCTAATGCAAGCTTTGTCTCACTTTACAGTTGTGCAACTCTGTGTCACTTTATGTTTCTAAGCCACACTTCCCCAGTTTGTTTCTCTTTTCTTGCTTGTTTTGAACATGAGGATAAGTATCCTCGCTTTTTCACACCCGAGAAAGCAGTGCGAGAAGGAACAGAAGTCGTGTTAAGCTGTAAGAGTGGTTTGGAGACCAAGAGGTGGTGGGAGGGTACAAGAAGGGGACGAAAAAGAAAACATGCTGTACACACGTCCCATGGTGAATGTAATCATTACACACTGCAAACAAGTACTAATAAAAATAAAAAATGGTTTCTGTTAAAACCTATACCCTTCACTTGGGTCTACAGATGCCTCCAGACGCCCCAATAAGAAACCAAAAACAAAGCTTGATCTTCACTTTCGTACCCTTGCTACCTTACAGTTTTGGAAACAGGTATGTTAATCATTTAGGAAAAATGGACAGAAGGAGGGTCATTATCCCTAAATGTACTTGGTCTGTTTCATCCCTCTTCAAGGGCACCAAGGGAGGCGTCATTGAAATAATTTTTCAGGATTCACAGGGGTTCTCTCTGGAACATGGCCTCAAAGTCCCCAGCCATTGTTAGGGTCACTTGAATTCCAGCAAACCCTCATAAGACTGAAACTGTCTCAAGCAAAATAATTATCTTATGGGAAATGACTTGCTCTTCAAGCCAGAATTCCTGGGTAGCTGCAGGAAACCAGGACAGAGATAATGATCAATCAGACCCCAGCCCATCACAACATCCCACAAAACTGGAGTCCTTTTCTTTGCGGGGAGGCCAGTCTGAGCCTCTCCCCAGAATCCTTTTCCTGTCTTTTCTCTCACACCAATTAGAGCTTTTGTCTGAAATTCACATTGTCACATTTGATAGATTCCTGCCCTAGTATGAATTGCTGAATTATTATGGTGGTGGTGAGCTAACGTTGCTGAAGCCCAAAACAACAGTTTATCTTTCCAATGATCCCCCGACTTTCTCTCCCCTCAGCCCTGAGTACAACCTCCTTTTGCCTTTCCCGCATGCGTGAAGAAACCACCAATCAGCTCCTGGTACGTCACTAAGCCCTCCCCTCAAGCCCCGCCCCTAACTACAGTCTGTAAATCCCCACTCTGGGGCTTGTTTAGCCCCAGAGGAGTCCGGTATCACATGATGCCCTTTCCTCTCCATGTCCCTAGTAAAGGCCTTCTTTCTTTTCTTAGTTTGGCTCTTTTCTGCACAAAAGCCTAACAACATTAGTTTTAATTTTTATTAAAAAAAATCCCTTTAAAAAGAGAAGGGATTAATTATCAGAGAATATTTTATAGAACTCAAGGCAACAAATAGAAAAATCTGAAAGGAATAACTATTATTAGGAAATTATAAGTATCTAACTTATCTGAAGAATAATATTTTCTCTTTAGGTAGGTTTTTGCTTTGTAGTGCAGGCTGGCCTTGAACTCACTATGTAGTACAGGCTGGCCTCAAACTTGCAGTGATCCTCCTGCCTCAGCCTCCTGAGTGCTGGATCCCAGGCGTGCACCACCATCCCCGCCAAGAATAGCATTTTAAACCTAAAAATTAGTAACTATGAAAGAGATTAAGATGTTATCTTCAAGCCTTCAAGCAATAGATGTTATAGTCCATGTAACTATATGACATCATTACTTATTATTGGTTACATATTATTTAATATGTATCAATAATAAAATAGATTTGCCACTGGAGAGAGGTCCAAGGAGGTTGTGGCTGAGATAAGGAAACTACCCACAAAATTAAGTTGCAGGGTCACTGACCCCTGTCCTACTAAAAGAACTTTCAGGACAAGTCAGTAAAAGGCATATGAGATTTTATTCGGCAGAAATTTAAAAGTACAAAGAAATAGAATGTGAACAAGAGAAAGAGAGAGACAGAGAGAGAGAGAGGGAGATGCATTATGATCTGGAGCTGGGTATATTTATGAGGTCTCAGGGCTGATTCAAGATGGGGGGTCTAAGATATATGTTCTAACTGTCAGGTTATTCATCTGGCAGGCTCTGTGAGAATGCAAACCATTTGCATGTGTTTGAAATTGAGAGTGCTGCGCATTAATATTGTTGCTTCCTTAAGGCTGGAGGTCTTCCGGAGGAAGTGCAATTTACAGGTGAAAAGCACAGCACAGAGCCCAATTTATAGGCTCACTGCCTCTTGTCTTTAAGATTCCAGAATATCTATCTATCTATCTATATATCTTTCTATTGTTATAGGCAGCTGAGTTAGATAGAAATATTATAGGCAGTCAGAAGGGCCAGGCCTTTGAAGGAGCCAACATGAAAGATACATACTTGCTGTGGGTCAGACCTCAAGACAAAGGACTAAACAAATGCACTCACACACCTCCTTAGGGATGGACATCAGGGATTGATATTCTAAATAGGTAGCGATCACCTTGAAGAGTCCCTGACCCAACCCCTTACAGGAAAAGCGCCTGTTCTGTATTCATGCCCTCTTGCTATGTAAGTCGTGACTCGCTTCCCCATTTGATCCCCATTGAATCAATTTTACCTGAACAGTTCTTATTGGCTGACCATAGTTTTGTCCTTTTCTCCCCTACCTTAGGCCCATTTCACCTTGTGGTTTTGCTCTATAAAAGTCCCTAGAAAAGACAGTCTTGGGCAACCCCCTCAGGTATCCCTTCTGTCCCTCTCTTGGACAGAAGCTTTCTTTCCTTCAATAAATATATTCTGCTTTTAACCTCCGTTGTTCCTAAAATCCATTCTTCGATTTTGGAGAACATGAACTCATCCCAGATATTGTTCAGTTTGGGAGTTTTTGTTTTCCTGTATCACTATCATCTATCATTTATTTATTTTTGAGCTAGTTTCCTGGAAAGGAAAAAGGCTTGAGTAACTTTTGAGTCCTGAAGCTGCGTTTTTCTTAAAAATACAATTTTAAAATTCCAATTTTCCATCTGTCTTTTCTACCTATCTTTATTTCTTCTATGCTGCTTCAATATATTATTCACATACATACCAATGATATCATACGTTACTTACTGTTTTTATGTTGTGAATTGTGTGCAGTTCTTTTCATGGAAAGACAGACATAGAAGTCTGAAAAAAAGGCAGAATAAAGAATTTCAAAGCATTTTGGTTTCAGTAGACCTTTATACTTTGAAAACTTATTCCAAGTCCCAAGGGGCTTTTGTTTATGTTACCTATATTTATCAATATTTATTATTATATTAAAATTAAGGAAGAAATTTAAAGCTTTTCACTTGTTTATTTACTAGGATAATTATAATAAAAGTATTAGATATTCCAGATAAGTGACATTTTTAATGCAAACAACATTTGCCAAAACAGAAATGTTAATAAGACTGGCATTGTTTTACATTTTTGTAAAACTTTAATATCTGGCTAAATAGAATACAGGTGGATTTTCCTACCTGGTTTCTCCGTTCAGTCTGTTGAGACAGCACATGGTAGGGAGCTCTGGAAAACCACTGTACATTCTCAAGAGGATGCAAATAAAAAGGGATAATAATGCCTAGGACTGACAGGAGGATAGTTCTGACCTTGAAGACCCTGTAAAAGGATCTGAGAGATCCCCATGTGTCTCCAGTGACAATTCTACTGTAACTCAGTTTAAACTATGAATGCTTGTGCAAAACTCTAAGGTAAGTCTTAGTAGACAGAACCCAGAGATACACTGAAAGATTAATGTACCATGTGCTGTGTGACACGGGGCACAGAGGGCTGGCGGAGAGGGCAGTAAAAGAATTTACCAGTAGACAAGGAATGTAGAAAGATGATCTTAGTTAGGTCAAGGTATGTTGCCAGGGAAGGCAGAGGGAGGATTTTGAAGAGAGGAATTGTGCTTTCAGGGTGAGAGATTGGGGGAGGGGTGAGAGATGGGTTTTTTTTTTGAGGGCTTGGTGATACGGAGAAAAGAGTGTAAGCAGCAAGCGTGATTATCTAAAGAGTGTCTTTCCCCTAAACTAGATGGCGCCTTATAGATCTTCCTGGAGCATCTGCACGGAGTTTAAAATTACATGTTTACAGTTACAGTTCCCCAAAGACGCCTCTCCTCTGGCCCACAGAAGACCTTTAGTTTTAATCAAGGAGATGGTAAGGAGCCCTGTGCAGGTCTTTTACAGAAGAGAGTTGGGACTCCTCTGGGAAGACAGAGATTTACCACCTACCAAGAGGTAGACGTCTTTAACTGGACTTTCCTTGTTAAGGGTTTTAACTGAGTTTGGCTATTCAGGGTTTTGATCCTTTCCATTTCCAATGGGCAGCCAGTATAGCACACCCAAGTGGAATTCACTTCAGGGTTAAAGAATACTAGAAAATACATTTAGTATGGAGTTGGTGTAGTAGTCCACCATTTATTCCCTTCAATAAATGCTAAAACATATTTCACAAAATTTGGTATTAATTTATAATGTAAAAAATCCTAGGAAAGAAGATATGATAGAACAAAGGTCTCTCAATCCAAGAGCCCACATCGTGTTGAACTGCAATGCAGAAGCACAATGTGACATGGCGGAGCTTCCCAGAGCACTTAGGGCACCCATGCAGACTCAGGATGGTGATGAATGGTGCATCCAGTGTGACTCACAGCAGACCTTCACCGATGCAGGAGGTGGCAGCTGAAAGATTAGGGTCAAATCTTGATACTGTCAGCCTCCACCACTTTGCATTCCCCAGATATCCTTGCTTACAGGAGAAGCACTGAGCAGTGGTGGTCTCCCAGGTCTTTGGGGTGATGGTCCTTCCACACAGATGTTCAGTGGCAATTTACAGGCCAGCCTGCAATGGCCAGGAGCTGGGTGGGGCCTTCTTGCCTCCCATAATCAAGAAAGAAATCAAGCAAGGTGGTGGGTGGGGGTTGAAGTGAAGGGGTAAGGGGAGTATCTCTACAGAGGCCATCTGGGCTGGGGCCAATACAAATATCACCAATGGATCCTCCTTACTGCAAAGCCCAGATAACAGTCTCTAATGACCTCCCTTGTGTAGGGCACTCTAACCCACACCTGAGAATGGTGAGAAATATCCACTGTATTCTAGAAAGAAAAAGTTTACCCATTACTGGAAATGGATATGTCACCCAGGGGTAAAATATCAACTCACCTTTAACTTTGTCCTCTTTATTTGCTCTGTCTACTTTAGATCCAATATGTGTAATATGTGTTGTACCCATCTATCCATCTTGTACCCATTAGAAAGTATTCTACTGAGAGGTAATTTGTTGTTGCACCAGGAATTCAATTCAGGGAGCACTGAACTATATTATCAGCTTATTTATTTATTTATTTATTTATTTATTTGTACTGTGGATCCAACCCAGCAGAACTCTACCACTGGGCTACATCATCAGACTTTTTAATTTTAAAAAATCCTTTATTGTGAGACAAGGCCTAAATTGCCCAGGCTGACTTTGACCTTGCCATCCTTCTTGCCTTTGCCTCCTGGGTAACTGGGATTTTACATATGCACCACCACCACACCTGATTTTACAAGGTAATGTTGAGGTTTTGACACCCCTAAGCAGGTGAGGGATTTAAAATGAGGCACATGTAAACTCTTTTTCTTGTCCTTGTTAAATTTTAATGGTATTTATATCAAGGAAGAAGCTTGTAAACAAAGTATGAGTTAACTGAGAGAAAAATCAGGGAAGTCTGTTATTAAAGTCTGACTTTAAGACATATTTGTGGATTATTTTATTCACTAAATATTTATTTGACACACTTTGGTTTTTTTTTTTTTTTTTTTTTTTTGGTTTTTCTCTGGTACCGGGAACCGGACTCACGATCTTGTGCTTGCCAGGCAGGTGCTTTGCCGCTGAGCTAAATCCCCAGCCCCTATTTGACATACTTTGTTCTGGTTATTGTGGTAGGCATGGGGAATAAAATGATGACTGTCTTGTTAAGTGTTTTGATGAGATTTCTTGGAAAATATTGGCTTGGTTTAGTGTGATTTAAAAAAAAAGACTGACTAAAGGTGCCCTCTGATGACCAAGAGAAGGAAACACTTAAATCACACACTTTACCTTGGACATCTAAGCATGGTGAGGTCATTGTCAAAGAAGCCCAACAAAAAGATTCAGACTGCTCTGAGCCCTTCTCACTGAAAGAAATATTTGCTCTCCACCCTATATTATTGTATTCAATGTACCTGAAAGTTTGTAGAAATAAAAGTAGATTTGATAAACTATTAAAATGGCAAACTAGAAAATTTCCCATCTCTATCTTCTGCCTGTTCCCTCACTACCATATCTTCTTCTACAGGGACCAGGATGTCCCACATACATGTCAGTAGATGTCATAGAGAAAACAAGGAAAAGCCCAGCACTTCTCAATGTTCACTGGCATGAAAATATATGAGATACTTACTATTGCTCAGCAGAAGGATCTCGTGGGTCATACCACAGTTTGGCACACAGTGTAGCTAAACCCACCGAATGAGTTGCCTAAGAAGAGAATTCTCGTCCTTGAGAATTGAAATGTTTGTGTTGCTTTGAGCAGAAGGCACAGCAGTCACATGCTATGCCCCTCTGTTATGGTTTTTTGATGTATCAACCTGGCTAAGCTACTGCCTATGGTCATTCAATCAAACAAGAATTTAGGTGTTGCTGTGAAGGAATTTTGCAGATGGAATTCAAGTCTCGAATCAGCTGCCTTTAGGTAAGGAAGATCATCCTAGCAACATGAGTGGGCCTCACCTAACTGCATGGAAGGCTGTGAAAAGCATGGCTGACGTTCCTTAAAGGAGAAAAAGAATTCTTTCTGCCCATGGAGAACAACTTCAGCCCATGACTATGGAACCCAGTCCTCCCGGTTTTTCTCTTTCTGATGGTCTGCCCTCTGAGTGTACTTGCTTCGTGAGTCCTTCTAACTGTATCACCCAAGTCTAGTACATTCATTTGCTCGGGCTACTATAATAAAGCACCACAAACTTGGTGGCTTCACACAACAGAAATTTATTGTTTCACAGTTCTGGAGGAAACAGGTCCTGATCACGATGTCAGCAGGCTGGTTCTGTGTAAGAACGGAGATGGAGAAGCTGTTCCATGCCTCTCCCCCAGTCCTGGTGGTTCACGGGCAATTGCTGGTGTTCTTTGGCTTGTAGATGGTGTGTCACCCCATTTCTGCCTCCGTCTTCACATTCCTCCTTTTCATAAGGGCACGTGTCACTCTGGATGAGGGGCTATGCTAACGACCTCATTTTAGCTTGATTACTTTTATAAAGACTCTGTCTCCAAATAAGGTCACATTTAGAGGTACTGAAGGATGTTAACACATTCTGGGGGAAGGTGCTTAACCTACCACACCTGCTCCTCTGATTAAACCCTGTATCACACACGCTATGTGTACACTTAGTCACACCCACCCCCAAACAGCTTACCTGAAGGATTCATCTCTCCAGGTGGCACAGTTCATGGCTCCACCGAGACTGGTTCATCCTCTGACATGGAGATATTTAAATCTGGGTTTAAACACAATATAATTACTCAAGTCAGTCACGCAAAGAAGACCAGGGCTGGGAATATCAGAGAATGAATTATAGAGATAGTGTTAGAATTCTGGAGCATCTCGGTATTTTAATTGAGAAGCAGAGCGTTTTTAACTATAACTCGGCTTTGCCCTCACCAGTGCTTACTATCTAATAAGAGCACCTTTGGAAGCCAATGATGGGTGTGAAAACTTGGAAGAAAGCTGAGTCGTGCAACGGTCCAGCGCCTGGGGGCTGGTGAAGCTATTTCGTGTTCTGTCCCTTTGTTATATGTTGCTCACTTACTTGTGATTTAATCTTTGCTCTGTGTTTATTAGGCATGCAGTATTCCCTCACTGTAATGTTGAAAGCAATGATTTTTCAGATGACTTTTTCTATTTTCTATCCAGACATGTAAACTGCTTCTTTCTTTGTGGATTCCAGATAGGTGGATTCACCTACCCACTAGGATTTATTTGTAAACCCAAGGCAATACTCTCGGTGCCGTGAACATTTGAACGTTCCCTGCCAAGATGGAACAAGAAAGCCAAGGTTCTGCTTCATTTTCAGCTTTGTACTAAAAACAAATGTAAATTAATGCCCCTTTTGTGGTCTGTTAGTGTCCCTTTTTGTGCATCTTTTTGGTTTTCTGTTGGCTATCCTGCTGGATAACATGGCTCCCAAGTACAGCGCTAAAGTGCCATCTAGTGTTCCCACGTGTAAGAAGGCCACAGTGTCCCTTACGTAGAAAATACATGTAAATAAGCTTATGTGGTAGATAAGGTTATTTAAAACATGAGTTACTCTGCTGTTCACACGAATATTAAGAATTAGGTCTTTTTCAACACATAAAACAAGGTTATGTACTGATTTATTGATGAAAAGGTATGATTTGCAGAAGCCTGGAGGATATAACTACTTCAAATAATGACCATCAACTGTATCTATGTCAGGTTCTAACACTGCCTTTGTTGTTTATTTATTTATTTTTTTGTCTTTTTGACACAGGGTCTCGCTATGCAGTTCAGGCTATCCTTGAGCTCACTTTGTAGCCCAGGCTGGTCTCAAACTCCCAAAGATCTTCCTGCCTCAGCCTCCCAAGTGCTGGGATTACAGGGCTGTGTCACCACGCCCAACTAACTGCTGCCTTTTATTGTCCTTTATTAGGAGGATTAGAATCAGGATCTGAAGAGGTGGTGGCTCTGTCTTCTTACCTGTTGCAGGAATGAAGGAAACGGTAGCCTGGAAGCCTCTGAAGGTCCCGTTTTCATCTGACTGGAAGTTGATGAGCATGACCCCAGAGAGGCTCAGCACGGGAGCGGGCACCTCGAAGCCACACAACCAAGCTGAGCAAAGCCCGGCCCCGGCAAGACATTGTCAAGGGCCCCGAAAATAGGCACGGCAGTGAATAGAAGGGGAAAAAACCAAGTCCTTTAGGTAATTGTTGAGATATAAATTTTCTAATGAATGTTACAATTTGTTTTCAAAACAAACTGGTGGTTTGCTTTTTAAAAATATGTATTCAGCCCCATCAACATTTGAGTTGTTTCATTTGCCACTGAAAGGCCACTAAGAGACCTTACCCCCTCAGACTCCTAGCTCCCGGTGGGTCTTTCACATTTTCTGCTCCAGTGGTTCTTTGGATCTCCCTCCCTCTCACGCCCTTTATGTAGGAGGAGTGATAGACCACAGGGAGGGATGGCGCTGGCGCAGGGCGATGAGGAAAAGTGAGCCATATCCTTTTTATTCCCATCTCAAGATTGAGCCCAAATTCAGACTGGAAGAAGCGGAAGTTTTAGGAAAAACAAACCTATTTCCTTTTTCCTCTCTACATCGCTGTGGACGGCGACATAGTCAGAACTGCAGTCTCCATTTTCTTCTATTTCCAGACTCTGAAATGACAGCTAAGAAGATTCGAAGTTATATGCAGAGCGAAGAAATTTTAATTTAACAAGGAAAAGGGGATTGCTCAGCTTGCTCTGGAGGAGGACCTTCAGTGAGATGGTTAGTGCAACACTCATGAGTAAAGTAATTCAGTAAAAGATGCTGTATCACAGGCTCTCCAACATTCTGGAATATCAAAGCTACCAAACATAGGCTGAATGTAAGGGTGCGAAACGTGCAAATATTGCGGCTCCTTGGCATCCCTAAGGGACCGCAGAGGCACAAGTGGAGACTATACTCTTCAGAAACAACTAGGTTTTAGGTTATGCTAGCTTAGACACACAGCTAGTTGCATGGACACAGAGCTGCTTCTCTGGATAGCTCATGTCGTTTACCTCATTTCTGATGTTCCAAGTCAAGGTTTATGCATATTGTTATAATTCATGACAGCAGTTTCCAAATTACTGTGTTGGGTGTGCGCCGCAGGACGACGCTGTCATGGGCCAGGTATGAGGACATCATTTCAGTGGTGCATAGCATCAGCACCTGTTTATTCATGTTTTTGAATCGTTTCTAGCTCTAGTGTTTTCCGGAAACGTCTTCTTCCTTTCTTCCTTCCACAAACATCTCAGTCTGTCTCTCCTCCTCCTCCCTCCTTCCCCCTCCCTCCCCTTCTCCCCTCACTCCTCACAAGACTCTCACTGAGTCACCCTCCCTTCACCTCTCATATCTAAATGTTTCCCTTTTATTATAAGCAACAAGTGTTCCCTTAAGTCTGTTGAAAATTTTGCCTTGACTCCGGTTTTCAGAAACTTTTAGAAAGAGGGCCCTTTTCTCCCACTCATTCATAAAACTCATAGGATCTTTCTCTACTCCTAACTTCCAACCTCATTTGATGTTTCAGATGTCCCCAGCCCAAGTGCTCTCTGCTGTTCAACTGTCCAGTCCAATTACTCTACCACTTTTGGAGGAGCGGGGACTGAGTCATTAACTTTCAGCTCTTATTCTCTTTAACTGCTAACTTTGTGTGGTAAGCCCAAACAATTGGCCCTATCTTTTTGTTTGCTTTGTGCTGTTTTAAATTAAAGGCTCCATCAAGGGCCATCATAAGATTGCACCAGTACATTTTTCCCCTGCATCTCCGCTCCCTTTCCATCTCAGGTACAGTCATGTGCCTCATAAGGATGCTTTGGTCAACAACAGACCACGTATACAACAGTAGTCCTACATGACTTTATCAACTAGTGACATGGTAGCTGCCTTAGCTTGTATAATTTCACTTTGTGATGTTCACATACTATTGAAATAGCCTAATGATCACACATTTCTCAGAACGTATCCCTGTCATTAAGCAATGCACGACTAGATTAGAACTTGGAGTTTGTCTCTGTTCTTTTCCATTATTCCTTTTTCCTCTGCTCCTTTCTCTCCCTCACATACTCCCTTGCTTTTCAGTTTTTGTTGTTGTTGTTGTTGTTTTTTGTTTTTTGGTTTTTCTCCGGTTCCAGGAACCGAACTCACTACCTTGCACTTGCCAAGCAGGCGCTTTTGCCACTGAGCTAAATCCTCAGCCCCGCTTTTCAGTAATTATTTTAAGTAAATGCCTCATCCTGACTGCAGCGTGACCTTCAAGCACCTTACAATGGCTCTCTGCAAAGTCCGCCAGTGTCCAATGGGCAAAGAAACAAAAAGCAATAATACTACCGACTGAATGTGGAATAAACTTTGTACCTGACGTTCTGAGGTCTCCATACTTTGGTCTTAGCTTCACCCCCCCGCCGCCCCCGAAGTCTCTCCAGCAACGCCTTGTAGCTCTCTTAAACCAGTCATGCCCGCTTGGTTTCTACTCTTTCTCTTTGCTTTGTCTCCTTTGCTTGGAAGCCTTCATGACTTGGCTCAGTTGTCACTGACATTTGTTAGTCATTACTAACTTGGGCGTTTTTAGCAGGTGAATTTATAAGGAAGACGTGCTTATTTCTAGAAAGGACAGGAGACTGATCGAAGTCGTGAGGTGCCAAGGTTAAGGCAATGTTTTTGTTTTGCTTTTTGCTTCAAGCGAACTAGAATGCAAGTGCCATCTAGTGGTCAATTTGGGGAGTTGCAGGTGAAACTTGCTCAACTCAAGTATTTCTTGAGAGCTTGATTTATTGTGCATCATGGACTGAGTGCTAAAAATATACCCATAAATAAATCAGATAAAAGCCTCTGCCCACATTTTGCTTACATTAGCTGTTCTGTGGCTATTCAGTACCGTAGCTAAGTAAGGCTAACCAAAGTCAGTACCTTAATTATGTGATGTGTTGGGGCTTGAAAAACCCAGTTACAGTTAATCATATCACTGTAGTGTTCAGGATAATGAAGACTTTGGATGATGGCTTCTTCAAAAAGGACAGTGAAGGAACTACAGCCTGAATCTGAAAGACACACACAAAAAGGAGTCTAAAAGCAAAGAAAGGATGGCACCACCAATGAAAGAGAAATTCTCAGTGTTCTCCCTCTTGTCTCCCATAAATGATGCAGATTGAAACTTTAGACAGAGCCACCAGGAAGGAAGAGGCTGGTCACTGATTTTCCAGAGCTCTTCAGACCTATTGGTTCACAGGGGTGCGTAATAAATACGAGCTATGAGGGCCAGGGAAGGAGAGACTGCACACGGCTCAATGTGTTGTTCTCTCTGCTAAGGACCCCACCTGATTCTTAGAGGGCCAAAACTTCTAAAAAGGGCCTGGATAGTATGTGGTAAAAGAAAATGGTGTTACCAGGAAGGTATTTTGGCTTAAGAGCTTTATAGGTGAGATTAAACCCAGTGGCATAATCTGTGGCATCAGAGAGGAATTTAAGCCTTATAGAGTTGGTGCCCACAAGAACGGACGAAGCAAGTTTTTCTCCACAGAATTTTCCTGCAATACAAAAAGAAGACTCATTATTCAAATTCTAGAAAACAGCACCCATCAATGAACTGGCCATGAAATTTCAGATTTGTCTAAACCAGGGTGTTATAGTTTGTGTCTGTGTGTCCCCCCAAAGCCTCATGCGGTCATGGGGCAGGTTTTTAGAGTTTGACTGATTATGGGTGTGAGAGCTACACCCGCCCTGGGGTGAATAGTTTGCATATGTAAGGGAGAGGAAGAGGCTGCTTGCAGCCAGGAAATTCCTCCCTTTTAGTGCTTGTTGCTTTGGCTGTGTTCTGCTGCTATGAGCTGTAGCCCTCTGCCATGTGCCACTCTGCCTTGTAACCAGCCAAGTATGGACTAAAACCTCCACAAACTGTAAGTGAAATAAACCTTTCCTTCCTAATTTTGGGCATCAGGTATTTTGTCCCAGCAACGAGAGAAAAGTAACCAAGACAAAGGGTGACTCAAACTTGACACTACTGGGTGTTCTGTGCTTTTAATAGGATTTTTATAGCATCCTGACATCTACCATTAATATACTGTCCTGTTGTGACATCCAAAAGCATTTCAAAGATATTGCCAAATGTCTGCAGGGGAGATGAAGTCACTCAAGTCGATAACCACAGAAACACTACTCCACTTATGTTTCTCATATAAGTGAGCATTGTTTCCTCCTCCTGGTTATCTATTGGTATCTTAGCTTGATAAGGCATTGTCATTTTCATGCCTACATTCTTCCTGGGGGCAGGCCCTGAGGAAGCCTGTAACATACTTAGATTTTACTCTTAATAGGATTTAGGTCTAGAAAGCCTGGTTTGATGGGAAGCAGAAGGCAAAAGGTGAAATTCTGCATGGCCTTGCAGCCATCAATAAGCTCAGACTCTGTTACTCTCCACTCCCAATCTGAGTCTCAAAATTGGAGATGAGCAGCGTGGTATTTGCAGAGAACCCATGCTAAACACACTGTAACCCGTAAACCCACTTAGCGTGCTTTCCATTTGACAAAGTAAAATTTCACTCACCGACGAGTCTGTCTTCCAAAGAATACATTGCCAGATAATTGTGGCGACAAGCCTCCACATCCAAGCGGGAAAAACTGAGCAACATGTGCATTTTCTCTGGAACCAGCAGGGTCCAGACACACACTCTGCAGGCAGACATGCAGAGAGGGTGTCACTCCGACACAGAGAGTGACTACTGCAGTCCAGTTAATGGGCACAGCCAGGCTGGTGGTAGGAGTCTGAGGGACGAGGGCAGCGGGGGTTACTCACTGCTCACTGTCGTCATACAGGTAGATGCTTCCTGGGAAGTGCAGCTCCCCCTCAGACTGGCTGACTACACCATCCTGCTCAGTGCATGAGGCTGGGAGGGAAAACCACAGAATCAGGGCTGAGAGTAATGGCCACCACCATAACCCCTGCTTCTAGAAGTTGAGGACTCTAGAGTCTTCTGGGTCTTCTTGATAGCTGCTTCCATTCCTCAGAGAATCTTTTTTGTCTAAGTTTTTACAGTGCATCTTTTTTTTCCCCCCTTTGGTTCTTTTTAGAGCTTGCTTCACCTTGAGACTCTGATTTTTTTCCTTGTAACTCTTCTTTCTCAGACCCCATATCTTCCTTCTGTAGATATAGCTACCTCCCTGGTTCTCTCCTTAGGTCTCATCCCTCCTTCTACATGAGCGCTCTGACCTTCAGTTTTAACTATCATCTCTACTTCTCTGAACTTCAGACTGATTGTACAATGGTTTCCTAACTATCTCTCCTGAGACTCAACACGCTTGAAGTGTAATTCCTCTGGGTCAGGAAAACTACACCCACTTTTGAGTTCTTGCTGTCAGGTGCCCCTTTCTGGGTCTCTCAGGCTCAAAACTTCAATACTATAAAAGAATCAAGTTGATTCTTTCCTCTCTTTCACTACTATTCCTAAAATTGACTCTAAAGTTGTAATTTTTCTCCTTTGTATTTCTACCTTTTCATTTTCTTGTCATTGTCTTTGCTCAAACCTTTATTTTTTATCTCCTGAACTACTATATAATTTTATCAATCCACCTTGAATTATTCTCCCATTAATCCCATACCTACCTGCTGTTTTTATATCATTAAATTATAGGTCTAAATTATGCATCTAATTAATTAATTTCCTATTACTCAATAAACTTCAAACTTTTTGACTGATGTTTGAAGTTTCTATAATTTGATTTCAAATTATCTTAGTTCTATTCTTTTTCCTCATAGGGCTTTATTACACATTCTACACTTAAATTACTTTGGCTGATTTACTGGTCTCTATTACAGATGCATCTTTCTTGTTTAACTATTAATATCCATTTTCTGATAGGATATTCCTTTAGCTGGAGTCTTTTCTTTACCATACCTTATTTCCACCTGACAAAATATTCATCTGACAAGGTTCAACTTAAAAGAACATCTGTCTTTCAAAGTCTCCCTTTATTTATTCGTTTTTCAGCTAGATGCAACTTCTCCCTATTCTAAGCTCTTGGAATACTATATCACTACATTGACTTTTTGCTGATAGTTCAACAGACTCAAAGAACCATTTAAAATTTGAACTAAATACACCTTAGAGACCATCTGGTCCAACTTATTTTCTTTATGGATGAGATAATTGAGGTCCAGAGATAAGAAAGAGCTTACCCCAAATCAGAGGGTAAATTCATGGCAGAGTTGCAATGTAACACAGAGATGAGTCCTATATATCAGGGACTCTTGACACACTACAGAATTTTACCCATCCACCTTGAGTTATTCTCCCATTAATCCAGCACCTACCTGCTGGTAGTTTTGTACCTAGACAGCATGGAAATATGCGAAGGAAGACTTGATTGTAAAGGGGCCAGATATTCGGAAATGTTAATTCACATTGTGGGTGAGTAGATGCAAATAATACTTACCCCTGGAGCTCTTTCTCTGATGCCCTGGGAAAGAAAAAGAAAGACGATTCAAAGCTGTGGTATCCTGATTGATATTTCAAGAAGCTAACATCTCTTCCACTCAAAAGCACAGTCAGTATACAACTAATAAAAATCTGACATGTAGAAAGAACAGAAGGGATAAATGAACAAAATAGAAAAGTGGCCCTTGGTGTTTTACAGAGAGAATTTTACTTATTTTATTGAATGGCCTAATTAAGAACCAGTTGTGATTTACATGGAAATTACAGAGAGCAGGAAGAGATTGTGTTACACAACGTTAGAGGCTAGATACAGAAATAACTGGCCTACCACCACAAAAGAATTTCTGGAGTGGTTACAACTTGAACTGGTGCCTCAGATACCAAGCGTTGAGCCACACACTTGAAAACAAATTCAAGTTCCTACTGAATTCATCTCCTTGGGAAAGGATGAAAGCCGCTTTGAGACCAAGACATGGGTTGAAAAAACAACTGAGTTGGGATTGAAGAGATGCTGCAATTTATTCCCTCCCTTCATAGGTTTTGGGTAGAACCTGGTGCTTTCAAACTAACTATGTCTGCCTCTATGCCAAGAATCCCCAACTTTGCATTATTAACATTTGAAGCAAGATGAGCGTGTCCTGTGCATTGTACTTTGTTTAGCCGCATCCAGGGCCGTTACCCACCAGATGCCAGTGTCTCCCTTCCAGTAGTGGCAGCTAAAGATGTTTCCCAACATCTTTGCCTAGATGGCAAAATTGCCCCTGGTTGATTGATATGTACTGCATCTTGCTAGGATAACTAAGAAGTAGGTGGTAAAAAAATATTACCAGGCGATATAATTTCATTTCAAGGCGAAATTGACCAAATCTACAACAGATGGATTCACTTTTCATTGAATATTTGTGTGCTGCATGACGCTTCATATTTTGCTGTTGCTTTGGACAGTAAGCTTTACCCTGGGAACAGAAGTGGAAGGCTATGTTCTGTGGTCCTGAATTGCCCGGCGCTCTCTGCCCTAGCAGAATAGCAGCTTCTTAACCTCGCGTGATGGCTTCATTACCAGTTTGGATGTGTTCATGGATCCAGGGTAGCACTTTACTAATATCTGTGAAGATCCCAGGAGATCCTTGCTCTTTTTTCTCCCCGTTGTCTCTCCAGCCTCGACCACAGCCCAAACCCCAAGAAGTCACACCAGCTAGAGTCCAGCCTCCTTTCTTATTCCGGCAGATGAGTGAACCTCCGGAGTCTCCCTGCAGAAGGAAAAAAGCCTCTGTTACCCTCACTGTCAGTGTGTATGCTGCAGAGAGCTCACTTTTACCCTACAAAAATGATAGATGAGGACCAGTGACATTTGCTCGCTTCTAGTAGTTGAGACTCACAGCCCAAGCATAAGGAAAATAATCCAGAACAATTCTCAAATGATCCTTGAATATCACCGGAGCCTATCAATTCCAGCTGCATCTCCATCACCCTAGGTTTTCATCAAAACAGCAGCCTTTCCCCCTCTCTTGTCTCATGCTACGGACTCCCAGAAGTCCTGCCCAGTGATAATATTGAGTTTAGGTCTTGTTCACAGGAAGAGTGGAGGAAAAGTAAAGATTCCAACATCTGCAAGTTGGAAATCTCTAAATAGGAGAGAGCCAGCAATTCTTTAGGAATGGGAGAGCCCCGAGGTTATTCTTTTTTTTTTTTTTTTTTTCCGGTACTGGGGATCGAACTCACCATCTTGAGCTTGCCAGGCAGGAGCTGTGCCACTGAGCTACATCCCCAGCCGCACTCCCCCCAACTTATTCTTGGCATTAACTCTGTTATTTGTGAATTCCTCTCAATTCACACTCCCTGCTCAAAACAATGTTCAACCTGTCCCCTCATTTTGGCTTGTCCTTATGCTCCTTCCCAGTTTCCAGTTTTACCTGGAGTTAGTCTTATGGGTGTCTAACCCTCACCTGTCAACAAAGCTGAGAGCACATCTGCAGTTCCCACTCACCTGACATGCATCTCTCCCTCCCTCAGGGGAGCCTGTGCAGAGAAAGGTCTTCCCACTGAAGGGCTTCTTTATGGTTAATAGAGCTGCTGCACACTCCTTCTGAGTCAAAATAGGAAGGCTCACTTCCTGCAAGACTTGTGGGAAAATGCCACCTGGAACACAGGGACAGGACCCCTAGCAAAACAATTCTGAGCTGAAGATGGCACATTCATTGTCGTCAACTGACTTCAGATTCGTGTCTTTTGGAAAGACCTGCATTTCTAAGTACAATGTGATATTCTCTGCCTTTCTAAATATTTGTCCAATTTTTTTAAAAAAAATAAATTAAAAATTATATTCTCTGATTAACCACCAGTAAACTCTGATCTTTGATCAAGAGGAATAGCTCAAGGTTTCTTACCTTCAGTCAAGCGGCCCCAGCCTGTAGTAGTACAAATAAATCCAGCCTCAAATCGTTCCCCTGGCTCTGGAAGGCACATAGGTCCCACAAACTGGCCTGAAGAGAAAAGACCAGGGCAGGGCTTGTCTCATTCATGGAGGAGAGGCTGCCATAAATCACTTACCAATTGTGATCTGGCGGACCCCCAAAACCTTGTAAGAGTTGTGATATCTCTGCCTGGCATCTCCTTGGGTCACCCTTTCTTGATTCCACTTAATCCAAAAATACAAGCAAACAAAGTCTCAGGGTAGGGAACCCACCAATCAAAATCACCATCTCACAATACATAATGCGGAACTGATCGTATGCTACATAACATGGGCCAGATTAATAGGGAATGTGGGGTAGGTAATTCAGGGTGCACTTCAAATGTTTACTGAATTGGAAGGTTCCAGCCATCTTCAAAAGGGCGATGTCATACTCCATCGGTTTTTTGATGGAGAACAAGGGGTGTATGATGATGGTTTTGATGGTGAGGATTTGCTCTCCTGGCTCTGTCTGGCTCAAGTCATGTTCTCCAGCGGTGACATTCAATGTGGATGCAAAATTTCTATAAAGAAGCAACAAAATGGAGGCTAAGTGAGCTTCTGAGCACAGCTGTAAAGGGTTAACAAATTGGCCAACTTGAAATTATATGGGTGCACAATGTGGCATTTAAGACTGCTCAGTACAGAAAATGAGAATGACTTCAATGTTATTAGAAAAAAATGCAGAAATTCCTAGTTACAGTGAAGAACTCCTAAACAGTGACCTCACATGGAGCCAGTGATATGATACATTTAACATTTTGCATTGTTATTTCTATTATTAGACATGTATACACGTTTTAACTCGGGGCTCTAAAAGCTGTCGGGGAGTTTATATAGCTGTTGTAAGAGGCTAATCTAGTTTCAACTCCAGGAGAAGCTTTGGAAATTATTTATGATTCCCAATAAGTATGCAGCGTTAAGGTCGAAGATCTCATGCAAGGTCTATATTATGAAGGATAGAACCCTAACTCTGAGGTCCCAGAGGGCACACACACATAGGGATTTAAGACATTATGTCTATTTCTTATGATATATAGTGAATTAGATAAATTTTCACTGACATTTATAAGAACCAGAGAAAATTTTCAGAAATCTATCTTTTTACTCACTTGGATATTATTCTTTATTAACTTCAGCATTTTAAGTAAATAAAATATCATCTTGAATGTATATAGCTCTTCACCGAGTTGGGTACAATCTGACAGTCTCACTGAACCCTGTTTATGTCATGCAGTTAGGATGTTTTAATAGAATTGCTGTTGCTGACTCAGAATTATTATTACTGACTCAGAGGGAGAAGGGGTGATACGGTTCTCAGTGATGAGCATCTTCCCTACCTCTTTGCGACGCAGTGAGCAGCCGTGATCACCCACTGTGGAGAGATGATAGTTCCTCCACAGATGTGCTTCTTCCTTCTTTTCAGAGACACCTGAATTGCAAAGACCTGAGGTGAGTGCATTGCCCTAGGGTGCTCCAAATGCTGGGAACTGAGCTTATTCTGAAAAGTAGACCCAGATGTCTTATGCATAACTGTCATAACTCATGGACTGTGAAGGGGTAAAACCTAGGCAATGCAGCTGAGAAAGAAGAACAGTGCTGAAGCCAGAGCTTTCCCAGCCCTGGCCTGGATGAGGGGGAGTTAATTTGAGATCATTAGTCATATTCATTTCAGTAGAGTTGACCGTTAGAAATGTTGGTCTTTACGCTTTTTATAACACCATTGACCTGTATGTAAGGCTCTAACAACATTAACAGTATCTATGAATGAAAAAAAAGGAGTAAAAAGTAAAACAGAGACCAGCTGATGAGGTCTGCGGGAAATGCAATGTGAGGGAGTCTTTCAGCACATATCCAATTTCCCCAAGCTTCCTAGAGAAATAGTTTAGACCTACCCTTTTCTCAGACATTTAATGAACTATTGGACTCCTATGCCTTCTTCCAGCTTATTTTTTATTCTGCTTTTCCAAAATACTTTCTATCTTTGATTCATCCTTTTTGTGATACTTTATTTGATTCTAAAATGACTTACAGTGTACAAGTAAACACATTCATGAATATCTTCACAGTTTTAGAATTACAGAAAAAGGTATTTGCTAGACTAGTCTATTTTTTGACTAAAAATTATTTAATGATAAGTAAAAACAATGCATGTAGCTCAGTGGTAGACTGCATGGTGTAGTCTTTGTGGGGCCCTTGGCCTGGTTCCTAGCACTGTAAAACAAAACAAGACAATAACAACAAAAGACCCATCCTCCTCAAAATAAAAGAGAGTAACCTAGAGAGATGCTAAGAATAGAGCAAAGAGCAAGTAATAAAAGTCAGTGAATCACCCTTACTGTGATCTAAATATGGACCTCTGACCTAACTAATAAGCCAATTGAACAAGTAATCAACTCATCCATCGACTGCACAATCAAGTAATTAACCAGTTAGTCAATGACAATGACACAGCTCTTCAGTCAACCCACTACACAAAACTCAACCAATCATTAATATTTATTTTTTGGCTTAAAAGTTAATGATCAGCTCAACACAACTAAAACTAAAGGATTGTTTTACTTGCAAATTTAAGAACTGAGATGACAGCATGGCTCCCGTGGTAAAGACAACTGGGAGACTTTCAAAGACAATAAATGCGAACACCTTGGGTTCAAGGCACAAACACAGAGGCATTTCCATGACATGGTAGGACCAGGAAATTCAATTGAAGCAAAATTCTTAGAACATTAGCTACGAAGAGGCACTATTCTCTATTGACTGTTCTCTGAGGGGCCTTATATATAAGTGAAAAATTTACACTCGATCACAAAGTGGATCTGTGGATAGGAATTCTCTGGTCTTTTCTAAGTATAAAAAGTGAACTATATTTCTGAATATATTAACTGAATCAAAAATTATTTTTAAATAGTTCATTTTAAAAGATTTTAACTTCCTGAAGTAGAACTTTTGTCTTAGGAGCTGAAAATTTGGGATGGCATTTCCAGTTTGTGACACAAATCCACAACGCATGTAACTCTTCTGAACAAACTTTGTGGAATTCAAATGATGTGTATCATGAGGGACTCAGATCATTGTACATACTCCTGAGATTGTTGGTGAAAATGTAGGCAGAATGGAGCATGGGCACAGCACAAGATTCCTTGTGATCTCATAGCCCACCCTCCAGAGAATGTTACCGAGACTCACCTGCCATGGGTAAGAACCCTTTTCCACTTGGTTTCCCCCGACAATGCGACTGAACATGTTTAAGTAATTCCAAGGCTGTGCCTTCACCACGTTCTGCCCACAGTTGGGAGCTGGGGAAAAAGACCAACATTGAATGACTTGATAATCTGTAGGCCTGAGGGATCCAGAAAACTCTTCTGAGTGAGAAAAAAATGTAGAGTATAGAGAATGTAGAAAGATCACAAGATACCTTTAAGTTAATTGCTGGGACTTGCTGTGATTTGAAGTACAAGGGACTATTCCAATTTTAGACATGTAGAAGATGTATATCATCCAGAGACCTACTTTTATGATGTGAAGATTCAGGGCCAAAGTGGTAGATCTCCACTGGGCTACCAGGAATGCTGGGGACATTCTGCTTCTTGAAGTCCTCCCTACAGCACTGTACTCTCTTAAAACATTCATTAGGTATTATTGTAGTTATTTCTATGTCTTTCAACCCAACTAGCTGGGGGCTCCTCAAAGACAGGAACTTAATCTTAGAAATACTTATGTTCACAATACCTATCACAGTTCCTAATGCAAGGAGATGCTCGTTTAATTTGTAGACAACACCATATCTGCCTTAGAATCCAATTGTATCCATTTTTTTTTTTATGTCTTTTTGAGACAAGGTCTTACTATGCAGTTCAGTCTGCTTTGAGCTCACTTTATAGCCCAGTCTGTTCTTGAACTTGCAATGATCCTCCTGCCTCAGCCTCCCAAGTGCTGGGATTGCATGTGTGTGCCACCATGCCCCATTGTATCCATATCTTTTCCTCTGCTGTAAGCAGGAGACTAAGTCTAAAGCTGTGCGCTATGATGGCTGCCACACAGTCAAATATTAAGAAATCTTATTGGATCCAATTCTCTGTAAGCATAGAAGGTAGCATATTGCTCAAGACAGTGGAAGGAAGACAGGATTCTGGTTCACAGAATAGCGTTAGGATAGGAGGTGGAGAGCTAGTGGAAGAAGAACTCATTCCTCTTTGTGGGAAAGTCTATCTCTGAGAAGATCGCATTTACTTTGTAAAAAGGGTTTTTGACTTCTCAACTAAGAGATAAACTACAGTTGTTTACTTCCACCAGATGACTCAGTAATGGCACACTTTATATTCTGCCTGTAAGCCATTCTTTCCCACAGGCTTTTTTCAGACGGTCTAGAAGGCCCTGCTTCACAGTCATTCTACATCTTTGCCCACCAGAACCTTCTGATCTGTATTCACCACGTCATCTCAGAAGTTTTCCTTGCCTCTCTCAAACTGGGCTAAGGGTCTCTCCTTGGCAGTGTGCAGAACTCTTTCTTCACCCCTCTAATAGTTTTGGCATGCTGTATTGACATCATGCATTGCTATCTTCTGTCATTGAACTACAATCTATTTGTGGGGGAGGAAATCTTCTGTAGTAATCTCTGTATTTTTAAGATTTAGCACAATTTCCAGCATGTAGTAGCACTTAGAACCATTGAACTGATGAACAGATGTTTTTTTTTTTTTTCTTGAGAACATATCCTTAAGAGAGTAGTTATTTAGATCAATGTGTTAAAGTACACACAGCTCTTCACAGGACTTCTTGTTTAATCCCCGCTCTACCCCTCTGAATCAAACACTGTTATCCTTCACATTACAGATATGAAAACTAAGAATTTAAGAGATGCACTGCTAAATAATGGCAAGACATGAACATAATAATTTTTTACTTCTGAGTCTACTACAGCAGGACACTGGATCAAAAGCTTATTTTCTAACTGTTTCTGCTGAATGACTCATAAATACTTTAAACACAAAATTTACTATTTCCTGAACTCACTGAAGCAAAGACAGAAAACATGTTGCTTCTCTGGGCTGGCACAAGTCTGACCACAAAGACGCCTGCCAAGAACTGTTTTCAGCTTATGATAGTCAGGGGAAAAGAGACCATTTCCAATACACTGCAGTGAATGTATTTCATATTTTCTAGTAAGATAATTTTCCAAAAGCTAACAAGCTCTTCCAAATCTGTGCTGATTTCCAGAATTTGATTCAGGACAGAAGACAGGATTTGTGTTGAGTCCAAAGAAGTGAATAATCTGTTCATTTGGTAAAACGAAGTGAAGAAAAAAAAAACAAACTTTAGTTGCATTCCATAAATGTTTCGCCTCATTTCATATACTGACTGCCAGAGCAAAGCCCAAAATAATTACTTTAAAAATAATTAGATCTCCAAAATGTATTTATTTATCCTCTTTTACCAAAGAAAGATGGAATCAGAGTTATGATACCCACAGCCAGAAAAGGTTATTCCTTTACACCAAAGTACTACAAAGTTCGTTTGAAACTTACCTTTGGGGAGAGAAAGAGTTGCAGATTCACCTTGCTCCAAACAGATCATTCCTAGCAGTAAAATCAGCCTGTTCATGTTCGTAGGCATTTTGATACGCAAATTCTTCCCCTGGAAATTTAGAGACTAAAAAGAAAAGAAAAGAAAAAAAGAAAGTCTTGGGAGGCAAACAGCAGACCAATTTAAATTTATTCATTAATCAACATCCATCAAGTTTATTCATTAATCAAAACTTAAGGCATTCAACCATGTCCACACGATGTTTCTGAAAATAGTGTTTTGAAAACGTCTTTTGCAAGCTGTGGAAAATCAACCAAAAAAATAGAATCTTGATGGAGCAGTGCTACATATTCTATTACACCTGCGTCAATTAGTGGCTTCCCTGAGAGTGTTTCTGTCTAGCAAAGTGATTTGCATCTATGGTTTTCATTTACAAGAATCACTCAGTCCTTTGTAGAGGTTACCACTTTCTACAAGAGGATTGAATACCAATGTTGCTCTTGTTTGCTAAAGTAGATTTTTCCTGTTTCCAAAGAACTCATTAGAATATACTAGATTTTTTTCTCTTTCTTATTTCTCAGTGTAACTAGATGGTATCATTGCTGTGTGTTGGAGAAGGAGAGGTGAGGAAAGATAATCAGGTCGCACACTTGGAATCACACTGCTAGACAGCCACTGAGGCAACTGTCCTCTGGGGCATTTGTGAATCTGCCATCTATCTCTATTTTTTTTTAATTTGTAGAAGGCAAACACTAAATCTTCACTACTATGTCTGGTAGATGTCAAGACACAGGAGAAAGGCTATGATTACCTGCAAGTTTTTTTCTTGGTGGAGTTCTTGGCATGCGGTCAGTGCACAAAAAATGCATGTGGATTGGTCAGTGCTGTCTGTAACGACACAGAAACATATTTTCCTTTTGACATTTTATAAATTACCCGCTGAAAATAGCAAATATCAAGCCACAAGTCCCTAATTTTCTCTTGGCAACTTTTCCCTTTGTACAACAAAATAAATCTATGAAAACAAAAGCTATACAAGTAATAGAAATGCAACATAAAATCTTCTAAAATCTAAAATATGGGTATTCTATATATTTAAGACACACACATGGAAAGAAGGAAATTCATACACTGAACAGAGGCTTTACCCACAAATACAGTAATCCTCAAGCCAAAAACTTGGGGCTTTTATTTTGGTAGAGGAATCATCCCTAAGAGGTGTGTAATCAATCAATAGGTCCAAGCCATACTCAAAATCTCAAGCTCCCTTTGACAACCAGTGCTCTTGCAGCACTTGAAGCTGCTCAGTCACTTTCCAGAGTAACTTACATAGAAATGTGGTTTTTCTGACTCTAAAATTCACTAAATCTTTTCTAAGTTTTCCATGTTGCTGATGTCAACATTGCAGAAATACGTAACATGGGCTTGGGATGCACCGGTACTGCTGAGCTGTGGCCTTTAATGAGTTCCCCCAAACACTGTGTGATTGTAAATTACAAACGGATCTCCGTAAAATCTTGGTCAGATTCTTGTTAGGTTTTCAGCAAGAAAATTTTATAGTGAGGCTGTATCCTTCTTATTGCATCATACCATGAGGCACAGGATTTCTGGTTTTGCTTTCCATGCTTCAAAAATTAGTAAGTTCCAGTGTGACCAGGCCAGTTCATCCAGTGTAAAGCCCCTCATATTTTTATACATATGGTTTGTTCATCTGTTTTGAGGCAGGGTCTCGCTATGCAGTTCAGGCTGGCCTTGAGCTCATTTTGTAGCCCAGGCTGATCTCAAACCGGCAAAGATCCTCCTGCCTCAGCCTTTTGAGTGCTAGGATTACACGTGTGCACCACCCATGCCCAGCAGTATACATATGATTTTAAACAGCCCTTGATCATCATTGTCTAGATTCAGTGCCCCAGAAAGACAAGAGTACTCAGAGAGAAATGTCTTCCTATGCACCAACTAGGAAGATGATAAGAGAGCATTACTCCCAAAATTATATAATGACATTTAAAAAACAAAGACTATAGATACTCATCCTATATTTTCATTTAAGACATAACAAAATAATACAGCAAAAAACCCGAAATCAGATCACATTACAATAGATGATGTTCAGTATAAAAATGAACAAGTCTGATATCATGTATTAAGTGAGGAAATGTGCTCTCAAAGATTGCTTATATTCTTTGTCTGAAGTTGATACATGCACATACTAACATAATTTAATTCTTTTTTCATCCCCCCTTCCCCCTGCCTCCATCTCTTGATCCCTTTCCATCTGAACAAAATCTGTCACCCTATTTCCTATTATCTACCTTTTATTTTGCTCTTTATTTATATTTTGGGTTTTTCATATAAAAGAAATCATGTGGTATTTAGTTTTTTGGGGATTTTTGTTTGTTTGTTTGTTTGTTTGTTTTCCAGTACCGGGGATCGAACTCATGACCTTGTGCTTTCTGGGCAGGTGCTGTGCCACTGAGCTAAATCCCTAGCCCACCACTTGGTATTTAAGCTTATGTGTTTGATGTATTTTACTTAACATTATAGTCTCAAAGTGAATCCATTTCCTGCAAATGACTTGAGCTCATTCTTCTTTATGGCAGTATAGTACTCCCTGTGTATAAATACATTTTCTTAGTATCAAGGATCAACAAATAGAATCATCAAATTAAAAAACTTATGCACAGCAGAAGAAACAACCCACAGAGTGAAGAGACAGCTTACAGACTGGGAAAAAATTTTGCCAGCTCCTCCTAAGAGGAATAATATCTAGAGTATATAAAGAAATCCAAAAAATTGGACCACCCCAAAATAACATACCCAAATCAAAAATGGACAGCTGAAATGAATAAGCATTTCACAGGAGAAGTACAAATGGTCAGTAAATATCTGAAAAAATCTTCAACATCACTGGCCATCCAAGAGATGCAATGCATTTTTTCCTGCAATAAATAAAAAAATTTTGGGGCTGGGGATTTAGCTCAGCGGCAAAGCACTTGCCTGGCAAGCGCAGGTCGTGAGTTCGATTCCTGGTACCAGAAGAAAAGACAAAAAATAAAATAAAATAAAATAAAAAAATTTAATCATTCACTGTGTATTTCATCACCCCTTGTATCTTCAATAAATGGATCACTATTTCAAGAGTCCAGGGTTTTGAAAGTAAATATACATCATCAATGGTAAATATCAAAACTGAATAAAATGAGGGTAACTTTCACACAGAGAAAAGTAGCATTGCTCTTCGTGCAGGTCTGGAAGATTTGGCTACATATAAACCACAAAACAATGCTCCAGACTGTGGATCCAGGCACCTTGTTGTGGTTGCTTCTCAGCAAGAGCACAGATGATTAATGTCACCCATGCTAAGTATGTTTATCCAAGTCAAGTTTTAAAACTAATTAGGTCATCCCGGTTGTAATACTTGTATACTGATAATGAAGAGAACAAATGAAGCCCTTGAGATCTTAATGAACATCTCAGCCAGCGCAGTGGTGTAGGAATATATAAACACATCTAATTTTCTCAATCTCGTTGGATTTTATCCCGCTGGATTTTTAAGAGGGTGCTAACAAACCTGCAGATGTCTGGTGCTGAGGTACTTTCAGTTTTAGGTCTCAAATGGTGCCCAGTCTTGTGTAAATATCCTCTGCTGTACGGAGTTCATTCTTCAAGTCTGTCTTTATCATAATACTTGTCTAACAGGTAGCTTTCAGTCTTTACTACTGACATAAATAAATATCTTTTGCATTTATAGTGAAAGCTAATAGTTGCTTTTTTTTTTTTTGTTTTGTTTTTGTTTTTTTTTCTCCGGTACCGGGAACCGAACTCACGACCTTGCGCTTGCCAGGGAGGCGCTTTGCCGCTGAGCTAAATCCCCAGCCCCGAAAGCTAATAGTTGCTTATCTGAAGTAAGTTCTTATTCACAGATTGTTCATTCATTGTTGTTTATTGCTAAGTGTTTTCATGTACATTATCTCATTTGACACAGCAGTATTATTGCCTTAATTTTATAAACAAGGAAACAGGAGGGGTATGTAACTTCTCCAAGGTTACCTAGATAGTAAGTGGCAAACCTTGAATTTGCCCTCAGAGCTTAGGGATCTGAAATCTTATTTTATTTTCATTATACAACTATATGTCCTGCCTCTCATAATACTGGACCTCATCATATTTTGAATTCATATATAATTTATTTCAGGTAAGCATTTGTTAAACTTGTGACTAAATGAAGCCAGAGATGTAGCATTTTTATATTATTTATCAAGTGAATTCATAAGAAAATTGATGATTTCTGAATAGAATTTATATTTATCATGGAAAGTTGAGCTGGAAGAACCTGGTAGTTTTTCCTTCCCAACTTATCCTTTGCTGGTGGAAATTAGAGTAAGATTTGTTTTTTTGTTTGTTTGTTTTTGTTGTTTTGGTTTTTTTTTGGTTTTTCTCCGTTACCAGGAACCGAACTCACGACCTTGCGCTTGCCAGGCAGGCGCTTTTGCCACTGAGCTAAATCCCCAGCCCCTGTTTTTTTTTCTATATTTCACCATGGAGTACAGTACCTCAATCATTGTCCCAAATTTGTGTCTTGTGAGGCTACTCCCTTATCAGTCTTTTGACTAGAAAGAGCTGGACCTTTACTTGGTCTTCGTGGGGCTTTTTCTTGGTCCTTATTTGGAAGTATAGATATCACTTTGACATACCACCGAGAAATACTGGATCATATGGTAATTCCACTTTTAATGCTTCGAAGAACTGCCATATTGTTTTTCAAAATGAATGCTCTAATTTACATTCCAAGTAAACCAGGGTTCTATTTTCTCCAGGTTCTTGGCCACATTTATTGTCTTTCTTTTTTTGATGATAACTATGCTAACAAATGTGAGATGATCTTTTATTGAAGTTTTTTTTTTTTTTTTTTTTTTTCCAGTACTGGGAATTGAACTTATGACCTTGTGCTTGCCTGACGGGCACTGTGCCGCTGAGCTAAATCCCCAGCTCCCCTTTTATTGTAGTTTTAATTTGCATTTGGCTTATGATTATATATGTTGAATCTTTTCCATATTTTTAATACCTGAGTTGGCAGTTTATCCAAGTGTTTTATTTAAAATGTTTGTTTCAGGATATTTCAGGTTAACAACTTGCTTAATTAAAAGTTTGCCTTTGTTTTAGTTTTTCACAATTTTCTGACTAAACTTCATATTTTTTTTTGTTAAATTAAGTGACTTCTTGATAGTCTATTTTATTCATTACTCAATTGCTCTCACAACTGGCATAATAAACATTAGGCATTTCAAAAGCATATTCCACTGCATACCACATTCATATAAGACTATGAAATTACACTTTTATTAATTCAACTAATGGCCCAAAGTGAACTTATTTCTTGTGTTCCTTTCAGTATTAAACCCTATATGTAGCTTCTATTTACAGTTAAACTGTAATTATATTAACCAGGTTAGGCAAAATGCTATTCTAATAAATTAACTTTGGAAACTCAGTGTGGTCTAATACAACATCTACGTATTTCTCACTGCAGTATATTTTCAGTATACTATGTGTTTTCCACATTCACTCAAAGCCTGGGCAGGTAAGAGGTCACAGTACATGACAGTTGTGTCACATAAAATATATCACTGCACAACAGGAAGAGAAGTTGCCTACTGGCAATTTGATCTGAAAACTCACACATTTCCTCTCACAACCCACTGGCATATACTCTTCACAATCTCACAACTACAAGAGGACTTGCAGTGTGTGCTCTCTTCAATGCATCTGAGAAATAGGGACAAATTAGATACTACTAAACACTAGCAGTAGTTCAATCACTTTAACCATCCTTGTTCTCAAAACATCATTACTGAAAGGACTTATTTAACAACCCGAATTGATCAAATGTGGTGATGGAGTGCAGTGCTCTAATCTGAGTCCTTGGACCCTTTGTATCTGCAGCATAAATAGAGATTAGCATTTTCACATCTTTAATAATGGCATATGTTCATAAACATTTTGCAAAGTGTATACATTTGAGAAAAATGAGATCTACTTATTGGCTTTTTAAAAAGCCAGATTTTGAAGGAAAAAATATCAATTATGAGGTCATTTAATTTATTTTATTACCCATTCATTTTTATTTCAACAGGTGCCATTACAAAGATGGAGACTGAAAATCACACGATGGTAACCGAGTTCATTATTTTGGGATTAACAGAGGATCCTGTGCTTTGTTCCACCTTCTTTGTAGTTTTTCTAGGAATCTATGTTACTACCCTATGGGGCAATCTCAGCATAATCATGTTAATCCGAAGAAGTCCTCAGCTTCACACCCCAATGTATCTTTTCCTCAGCCATCTGGCCTTTGTGGACATGGGGTATTCCACATCAGTCACACCTGTGATGATTGTGAGTTTCCTGCGAAAGAGAACTGCTATCCCTGTTGCTGGCTGCATAGCTCAGCTTGGCTCTGATGTTGTCTTTGGGACAGCTGAGTGCTTCCTGTTGGCTTCCATGGCCTATGATCACTATGTGGCCATTTGCTCACCCCTGCTCTACTCTACCCTCATGTCCTCCAGGGTCTGCACCATCTTATTAGTTATTTCCTATCTGGGTGGGGGAATGAATGCTTCATCATTCACCTGCTGTTTATTGAGCCTGACTTTCTGTGGATCAAATGAAATCAACCATTTCTTCTGTGACCTCCTGCCCCTAGTAAAGCTTTCTTGTACCCACGTTTACATTGCTGAAATATCTCCTGCAATCTCTGCTGGGTCAATCATTGTAGTCACATTGTTCATCATCATTGTGTCATACGTCTACATCCTCCATGCAATCATGAAGATGCGCTCTAGTGACGGAAGGCACAAAGCCTTCTCTACGTGCACCTCCCACGTCACTGCAGTGACTTTGTTCTATGGGACAGTTACATTTGTTTATGTTATACCAAAGTCCAGCCATTCACCTGACCATATTAAAGTGGTGTCTGTGTTTTACACGGTGGTGATCCCCATGCTGAACCCCCTGATCTACAGTCTGAGGAACAAGGAGATAAAAGAGGCCATGAAGAAATTGATAGCAAGAACACATTCTCCATTTTGAAAGAAATCCAAATCTGTGAATCTGGAAATTCTAAAACAATAGTTTTGGGAACATAGAGGATGCATGTTTGCATTATCCTTAGCTCTGTTTCATATGAAGAACTGTCTTATACACACAGTGCTAGCATACTGACTAATGCCAACTTTAATTTATAACTTTCTAGAGTCATAAAATACATCATTTTCACTAAAATTATTTCAGGTTACTATTTCTAGGAGGTTTGCTCTCTCTTATACAGGATTGTAATTATATCTGGAAGTAGGATAGTTGTATTTTACACACATTCCATAGGATTAAACTGTCACTCAAAGTTTCTACATCCATACTGAGCTTTTGAATTGTTTTCTCAATTCAGTTTTCTCAATTCTCAATTGTCAGTTATTGAGATTTGTGAAAAGCTTACCATCATAATTCTTTTCATATTTTTCTTTAATTATATCAGTTTTTATATTGTATATATTTTGAAGCTTTGTTGCTTTTGTGAAGCTCAACTCTGTCTTCTGGTAATAGCCAAGTGCTTTCCCTTTGGTCACTATGGCATACTGTTATTATACGGCCATCGGCTCACCCGGTAGTAGCTCCCTATCTAGGTGACTGTGTGAATGTTTGAACGTTTACTAGTTGTTTGTTGAGGCTGTCTTTTTGTGGGTCAAGTCAAATAGATACTTTTTCTCAGACTTTTCTTCATGGAAACTTTCTTATTCAGTTGTCCCCATTATTGAAATGATTTCTTCCGTCTCTTCTGGCTTCACCACTGTGGCCACAATGTTTGTTACTGTTCTCTCTCACATCTTCATCCTGACAATCCTGATGCGATCCAATGAAGAGCACCTAAGGTCTTTTCTACCTGCAGCCCTCACCTCATTGTTATTATCCTCTAGTACAGAATTACTACTTTTATTTCTGTGCTGCCCGAGACTAGCTATTCAGCCAACCAGAACAGAGAGGTGTCTCTGGTTTACACAGTGGTGATCCCCATGCTGAACCTCCTCATCTGCACCCTGGTGAGTGGAGATGTAAAAGAGACTCTGAGAAAGGCATTTGTCAGAATATACTGTTAGGAGCTATACTTTGAATTTAAAACAACCTATATAACATTTTCATTTACCTATGTCAATTACCACATGCTGCTTAACACATTGCTTAAGAAATCATTTCTTTGTATCCTTTATACACACTGTATCAATGGGAAGATAACTTGGAGTTAGTAAGAATGATAATAATAATAATTATTATTATTGAACTCTTCCAGATGCCAAGCACATTTACTTTATTAATTTATTTAAAAATAATTTTCATTTACTCTGTGACAGATTTTATTGTAAGCATATTATATTCATTAACTCATCTTTTCCTCACAACAGCTTCATGAAGTAGTCCTATTACTTATAACTTACAAATGAATAATCTGAGGCAGAGACAAAAAGTACCTTTCTCAAAGCCATGCAGCTAAGAAGATGTAGGACCAGTATTTGAATCCGGAAAGTTTGGTTCCAGAAATACCTTGATTTTCCCATTTAATTTTTACAACAACCATATAATGCAGGTAATTACAAATCGTCTACCCAATGTGAATGAGAAAATGGAATTTGGGGACTTCCACTATTTTGTCCAGATAGGTGCAGTTCAAGTTCTCCACTTCTAGACCCCAGCACTTAGTCTACATCATAGCACAATGACTCTAATGACTTCAGCACTTTGCTGAGCTAGAGAATTTGGGCTGGGTGATTAGGCCCAAGCCAGAACTTTGCATCAATCTTTTAAATAAAGTCTGTCCCCTAAATGGTCAAGGTCAGTGATGGCAAATGTTTTAGAACTTTCAGTGATACAAACAATCAGCTGTGGAATGGGTGCCATAAGTTTACCAGCATTTTGGGCTTAGGTGATGGAGACTCAGGAGCAAGGCTAAGAATGGAAAACTGGACTGATGCCCATCTTCAGGCAGTCAAGTCCTGATAACATGATCACATTATTCCCTGGAAATCTGTCCATATTTAAATACTTGTTAAAAACAACGGCTCCCATGTGCCATAATGTAATCCTTGCAGGAATTTAAAGTGACATCTTTTAATTTTATGCATTGCAATTACTGTGCTAACAATACTCATAGTTCCATAGGTTTGAATCTATAAAAAAATTAGAATGTGTGCAGAAAAACCTTGAAATGTCATGAATCATGGTAAAGGAATTTGGGGGAGAATGATCTATTCTCCTTATCATTGTCACTATTTTGGAAAAAGTAAAGAGATTTTTCTGGCATCTAAGGACTCTCAACTCAAGTAAACACTGAGAAAATTGTTTCTGGCACATGAAAGCAATACTTAATTTTCCTTTATCTTAGTGTAGTGGAATAGGAAAAGTCACGTATGGGACATGCAAAAAAGAAATTTTTACAAAATGAAAATATCACTAATATACTGTTAAGTGACATGAAGAAATCTATAATTTTACTGCATTTTTGGTGGAAAATGCAAAACAATATCTGAAAGGTAACAAGAATAAATTAAAACTCATGAAGTAATTGAATAATGGTGTAGGAACACTGAGATAGAATTTCTGTTATTTTAATACTTTGTTTAAAATAAAAAGTATATATATATTTACTTTTATATTTTTTTTTTTTTTTTTGTTTTGTTTTGTTTTTCTCCAGTGCCGGGAACTGAACTCACGACCTTGCGCTTGCCAGGCAGGCGCTTTTTGCCACTGAGCTAAATCCCCAGCCCCTATATTTACTTTTATATTTTCTTATTTTAAGCAAAGTATTAAAAATGTATATGGAAAGGATTTGGCACATACTAGTAAGCAAAAGGATAGGGAGATAGCTCAGAACCATGGTACTCAACACCCTGTAGCTGTCCTGACAAGCAGAATATAGGCACCTGAACCTCCCTTTTAAATATTGAGAGATATATTCCATTTCCCATTTATGGAAAGAAGAGCTAAAGTCACTTAGAAAATTTATGTAACATTGTAAAGTGCCTTCTCCTCAAGTTAAGCATCTTGAACTTTACAGGGACATAAAATCCAAAAGAATGTTTTCCTAGTGTTGAAGATAATTCAGTCCAACATGATGGTTTACTGAGAGCTTATTAAGTGACAGGCATTATACTGATACAAAAATAAACAGACCACTGTCTGATCTCCAATAACTCTCTACATAGTATAAAACTATCTCCGTAATTCCTAAATGTAAAATGGCATCTATACTCACAATATGATATGAGAAACAATAGGCCCAAAGGAGATGTACATTTTCCTAACTGGGATAGTAAAATAACACTTTCTGGAGGATAAAACACGAAGACTTAGTCATACAACTTCACTAGATAAAACAGAGCAAGGGTAATAGAAAGGTGTTCCAGGTGTAAGATGTAGCATTAGAAATGGCACCCAAGGGGTTGGGAATGTTGTGCAACGGTCGACAGCTTCCCTACTGTGCAAAACACTCTGGGTTCAAACATAGAATCTGAAGAATGAAGTAGAAAACAAAGAGCAGGATATGTGGGGAATTACACATAAGAAGCATCAAGAATTTGAAAGGAAGTAGACAGCTGCCCTGTTTTTGAAGAAGATGGAGACTCAGCTTCCCACTGGGCCCACATGTATAGGAGAGGAGGCCAAGTACTAATTATTTCCTCCTCAGAACACCTCATTAAATTTTATTCTCATCAGGTGACAGAGGAGGCTCATTTCCCGGTGGAACCACTGATATTAGCACGCAGAGAAATATGAGGAAGGGAAGGTGAGGATCAACCCCTGGACTGTCCCCCTTGAAACCACAGGGATGAGAGGTATTTTTTCAATAGTCTTTGTTTTAAGTATAGCAAGTATTACCAGAGATTTTCTGCTTTGTTCAGGGCACCCTTTTCCCAGTTATTTTGAAAGAAGCACAGGCTTTTCTTCGAAAGCTTTAGTCTGTGTCCGTTGGTGGCCCTGGGCTGGAGGCTCTGCTTACCTATTCAGGGCATATGGAAGTAATAAGGAAACCCATTAAGCTCACTCTGATGTGATCCTCACCTCCTGAAGTCCCTAAGTGTGCTGTCTTCTTTACACCTTTTAAAGTCTGGTGTGCTGTGTGATAGCAAAAAATGAATAGAGAGTGCATATAGAAGAGAATAAAGATGTTTCTTTTTAGTAATATAAGGAGGTTCCAGGAGAAATGAGTCTACTTTATTTTCAATAGACATAGAAATTTTTGACTCGAGCATTTAAACATATTCATCCAGATTCATACTTATTTTTTCCATAAAGTTACTCTAATACCTCCACATATTCAGATGTGGATGTCTCCATACTTAACTTTGAACAGAAAGTGTTTGCTAAAAGGAGTGTCTTAGAAATAAAACCCCCTAGGGGTAAAATGTTCATAACAGCTCATCCTTCCACACCTCTACAGTGTATGGCTTAAAACTATCAAAAAGGTATTTTGTCCTTTATCTTTTGCTTACCTGGTGTGTGCCTCTCTTATATCCTTTATAAAATAAAGATTCAAAGCCAGCAGACTCAACAGAAAAGCAAGGGAAAAAGTTTCATCAGCTACTATTAATTTACAAAATTCTTTTCATTCATTCTCATTACATAGATATTTAAGTTTACTATGTTTCAGAGCTATAAAAATTAGAGACAAGGGAAACATGAAATTGGCTGCTTATATGAAGCTTCCAGCATTGTGCAAAAACAAGCTCTGGATATGTAACTACCAATACACTAAATATTTTGAAGAAAACATACACAGCTCTATAAGAGAATGATGGTGTCCTTACTTTGGTGTGGAGCTGTAGTCATACGATGCATAGTTTGGTATGAATAGCACAAGTGTGATTCCCAGGTGATGGGAGACATGTGTTGCAGGTAGAGTTACTGCATTTTAGAGGGTCTACAGGCAACAAAGTATATGAATATGTTTAAGGATTTGGAAAATATCAAATGATCCATTCTGAGTGTGTATGCATTGAGACCAAGAAGAAAAGTCGAGAGATGGAAAGAAAATAGGGATCGCATTCAGGACCTGGCAAAGCATGTTAAAAACTGATAGCTTTATTCTAAGATGTTTGAGGATTTAATGAAAGAAATGTCTACTTATATTTATGTCTATGGTTGTTGTATGGACAATAAATTGCAAGAGAAAGAGAGATAGAAGAGGAAATCTGGCTAGTGGGTGTATTTGTGTCTTCTCCAAGCAAATACAATCAGCTGAACATGTGTATATATGTAGAAAATACACACATAAACAAATATTCACTTCCATCTATTTCTCTATTACATATACTATCATCTGTCTATCGTCTATCTACCTATCATCTATCTATATCTAGAAGAGATAGATATTTAAGGATATGACTCATGCAATTTGGGGTACAGTCCAAAATACCCAGGGCAGATGAATGGAATGAAAATACTGGCAAAAGTTAACATTGCTGTCTGAGGTCTAAATCTAGTCTAGAGGCAGAATTCATTCTTCTTTCAGGAACCTCGGTCTTTTCTCTTAAGATCTTCAATTGATAGAGTAAAGTCCATCAACATTGTGGAAGATAATCTGCTTGATTTACTGTCTACCTATTTAAATGTTAACCAACCTTTAAAAGCACCATCAGAGCAACATCTAGACTGGTGCTGGATCAAACATGTATACCTAATGCCTAGTCAGGTTGACACATACATTAACCACCACAGAGGTACTGTTCTGAACTAACTGTAGGAGAAACAGCTTGAAGAAGTGCTTACAATGAGATTGAGAGAAGTGGCAGGTAAATGTTGGATGTAGAAGGCATGAGACATTGTGACTGAATATGGGAGTGTGGAGTGAGAAGAGAAAGAAATTACTTGCAAGCTTCTGAATCAACAAACTGAATGATGGTAACTTTTGCTAGAAAAGAATAATTTCAGAAGGGAAGACAGACAGGGAAAAATATTAGTTCTAGTTGTCAGCAAATAGAGGCAACTTAAAATTCCCAGGGGAGATACTAAAGACTATACCTAAGAGATTCAAAATAGCTAAATAGAAGAGGAACTACATTGGAGTCATTTAGAGAAAATCAACTAAAAACAAAGGTAATTGGAAAACAAGGAGAAATATACATCTCGATGCCAAAATCAATCTGATATAAGTGAATTGTAGATTAAACAAACCATGGGCATAGAACTTTATAAAAAGGTGAAGAAGTCCTCAGGGCTGATTGTAGGACCTCTGCCTGCATGCAGTGCAGGAACTGCCTTTCCAGGAAGTTCCCAAAAAGCTAATGGACCACAATAGTGTGTCAGAATCAAGTCACACTGGACAGACTGGGGTATATGGCCCCCAGTCTCTTTTGTCTTCCTACAAACAGAGGACATTGCAGCTTGGCAGCAAACTTCACTGGCAAGTGACCAGGAAGCTTGTCCCTCTCCAATGGTTCACCACTTTTTTTTCCCCTCAGACTATGAGAGGATAAAAAGCAACCTCTGACTGAGTTGGAAACCAACAATATTAAGCCTATGTGCCCAGCTCACATGTGAGCATGGAACATGGAACCTACAGGGACACATGCAGAGTGAGCAAGCCCAGAGCCCCCCAAGAAGAAAAATGCTAGTAGAGC
Source organism: Chinchilla lanigera (assembly GCF_000276665.1). NCBI lineage: Eukaryota > Metazoa > Chordata > Mammalia > Rodentia > Chinchillidae > Chinchilla > Chinchilla lanigera. Next base: position 23,479,606 of record NW_004955414.1, read on the forward strand.
ATAACAGTAAAAGTCACACACCATAGTGGTTAACTGAACTTCTAGAGACAGCGAGATGAGGGATCGCAGTGGCAAAGGTAATGAGTCGACCATAGCACTCCCCACACCCTGCTCCCAGAGGCATGAGAAAGGAGAGAGATGCACCAGCAGAGTGGAATAGAGGAGGCTGTGCAAGGGCTGGAAGGAGACAACTGGAGCAGCCTTGGGCTGTCTTTGTCTCAGCATGCCACAGCAAAAAGTGAGGGACATGGAGACCTATAGGGTAAAGAGACATGGGTGGGCCACTAAGGGAAACCTGGAGAGTTATTCAGTGAATACTCTGGATCCAGCCCCCACATCCAGAGGCCAAGATCAGCCCCACACCCAGCACTAATCCTACTGCAGATGCAACAGGGTTACCCAGCACAGATTTGGGTGCTGAATTACACACTACCACAGAATGGTGGACAGCAGAAGAATTATATTTTTTTCTCTGCTTTTTGTTTTGTTTTATTTTAGAATTTTTTTTTTAGTTGTTAGATTTTATTTTTGTTAGTTGATTGTGTTTACTTTTTTTCTCTCTTTCCTCAATTGTCTTTTTAGATTTTTTTTAATTTTTTTTTCATGTGAATGAACATTCTGTTTTTAGTTTTCCTGGTTTGTTTTGATATTCTTTTGCTTTCTTCTTTATTTTCTCTCTGGTCTTCTCCAGTTTCCCAAAGCTTGGGTGATCTTCCTTTGTTCTTCAGCCTTGCTTCTATCATATGTATCTTCATTTAGTTCCTCTACTGTTCCCTTAACCCTCTTGAATTCCACCCCCTATACATGGTAAAATCACTCTGCTAAGGGTAAACTCACTACGTAGAGTTTGGATTTTGTTATATAACTGTAGCTCTTGCTCCTACCAATTAGTTTTTATCACCACTTGTCAGTTTCTATGCTGTGCTTAATGCTATTGTTATTGTTAATTATACTCCTTTAGCCAGGGTGTCATACTTGTTGTAATCAGTTGTCCTCCCTTGTATGACAACACTGTGATTATATGAGGACATAATAATTACCATAGTCAAGTACCAAAGAACTGACTGCTGAGCAAAATAGATAGCAAATTCTCATCCCTAATAAATTGGAAAGGTAGGATCTTGGGA
>NW_004955414.1:23488807-23504502 GCF_000276665.1 Chinchilla lanigera
AATTGTGGAAATCAGTGTGGAGATTCCTCACAAAACTAGGATTGGAAGTCCCATTTAATCCAGCTATTCCCCTTCTGGGTATGTTCCAGAATTAAAGACATCATACCACAGCGATATATGTGCATCCATGTTTATAGCAGCACAAATTTTTATAGCTAAATCTTGGAAACAACCCAGATGCCCATCCACTGAGGAATGGATAAAAAAGATGTGTTATTTTTATGCAGTGGAGTATTACCCAGCTATTAAAAAAGGTAAATTCAAGGCTTTTGTAGGTAAATGAATGCAACTAGATATCATACTCATAAGTGAAATAAATTGGACCCAGATATGTAAACATCATATTGTCTCCTTGGAGTAGGAACCTGAAAGACTAGGTAAAACTCAAGACATACAATATATGATGGGAAAGGGAAAGAAACTGCTCAAAGGCAGAAACAACTGGGACGAGGGACAGAAGAGAAAAGAAAGAAGGAAGGCAAAATATAAATATATATATGAATAGCTGTGATAACTGTAGTGCTAATGTCTGATGGTGTATTGAAATGAGCAGTTAATGCTTACAAATTTTTATGTTCTGATCGATTTTCCATGCTTATGTCTGGTAATCTGAAGAAGTGATTTGAAAGTAACAATATGCAATGGAATTACAATGGTGAATTCCTACCATCTTCTCTAGTGAAATTTTGTATTATCTCTAATGTTTTACCTAATAAGTATTTTCTTAATCTCTTTAAGGGTTTGACAATCTTCCATTCTTACATCTGGTAATCTGAGCAACATAGTTGAGAATAGCAATATGTAATGTAACAACCACTGTTAATTCGTATTATTTTGTCTTGAAACCCTGTATCACTTAACTGTTCTTTCTTTGATTTGTTTATGTTCATGATACTGGTATGCTGCTACTGTTCTATTTTTTGTTTGTTTGTTTCACATTTACTGCTCTCTTTAAAAGAAAAATTTTAAAAATTCAGCAGATATTAGGATACAAAATCAACTTTAAAAATTAATGTATTTCCTGACAGGTATGGTAGTGTACAACTGTAATCCTAGATTCTGGGAAGCTGAAGCAGGAGGATTGCAAGTTGAAGCCTAGCCAAGGCAATTTAACAAGTTGGTGAGAATGTGTCTTAAAATTAACAACAACAACAACAACAACAAAAAAGGCTGGGCTTGAGGATCTAAGTCAGTGCAAATGTCCTGAGTTTAATTCCATGTACGTCAACAACAATGACAATGATGATGATGATGATAGATTTTTCTATGTACCAATAATGAACTAGCTGAAAAAGAAATCAGAAAATCAATTCACAATAGTTTCAGAAAATAAAATAAAAATTTTAGGAATAGGCCTAAACAAGCAAAGACCTGTACAGTTAAAATTACAAAACACTAAAGAAAGAAGTTGAAGAAACTAGAAACTTTAAAGACCTCCCATGTTCATGGATTGGCAGAATTGATATTGTCCAAGTGGCCATATTACCAAAAGCAATCTACAGATTCAATGCAATCTTCACCAAAAATACTAATGATATTCTTCTCAGAACTAGAAAACAAAATCATAAATTTTATATAGAAGCTTGAAGGACCCAGAATAATCAAAGTAATCCTGAGTGAAAGGAGCAGTACTGGACATATCACAATACTTGATTTCAAATTACAAAGCCAAACTACAAACTACAAACAAACTACAAAGCCACAGTAACAATACAGCATGATTTTGGTGAAAAGTAAAAGACATAGGCCAATGGAAAAAATAGAGGACACAGAAATAAAGCCCCACAACTACAGTGATCTGACTCCTGACAAAGGGACCAAACACATTTTTGACAGCTTCCTAAACAAATGGTGCTGGGAAAACTAGATATCCACATGTAGAGTACTAAAATGAGATTGGCATAGTTCACTCTGTACAAAAATCAATTCAAAATGAATAAGGACCTGTGACTTTGAAACTACTATAGGAAAATGTGAAGGAAATCACTGAAGTCATAGTTGCAGGCAAACACTTTCTGAGTAGCATCCTTCATGACTGTCTTTTCTCTCTATGTTTTTACACATTATGCAAAAAAAAAAACCAAAAACAAAAACAAAAACAAAAACAAAACATTCCCTGGATGCGGTGCTATTTGTCTGATACTTGAAGAATGTGTAAGATTTTGGATGAGTGGAGTCAGGAAAAGGGGTTTTGAGATAGAAGGGACAGGAAGCCACATTTTAAAACTGCAGAATTTAAAAGACAGACTGTTATGTGGTTTGCCTGAATTATTGAGATTACAAAAGCATTTATTGGTAGATAAGACTTGGTAGAACTTTAAGTGGAAGACGGTAAGGTGGTGGGGCTTTGAGGGGCAAGGTGACGAGGGAGGAAACTGGGAGCCACTCATGGTCATTTGTTCTGCAATAATTGGAATATGTACTGTCTTTTCCAGGAAGGTCTGCAGAAGTGTGACTCCCATGAGAAAACAATCACAGGAATCATTCTCTTGGTTAGTTTTCTGCCTGTTCTCCTCTTATTTCCCCATATAGTAGCTTCTTGGGACACCCAGTTCCCATGCCCTGTTAATAAGGTAGGATACTTGACATACTTGACAGATTTTTCAGAATTACACAAATAAATGGTATTGTGCAGGAAGTAAAATATGCCCATGGGAATCATCTATTTTCCAAGATATTTTTCAATTTTTGAATTTCAGTAATTTCTACTGGTACTGAGAAGAATAAAAATAGCATCAAGTAAACGCCCCTATACTGTGTGAGGAATAAAAAACATTTTGAGGACATCACACCAGGTGATGTAAAGCACAGGATTCCTTACTTCTAATGCAGGAATCTCAAAATAATGATCCCTAATGGTCCCTAGACTCTCATTAAATTTTTCATGGCCCTGAGCTCCGTCTTCAAGAAGTGAGGATGGTACTATCTTCCATGTTTGTGGAGACTCTAAACTTATAGGGGACACATTACAGCTATTCAGAGGGAAAAATTGTCTTAAAACTTATCCCTGCATTGAGAGGTGTGTGAAATCTCTGAAAGAACTGCAGAAAGCCACACCTGAGTTGTAAGAGTAAGGTTTTCTTACAGCTTAATTACCTCATGATTTTTAAGAGCCTGGAAAAGGTGGGAATTTTTGAGTCTTTCTTTTCTTTACAATGAACATTATACTATAACTTCCAATAATCAGGGTCTTTCGTGGATAAACACAAGGCTGTTAGAAGGTATGGAAGAAAGTATAGGTGCAAATAAACTGAAAGTTAAGACTGTTGTCAATATTTTATTCTTGGTAGAGAAATAGACCAGAAAACTAAAGAGGGAGAGAACTGGAAGATCTTAAAACTGAGCACAAAATGCCAAACTCAAAGCCAAAGCCAATTGTAGAAAGAGCATGTGGCTTGGAGAAAACAGGGGAGCTAGCATAATATTACAGGCATCCTTTTCTCCTGTGGATTTCAGTGTCACTGGGACAGTGAAATTAATGCCACATTGATACATCTTCTATCACAGCTGTTCTTTTTTATATTAAGAAATAGAAGCAAAACATATTAACAGACATCCATTTATGTTCTTGAATAGATAAAGAAAGCAGAAGTTATCAAAAAATCTAAGTACTATCATAAAACTCAAAGATTTTCAAGCAAAATCACTGAGAAAAGTCAAGCCACACATAGTATGATATCAAGGAGAGACATGCCTGAAAAAAATCTGGTAGGTGTGGCTGTATGGAGATATATTATTCTCACAAAGCTTTCCTGGGTATTATGATATGCTCCGGGTAGAAGACAATTTGTAGGTTCAGAGTGAATTTATACTGTACAGTAAATCTACACCTAAAAAATTATAGTTTCTTTTTCTTAGGCTCTACACAACCACCACTGACATTTTCAGGATTTTCTTGCTGTAGTTTAATATGCATGAATTCTTTTAAGTGAGCCTTTAGAAAGCATATATTCTTACATCTACTGTTTTGGATGACTTGATTCTGAAAGATGGTTTAGACAGCAAACAACTGTCTTTAGTATGTATCCAAGTAAAATACGGGCAAAAGAAATTAAGCAATGTATTAGGGGGAATTACTAAATGGAATGAAGCATTAATCATGGAACACTTTCTGTAGAATATGGGATTTCAAATTTTTCTGTGACCATTGAACAAACTTTAGTCAAAAGCTTCCTTCACTCAGTTTAAGCAGAAGGCTGAGAGATACAAAAGTTTACACAGTCTTTGCCATGTCTAGTATAGAAGTCAAGCTTGTAAGAGTATCATCAGAGCAGAACGGTAAGTGAATCTTTACGAAATGGCTAACACGTCAGAAGTTTGGTGAAGTTCCAAGGAGAAATGATGTTTGAATTGTCTTTTTGAGAAAGCTCGTTTTTAAGGAGGTAGAGAAGAACAGAAAGGACATCTCAAGTTTGAGAAAATACTATCCGCAAAATAAAAGAACCAAGAGTACATGCCACATTTGGGAAACAGTGGGATGATCCTCACATGAGAATCACTGTGAACCAACATGAAGTGAGTATGGCAAGGTAAGACTTTGGACCCCAATCAAGAGTCTCTGCTCTTGAGGAGACCTTGTAATCAACTAACAAGGAAATCCTTAACAACTTGCTTTAAATTCAGGGTATGGGTACTTACTAGCAGTATCACCTTTCCCAAATCAAGTAGCTCTCTGAGACATACTTTCTTCATTATAAACAAAATGATTGTAATAACACTTATCTCTTGGGGTATCCATATATGATTGTATAACCAAAACATGCAGTAAAGATGAAAAATTATTAGTTTGCATGCCTGTACCTGGTAATCTGGGCAACTACTTTGAGGATAACAATATACAATATAACAACCACTGTTAATTTCCCATCATCTTGTTTTATATCATTTTTCTGTATCAAATTCTGTATCAGTTTTGTTGTTTTTTGTCGCTTTCTTGTCTCTTTAAAATGAAAAATGAATTATTAATACCATCTATATTACAAGCAAAGGAGATCCAAAGATGTCTACAGTGAAGAGAAAGCATAGCGGTAGATTTGCTATAAAAATCTTGTAGTAGATGTAGAATAGGACTGGGAGAGAGAGGCACGTATGTTCACTCCATGAGATAGACACACTATAATAGCACAGGGGATTTTAATGGTCCATAATGTCAGCAAACAGAATTTGGTAATTATGAAAGTGATTTATTGGGTTAAAAGTTGTGGAAGGAGCTAAAAATGTTTTATGGTAATGCTCTGAGAGTGTGTAAGTAACTCAAATACAAAACACAGTAGTGCACCCTGATACGTGGAGGTAGATGGTCGGTTTTGCTCTGGGAATCTTGCATTCAATAGTTGAGTGACATTCTGGCATTGAATGTTTAGCAAAGGAAATTTTAGTCTTTTTTTTTGATAGAAGGTAGAATTGGGAAGTTATAAAAAGTAGTATCTGAAACAATATGATGAAAAAGATTTTCCTTCAGTGGTAACTAGGAAACCTTTAGAGGGAAGAATTTACATGGAATGATTGAAAGAATAAGGCATTTGAGTTTTGGGTGAACGTTGCTTGGGTAGGTTTTTTTGCCTGTCTTAGGGTCTTTGTGTTAGCTGTGGCCTGTGCTTGCAATATTCTCTTCTGATCTTTAGATGCTTGCAGATTGTCATTTTATTTTCCTTTTAAATATGTCCCTTCTCAGAGAGGGCTTTTCTGACTTGACTAAGAGCAGTGGTTGTGTTTTCCCTCATCAAAGTGATCCTGCATATCTGGTTCCCTGCTGTCTTTCCCATGCCTAGATGATCCTGGCATAGGATGGAATTTAGTCAATAAATGTTGAATTTACGATCTCAAATAGTCACATAACTACTGTATATGTTGCTTTCATATTTCGCAAAGTCCTCACATAGACTAATAAAGTATGTCTGAGGCTGATGTGTCTAATTGTAGCAATGTCTAACTCTCATTGCCTGGCCCACTATTAGTACTAAGAGTAAGTACTGAGCGTAATATTCTTTTGCCCACAATTGCAACACAAATACAAGACAGCAACTCTTCAACTAACACTGCAACTGTTTTGTTTTTATCTTTGTCAGTTCTCTAAGATGATTACCAGTCAGTGTTTCTCTCTCTCTTCCCAGCACTTCATTTTCCATACTTGCTTCCCCAGAATTTTTTTCTTTCATCTTTAACAGTGGCCAAGGTTAAAATAAAAATTCTACGGAGAATATTCATATCACTTTTCTGCTTTCACCTCCTTCACGGTTTGTATATTTAATTAACAGCACAACAAATGAGTCATAAAGTTCATCTGAGAAACATATGTTGATTCTTTTCAGGCCTGTCCTGCAAAGTAAATCACTTAAATGTAGCACTTAGAAAATGTTCTGGAGGTTCTGCTAAAATCTCAATGGTTGAAGATATCAGGCCCAAACTTTGCAATTCTGATGTGACACAGTATTTCCAGATCATGTTTCATTGAGGTTAGTCCATTATATTATCTTGTGCACTTGGAAAAGAACTTCGGTGAGAAGTTCTTAAAACTTTAAGAACGATCAATTTTATATGTCTTTTGAGCTTTAATTATTACCAACCACATGAATCCATGCCAAATTAATTTTTCTTACCTAGTCATTGTTACAAACTTTTGTCCTTGGAGCCACTGAACTGTAGAGAATACAGATAAAGACAGCATTGCATTGGGAGACCTGTGAAAGTTCTGATAATTTTCACCAATTTCTACAGAATTTTGAAATGTCAAGTTAATTTGAAATGATTTAGGTGATTGCATTATCATTCTTTTTTTTTTTTTTTGGTTTTTCTCTGGTACCGGGAACCGAACTCACGACCTTGCGCTTGCCAGGCAGGTGCTTTTGCCGCTGAGCTAAATCCCCAGCCCCTGCATTAACATTCTTATTCCACCGAAAGTTTAGTAGGCACTCATGAGTGCCAAGATACAATTTGATTTTTAAAAGCACTTAAAAATGTGACATATCAAAATCCAGCAAGCGAGACTTTTATTCTCATTTTTTTCTCATCTTTGCAGATCCAGAATGGAAGACGGAAAGGTAGAGTGTTTTTGTGAGTAAAATCTAAAATGATGCCTGGACCTGCTCTATGGGGCTTATATACATTATTGTACTAGAATCATTCTCATCACTCAGACTCCTGACTCTCATTTTTGCCACTTGCGCCTAAAAAGATATTTCTCGGGTTCTTTATGGTTTTTTTCCCACTTGTCAGAGGCCCAGATTTAAGTCTAGGTAGCATCAGTGCCAATGGTGCTTTAAAAATTATCTCAGAGTATTGACAAAAAAACATCTCCATGTTATTGGGAGAAAGTGACTATGCTCATCAGAGCAATGAACAATCACACTGCAGTGAACACATTCCTTCTGTGGGGATTTTCTAGTTTCCCAGAATTAAAGAATCTACTCTTTGTGATGATCTTATCCTCCCATGTGACAATTCTATTGGCAAATGTGTCCATAATGGTGGCCATCAAACTCAGTCAAAACCTTCATACGCCCATGTACTTTCTCCTTTTCAGCCTGTCTTTTTCAGAAACTTGTATTACTATGGTAGTCATTCCCCGCATGTTAATGGACTTGCTGTCAGGGAGCAAGACCATTTCTCTTCCTGAGTGTGCCACACAGATGTTTTTCTTCTGTGGCCTGGCATCCAACAACTGTTTCATCATGGCTGCCATGTCCTATGACCGTTACACTGCCATCCACAACCCGCTGCATTATCATACCCTTATGACAAGAAAGATCTGCTGTCAGCTCGTCATGGCCTCCTCAGTGGTTGGGTTCCTCATTTCTCTGTGCATCACCATCATGATATTCAACTTGTCTTTTTGTGACTCCAGCAACATACAACATTTCTTTTGTGACATTTCACCAGTGGTCCACCTTGCATGTGATTACACTTCTTATCACGAAATGGTTATTTTTGTGCTCTCTGCCTTCGTGCTGGTGGGCAGCTTTATTTTAATAATGATTTCCTACGTCTTCATTGTGTCCATAGTTGTGAAGATGCCTTCTGCAAAGGGGAGGTATAAGGCCTTCTCCACCTGCTCCTCCCACCTCACTGTGGTGTGTATACACTATGGATTTGCTTGCTTTGTCTATCTGAGGCCCAAAGGCAGTGCCTCCTTTGGCCAAGACATGCTGATGGCTGTGATATACACAGTGCTGACCCCTCTGCTTAACCCCATTGTTTACAGCCTAAGGAACAAAGAGATGCAGATAGCTCTAAGGAAAGTACTAGAAAGTATATTTAAATTTTTCTCTCAAGTAACTCATAGAAAAGCCTTGGATATTTAAAAATCACTAAGCATTATTGAAATTTGAAAAAGAGGAGTTTTTCTACTTAGAAAATCACCACAGTGTGTACAAAGTAATTAGTGTTGTCTAATTGGCTGATATGCTCTTGTTTCACCATTTTCCTACTAGAAGTAGGATGTAGTTTTCCAATGTTACAGTATTGTTTTATACAGATATACACACAATAAACATGTTTAAATGCTCTGGAAAGCTGCATTTTTATAATCAGTGCTTTGGGGGTGAGGAACAGAGAAAATTATCATACTAAAGAGATAGGGTAAGGAAGAAAAAGAAAAGCAAAGCAGGCTAAAAAAGGAGAAGAAAGGGAAAAAAAAAACATAAAAGGGAAAGAGTGAATCAGAATGGGAAGGATAGAAGGAAAGAAGGAAGAGAGAAGAGGAAAAAAGAGATACTAGTGTAATTAATCAGAAAAGAGAAAATAGAGATGCACTAAATTAGAATTAAGTCCAGTAATACAGGTACGATCACAATACACAGAAAGTTAAAATTGGTTTAAGAGAATACTGTGCATTATTCACCTCTATTTAAAAAATTGAAAATTGGGGCTGGGGATTTAGCTCAGCGGCACAGCGCCTGCCTTGCAAGCCCAAAGTTGTGAGTTCAATTCTCAGTACAGGAAAAAAAAAATTGAAAATTACAGTGAAATAGTTGAATTTATGAAAAAAGATAAACTGACATGAAATGGCCCCCAAAGCAGTAGATACTACATATACCAATTTCTATGAGAAGTTTTGAGAAATCTGTTAAAGAGCTCTTCTTCCTATTTCCCACTGCTCCAAAGCATTGGATTGTTTAAGAAATTAATGTGTTAATTAATGTGTATTTATTCCCAAGGTACAAATAATCCTATGCTATTTAAATGATTTAGATCCCAAAGATAAATATCTTTTAATTTATGAATCTCACAGTCAGAGAAAAGTATTGTGTACTGCTGTGGTGTGATTACAACTGTGGTGGTGGAGTCTGAAACGCATTGTGGGAGATCATTTGATGTAGGCTAGTGAAGAAATTTTGATTTTACATATTGTCCATATGGTGATGGTGGCTGTGAAATTCTAAGTATTTTAAGTAGTTATAGATATACAACCTTAATGGGATACAGGTTGCACAAATATTTCCTCCCATTCTGCATATCGTTCCTGTTACATTTGTTTGAAGTGCAAACATTTTAATTTCATGAGGTTCATTCTTTACATTTTTCCTGAACCTTTTAATTTTATATCTTTAGAATCCATTACTTAATCTGAAATACAAGGACTTTCCCGTTTTGCCTTCTAGGAATTTTGTAGCTTTAGATCTTACATTTAGGATTTTAATCCATATGGATTAATTTTTATAATGTATGAATAAGATCCATTCTTTTTCATGTAGATATCAAACTGACCCAGCACCGTTCAGATTTAGATCGTTCATTTCTGGTACAAAAAAATATTGATTTGCCATATTCATCTTGTATCCTACAAACTTGCTGCAGTTGTTCATTTAGTCCCTATACTTTCTTTACTGGTCCGTATAATTTTTCATGGGTTTTTAAGTTTTTCTATAAGCATCTGTTTTCTATCTATGAAACTGTGTTATTTTCAAATAGAAATAGTTTTACTTGTGCCTTTGGAACCTGGAATCATATTCTTGTTAATTTTCCTGGTTCTTTTCAGTGCAAAGTTAAATAGCAGTGGTAACAGACTCATCCTTATTCTGCTCCTGGTATTTGGAGAAAGTCATTCCATCTTTGGCTATGATGCATGAAGTCCGCTGTAAAACTTTCATAGATGCCTTTGCTCCAATTCAAGAAGGTTTTCTAGTAATTACTGAGAACTTCTATGTTTTTCTACCTTCGATGAAATGATTATATGATTTTTGATAGATATGAATATATGATGTATGGGGCAATGAAAATATTCAGTGAATGTTTAAACACAAAACTGATCATCTAAAAGATACATTGCCATTAACCCTTTTCAAAATATTCCCCCTTGCTCTGAACACACATCCCACAATTCTTGCACCTTCTGAAATGATTCTGGACCTCTTTCTTGAGTGTGTTCATGAGGTGTGATAAAAAGTTGAGTGAATATCGCTGTTAAGTACCATCCAATGGAAAAGCAGGGTCCTAAAAATATTACAATTTGTCCTCATCTACCCTACTCACCAGATCTGAAAATACAACTTCTGCATCTTTCCCAAAGTCAAATGGTAATGAAAGGTAAACGTTCTAAATGGATTCAAGATATCAAGGCAGCAACAATAGCGCAACTAAAGGCACAAAGAATGACTTCCAGAATTGCTTCAGAGGGGCAAGAATGATGGGATATTTTGATATTATGAGGAGTGATACTTTGAGGAGGATTAGTGGTAACATGTTATTTACTTCAATAAAATTTAAAGTGTTTTTAACTTTCTTATATTTATTTTAAAGAGAAAAGAACAAAAACAAAATAACAAAAGCAAAGACAAAAACAAAATAACATCAAAATGATAAAAATTGTACAGAACTTCAAAACAAGATGATAGGAAATCAACAATGGTTGTTGTATTGCTTATTATTATCTTCAAAACAGTTGCTCAGATTACCAGATACAGGTATGTAAGATTGATCAAGTGATTAAACATTAACTTCCTTTCAATAAACCAAAAGAAATTAGTAGCACAGTTATCTTAGCTATGTTGTGTGTGCATATATATATATATATATATATATATATATATATATATATATATATATCCCTTCCTTCTTTCTTTCTTTTCTTCTTTTCCTCATCCTAGTTGTTCTTTCTTATTAAGAGTTTCTTTCCCTTTCACAATACCTATTGTACCTTTCAGTTTTATTTCCTCTTTCATGTTCTTACACTAGGAAGACAATATGGTGTTTACACATGTAGGTGTGATTTATTTCACTTATGAGTACAGTCTCTAGTTGTATCCATTTACCTATAAAAGCCTTGAGTTTACTTTTCTTTATAGCTGAGTAATACTCCATTGTATAAAAATAGCACATTTTTCTTGTCCACTCCTCAGTTGATAGCCATTTGGGTTGTCTCCAAAATTTTGCTATGACAAATTGTGCTGCTATGAACATGGGTGCACATATACTACTATGGTGATGTTTTTAATTCTTTTGGGAAAATACCCAAAAGGGAAATAGCTGGGTTAAATGGGACCTCTATTCCTAATTTTTTTGTGGAATTTCCAGACTTATTTCCGCAATGGTTGAATCAGTCTGCATTGCCACCAAGAGTGGAGAAGGGTTCCTTTTCCCCCAATAACCCCTCCAGCATTTGTTTTTGGTTGTTTTCTTGGGGGTAGCCATTCTTACTGAGGTGAGATGAAATTTCAGTTTTGTGCTGTTTTAATTTGCATCTCTTGAATGACCAATGATGTTGAACATTTTTTCATGTATGTATTTGCCATTTGTATTTCTTCATCTGAGAAGTATGTATTTCTTCATCTGAGAAGTATGTATTCATCTCAGATGCCTATTTTTGGATTGAGTCTTTGCATATGGGAAGTCTGAGTTTTTTCAATTCTTTATATGTTCTAGATATAAGTCCTTTGTCTGAGGGACAGTTAGTTAAAATGTGTTCCCACTCTGTGGGTTGTCTTTTCACTCTATTGGTGATTTCTTTAGATGTGCAGAAACTTTTCATTAGAATGAAATCCCAGTTGTTGGTTCTTTGAAGTGTTTCTTATGAAGTTTGGGTTTTGTTCATGAAAACTGTGCCAACCTCTATGTCTTCAAGATTTCTACCTACCTTCCTTTCCAGTAGATTTAGTGTTTCTGCTTTAATATTTAAATCTTTCATCTATTTTGACTTTAGTTCAATGCTTAGTGATATACATGGGTCTAGTTTTAGTGTTCAGCATGTAGAGAGCCAGTCTTTCCAGCACCATTTATTAAACAGGCTATCTTTTTTCCAGTGAATATGTTTGGCCCCTTTATCAAAGATAAGGTGGCTGAGTGTATTTGTATTTGTGTCCGCATCTTCTAATTTGTTCCTCTGGTCTTCAGGTATATTTTTTTGCTGGTACCATGCTGATTTCATCACAGTAGCTTTGTAGCATGATTTCAAGTCAGGGATTGTGATGCCTCCTGACTTGTCTTTGTTGCCCAGGATTACCTTTTGTTAATCTAGGTCTCTTGTGGTTCCAGATGAATTTTCAGAGTGTTTTCTCTAGTTCTGTGAGGTGTGCTGATGGTATTTTGATTGGGATTGCATTAAGTCTGTATAGCAATTTTGGAAGTATGGCCATTTTCACTATATTGTTTCTTCCTATCCATGAGCAAGCAATATCTTTCCATTTTCTGATATCCTCTTCAATCTCCTTTTTCAGATTACTGTAATTTTTACTATATAAATCTTTTACTTCTTTTGTTAGATTGATGCTAAGTATTCATTTATTTTGGAATGCTATTGTGAAGGTTGTGGTTTCCCTAATCTCTCTCAATAAATTTGTTGTTTGTATACAAAAATGCTATTGATTTTTGAGTATTGACTTTGTATCTAGTCATGCAACTGAATTTGATTATTAAATCTATAAACCTTTTAGTGTAGTTTTTGGGGTCTTCTATGCAGAGTATCATGTCATCTGCAAATAATGATAATTTCACTTTTTCCTTCCCTATCCTTATTCCTCTTATTTCTCTCTCTTGTCTAATTGCTCTGGCTAATGTTTCTAGCACTATGTTGAAAAGGAGTGGTGATAGTGGACATTCTTATCTTGTTCCTGATTTTAGATTGAAAGCTTTCAGTTTTTGTCCATTTAGTATGATGATGGCCATTTGTTTCTCATAGATGGCTGTTATCAGATTCAAATAGAAAGCATCTATTCCACTTTTCTGTAGGGTTTTATCATGAATAAGTCCTGCTCTTCGTCAAAAGCTTTTTCTGCATCTATTAAGATGATCGTGTAATTTTTGTCTCTGGCTCTGTTGATAAAGTGTATTACATTTATTGATTTTCATATGTTGAATCATCCCTGCTTTCCTGGGATAAATCCCACCTGGTCATGGTGTATAATCTTGTTAATGATTTGTTGAATTATGTTTGCTAGTATCTTGTTGAGGATTTTTGCATCTTTGTTCATTACAGAGATTGGCCTATAGTTCTCTTTTTTGGTTGGGTCTTTCACTGGTTTTGGTATCAGGATAACACTTGCCAGCAGGAAAGAGGCAGTATTGCTTCCCTTTCAATGTCATTAAAGAGTTTGAAAACTATTGGCATTAGATCTTCTCTGAATTTCTTGTAGAATTCATCAGTGAATCCATCAGGACTTGGGCTTTTCTTTGTTGGTAAGTTTTTAATTACATTTTCAATCTCAGTTAATACTGGGTTAAGCAGAATTTTTATATCTTCTTGATTTAGCTTTGGTAATTCATATATATCTAGGAATCTGTCCATTTCTTCTATGTTTTCCATCCTATGAGAGTAAAGACTTTTGAAGTAGGTATTGATGATCTTCTGAATTTCGTCAGGATCTGTAGTGACTTTACCCTTACCATTCCTCAATGCATGAATTTGAGTCTTTTCTTTCCTTTTTTTGATTAGGTTCACTAAGGGTTTATCAATTTTATTTATTTTCTCAAAGAACCAACTCTTTGATTCATCAATTCTTTGGACTGTTTTCTTGGTTTGCATTGCATAAATTTCCTCCTTTTTATAGGCTTTGGGTTTGTCTTGCCCTTCTTTTCTGAGAAGCTTGAGGGGTAACTAGATTTTTTTTTATCTGTGCTCATTCTGTTTTCCTGATGTGAGAATTCACTGCTGTAAAATTTCCTCTTAGGACTGCTTTTATTGCTTCTCAAAGGTTCAAGTATGTTGTGTTTTCATTCTCATTTAATTGTAGATATTATTTAACTTCATCCTTTATTCCATCTGTGACCCATTGATTGTCTAGGAGAGTATTATTTAATTTCCATGTGTTTATGGAGTTTTTGTGGTTTCTTTTGTCATGAATTTCTAATTTCTTTGTGCTATGATCGGATATTATGCATGGGATAATTTCAATTCTTTTGCATGTATTTAGGCATGTTGTGTGGGCTAGTATATGGTCTATTTTAGAGAATGTTTCATGTGCAGCTGAGAAGAATGTGTATTCTGCTGATTTTGGGTGGAACAGTCATCTACTTAGTCCATTTGTTCATAGGTTTGGTTCAGTTTTATTATTTCTTTGCTGATTTTTTGTCTAGTTGGCCTATCTCTTTGTGACAATGGGGTATTAAAGTCTCCTGTTACAATTGTGTTATTGCTTATTTGATTTTTCATGTCTATTAATATTTGTCTTATATACTTGGGTGCCCCCATGTTTGGTGCATATATATTTATGATTGTTATATCTTTCTCTTGAAGTTCCCCCTAACAAGTATATAGTAACTTTCTTTATCCTTTTTGATCATTCTTGGTTTGAAGTTGACATTCTCTGCCAAAAGAATAGCTTCTCCTGCTTTTCTTCAGGGTTTCTGTTGCATGGAAAATTGTTTTCCATACTTAGATCTTCACTCTATGGATTTCTTTTTGCATTAAATGTGTTTCTTGTATATAGCATATTGTTGGATCTTGTTTCCTGATCCCCTCTGTAAGTCTGCTTCATTTGATTGGTGAACTGAGGCAAGTTACACTGACATATAGCTGATATGTATTGGCTTATCTTGGTCATGGTATTTTCCTGCTGTTGATTCCCTGCTTTTACCCTCTGTTTAATTGCTTTTCCTGCCTGATGGTTTCTTTTGTTGTTGTTCTTTGAATTGTGGTCATTTTTATCTCTGTCCTAGAATATCTTTTAGTACTCTTTGTAGCATTGGATTGGTGTTCACAAATCTCTTTAGTTGTGTACAAGAATGTTGTTGATTTTTGAGTGCTGAGTACTCTTTGTCATGGAAGTATCTTATTTTTCCATTAATTCTGAAAGATAGTTTTTCAGGGTACATCAATCTTGGCTAGAAGTAGTTTTCTTTCAAGACTTGAAATACTTCACTCCAAGATCTTCTGGACTTGACAGTCTGTGTTGAGAAGTCTGCCGTGATTCTGATGGGTTTTCCTTTATAGGTGATCTGTTTCTTTTCTCTAACAGCTTTTAATATTTTGTTCTTGGAATCATGAGTTTCTGGAATCATGATTATTATATGTCTTGGTGTGGTTTTATTTTGGTTAGGAATGTTTGGAGTTCTAAATGCTTCATTTATTTGTATGACCTCTTGTTAATTTTAAAATAACTCTCTTTTCATTATCCCTGTCTGTAATTTGGTTTTCAACATCTGAAATACTCTCCTCTCCTTCCTTCAACCTGTTGTATATACTTTCAGTGGAGATTTTAATCTCCTGAGTTTCTATTTGGATCTGTTTCATGGATTCCATTTCTTTCCTATGCTGGGCATTATTC
>NW_004955414.1:23504652-23564413 GCF_000276665.1 Chinchilla lanigera
AATTTCACCTATGTCCTTGAGTTCTGGGCTTCTTCTGGGTGGGCTTGGGGTCTCAGGTTTATTTTGCTTCTGCTTCTTGTTGTTTTCTATTTTCTCTTTTACATTTTGTTTTCTATAATGATACTTGCCAGTTTCTTATGACATATAGCTGTATCATTAGAATTTAGGTTTCCCTAGAGGGTGTCTTTTCTTCAGGGATTTCTTCTCCATATAGGTGGTTTCTTATAGCTATCCCAATGCCCTCGCTTCCCAATTTGTAAAGGATGTAATATTATTACTTGGCTCAGCTCCTTATCCATTGATACTGGACTGTGGTGGTGATCACGACCACATACAGTCACAGTGTTATCATACAGGTGAGAAAAACTGTTCATAACATGTATGACATACTGGTTAAAGTACTACAGTTAGTAATAACAATAGTTTCAATGCATCTTAACTACTGATAAACTATGGTAACCATTAACCTGTTACCTCCAACATGGGAGTAAACTCTAAAATTATGTAACAAAATCAGACCTATACTGTGCACTTGTATGCAGTGATTTTCCCCTTAGTCAGATGATTCTACCCTTTTTGTTTGTTTGCTTGTTTTTTTTTTCCTGTACCAGGAAAAGGGTCCTGTACCACTGAGCTAAATCCCCAGCCCCGACTCTACCCTTCTTTCAGGAGCAGGGGCATTAAGATGGTTAGGATATAGGCTAAAGTGATGAGTGAAGTCAAATATAGTAGAGTCAGGGCTGGAAATTAAAGGATAATCACCCAAGATTGAGAACCTGGAGGACACAGGAGGGAAAGAATAAAATAGAATACAGAGGAGTAATCAGAAATGGCAGAGACAATGTTTATTCACTTGAAAGCTTAAATTTAAGAAGTAGTTGAGGAGGCAGAAAAAGTGAGTTTATAGAAGAGAATGGAATAAAAGCAAGAAACCTAAACATTGAAAAAAAGAAGGGAAAAAGAGGCAGAATGAAAATTAACTGAAGGGAAAAAGAAAGAAAAAGGAGATGAGAGAAAGAAAGTAGAGAAAAATAGAAAGAAAGAAAAAAAAGCCCAAGTACAAAAGTAACTACTGAATACAGAAGAAAATAAGATGACATCCAATCAGACAGAAGAGGGATATCCTATCAGACAAACAAGGGAGAATGAAAGTAGTAAAATACCTCTCGTGCTTACAGTTTTGTGATAGTGTCCATATTTAATCCCAGAAATGTGTTAGGTATGGAGCTGATCTTGGCTTCTGGATATGGGGCCTGGGACTGGACTTCTGCTGGTGGAGCTCTCTGGAGTTCAACAACTGGTTCCTCACTGCTGCATCAAACACTTCCATGCTGTTGGTCTCATCAATAACTCTGCCCTCTAAGGTCATGTGTGCACCCATGCACCTGGAACCCAGCTGTTGTCCTGGGTCTCAACCTTTGGGGTTCTTGTCAGTCTACTTGACAAAGGCATGTGTCCTTACACTCCTCTCAAAGACCCCGCCATCCCTGAGATAGTGTAGTAAGCACAGAATGTACACTTACACTCTGCTAGCAGGCCCCTGCCATCCCAGAGAAAATGGAGGAATCGGCAGGCAGGGACTCACTCTGACTGAAGGATCTGCCATCCTACAGAGGGAATGGAGGACTCACTCTGCTTGCAGGCCCCACTGTCCCACAGAGGGAATGGAGCAATCACTGGGAGCAGACTCGAATGTTTTTAACTTCCCTTGCAAATACCCCATCACACTTTGTATATTGTTAACTGTTCTTCCATGTTAATACAACCTTGCTTTCCTAGGAAAAATAAAATTTACTCACACGTATAATCTTTTTTGTGTGTTGCTGTGTTAAATTTGCTGGCATTTTGTTGATGATTTTCTTATTCTTTTTTCATAAAACATACTTGTAGGTAGTTTCTTTTTTTGTAACTTTTTTTATGGTTTGGTATTGGGATAAATGAGGTCCTAAAATAACTTAAGTGTGTCAATTTCCTCTTACTTCTTGGAGAATTTTGTAAGGAATTTGTATTAACTTTTCTATAAACATTTTTGTACAATTTGGCAATGAAGCCATTTGAGGTTGGTCTTTTAAAATAGATTTTAGCTATTATTAATTTAGATCAGTTATTTGTTACAATTAATCCAAATTATCTACTTCTGTTAGTTTGTGGAGGTAACTTACATGTAATATTTTACATATTTTCTCTAAATTATCTAGCATTCTGGAATACAATTGCTCATAGTAAATTTACAATTGTTTTTATTTGTGTTGGATACTGAAAATGTGCACTGCTTTGTGTCTGATCCCAGCTATTTTGGTTCTTTTTCTTGAGCTAGTTAAAGCCTTGATAATTTTGATATTTTCAAATAACTACCTTTTGGTTTCACTGACTTTCTCTATTGTCTTTCCAATCATTGTTACATTAATTTCCACTCTAATATTAGTTTTATTCGTGTTATCTAAAAACTAGAAACACATCAGGTTTTCAGTAATAGAAGAAAAGCTAACCAAATTAGCATATTCAGCAGTGAAATACTACTAGTCAATAAAAGGAGAGAAAGTATTCAACAAGATGCATTTCAAAAACATTGTGTTGACTGAAAGATGTCTTACAAAAAAGCGAACATACTATATGGCTTCATGTATATAAAATTCTACAATCCGCACAACTAAGCAATGCTAAAATAGAATCAGGACAATGTATGTCTCTTTACTGTGGGAGCCAGGGCTGACTGGGGAGGGATGTGGGAGAAGTTTCTGGGTTAATGTTAATGTTTTTTATGATAATATATTCCAGTTCCACAGGGTTATGCAAATGGCAATACATAGTGATGATCGTACACTGTGGATTAGCACATATAAACTCACAAATTTGCTTTCAAATAAGATGGATTAATGGACAGAAATGAGTAATAAGAGATATGCAATAAAGCAAACATTGTAAAACTTTAACAGATGGCCTAATGCATATTTTACAAGTGGTGACAGCAATATTTCCAGTCCCACAGGCTTTTCTAGAACTTTATCACTGCCCATTCAAGACATAAAATAAATTTCCCTCTTTTAGAGTCTACATAGTGCTTTAAGGCTGCCGAAATAAAAAAGAATGCAGTGCACAAAGTAAAGACATGAAAAAGGATGCAGTGTCCACTAGACTTTTGTCAATATTAAAAAATGCTGAATCTCCACTGGAGATCTCAGACAATAGGTAGCATCAACAACCAGAAATGAGGGTGATTAGGACATTCAATACTTAAATCACCCATACTAAGCCTTGTATTTCTGAACACATTACACTTGTTTGAAGACAGTAAGTTTTGGAACAGTTCACTGTACAGTAGTAGAAACCCAGAAAAAATTGATATGGCTATGTTAAAGTTCACTATATAATTACTGCAGCATGACTCTATGGTTCAAATTTTTTATTACAAAATATTGGAAATAAATTTCTGGGTGGCCCTGCAATATTTGGGGATGTTGGTTAAGTGGATTTTCTACTAAGGACTTCACTTTTCTCTCAATATTTTTCTGGCTGATTTCCTGGGCACAAGCTTCATATTCGAACCTCTTTACCCAGCTCTGTTTACAGGGCATAAGAAGTATAGGACTTGGCAGATTTTCAAAATAATGTACATGGTATTGAACAGGAAGTTAAAAATAATGAGAGAATATTCACATCCCAAATATATTTGAATAAATTAAATTCCAATTACTTTATTTTTAAAATAAATAAGACCAAATTAAATCCCAGTGCTATGTCATGATGACAGCTTTGTTTTGTGGACATCACAAAGCATTCTAGGTCCACTGAGGACAGTCTTCCTAGTGGAGATGAAGAATCTCCAAGGGATGTAAGGGGTAATGGTCTCAGATGGCCATACAACCCTCTCTTTGAGTATGCCTCAGATGCAGCTGCAACCATAAGGAAAAAAAGTCACTATCTTATTGTCATAAGACAGTTCACAACCTCAAACGGAAGGTGAGTTCATCTCAGATGTTCACACAGCAAATTAATTAAAAATATCCCTCACTGACATTGCAGAATAGACAGCAGAGATCTCTGCATTAGTTATGAGTTATAGCTTAAATTTTTGTCATTTTGAAAGGATTAGAAGAGATTATTCTTTGGTATAGAGCAATAATTTTATAACTCTAGTTTTCATGAACATTGTTCTACACTTACTAATAGCCAAGTACTTGTAGGTGTTAACACACAGTGAGAATGCCCTTAGGATTCTTGAGGCATGGTTGGGCCAGAGATGTACATTTTTGGTTTTCCTATTCTTGCTATAGTTTGTACAAAGACAAAAATGAGCAGAGCTTAGAAGAAATATGTACACTTAAAATAGAACTACAAACATCAAAATTAAGCAAGTTATGCCCATAAGGACCGACTCAGGAAGACCAAGCAGAATCTAGTACAATATCACAGATATTTTGTGAAGCGTCAAGTTTCCATAAGTATAGATAAGGAAAAGTTGTCCATGACTGATGTAAACTTTTAGCAAACAGGAATAAAACCAGATGGTATTGAATACATATTATCCTTCAGGTCAGTATTTGTAGCATTTTAACCCTGAAAAGAGGGATATTTAGGCACAAGAAGAAAATATTTATCAGGAATAGTACAGTTGCACGTATGTATATAATGGAAGTAGAAATTAGATTTAAACATAGGTCTCTCTACATCTGCTAATTCTCTATGAATAAAAGAATAGTCTTCCGTGTAATTCCAGACCTAATATCAAGTGTAACTAGGTGATGCGATTGTATAAAAAGTTAAGAAGGAAGATTAATACATATACATATATAACGAGACATGTGTATATATGAAGTGTGATAAAAAATAATAATGTTGACTATGTGTTTGTCATATGTAGCTTTTATTTTATTGACACAAGATCATTCTACACTTGGCTCCATTGGAATTTTTATCATGAAGTGATGTTGAATTTTGTCAACAATTTTTTCTGCATTTAAGTTGGTGCTGTAATTTTTTGTGCATTTCTTCTAGATTTCCTAAGTCGTTGGCATATATATTCTCAAAATAGCCTATAAAATGATTCTTTCTGGATTATCATAGTATTGTTTTTGCCTATTTTTATTAATTTTGTCTTTTTTCTTTAATTTGATACAACCCCACTTTTAAATATCATATGCAATTGTGATTCTGTTCAGGGAGTTCTTGCCTATCTATACTTATATCTTAAAGAGTTTTACTGTATTTTTTCTGCCAACAGACTCAGTGTTTCTGCTTTTATATCTAGTTCTTCAATCCATTTTGATGTGATTTTAATACAGAGTGTGTGATATAGATCTAGATTTATTCTTCTCCATGTAGATACCCAATTGTTCCAGCATTATTTGTTAAATAGGCTATCTTTTCTCCATTGTATACTTATGGCACCTTTTAAAAGTATCAGATGACTGAAAATGCTTGATAGTCTTTCTGCATCTTCCATTCCATTCCATTAGTCAAAATGTCCCTTTTTGTGCCAGTACCGTACTGTTTTACTTACTGTAGGTTTATAGTATAACTTGTCTTAGATTGCAATGCCACCTGCTTTGCTCTTGTTTCTCGGGATTGCTTTGGCTATTCTTAAACACTTCTGGTTTTATATAAGTCTTAGAACTGGTTTTCTAGTTCATAAGGTCATTTTGATGGTGTATGTTGCCTATCTAAAAATAAGGATGTCTTTCAATTTTCTAATGTCTTCTTCAATCGCTAGAAATGTCTCAAATTTACCTTTCTTTATGGCTGAGTAGTATTTCTTTGTATAAAAAATAAGCACATCTTTTTTATCCATTCCTCAATTAATGGGCATTTGGGTTGTTTCCAAGATTTAGCTATTACAAACTGTGCTGCTATAAACATGGGTTTGCATATACTACTGTGGTATGATGTCTTCAATACTTCCAAGAAGACACCCAGAAGGGGAACAGTGGGGTCAAGTAGGATCTCTAATCCTAGGTTTTGAGAAATCTCTACATCGATTTCCACAGTGGTTGCACAGGTCTACATTCCCACCAAAAGTAGAGAAGTGTTCCCTTTCCCCTTCAGCCCTGTAACATTGTTATTGGTTGCTTTCTTGATGATAGTTATATTTTCTGGAGTGAGATGGAACCTCACCATTGCTTAAATTTGCATCTCTCAAATGACTAGTGATAATGAACATTTTTTCATATATTTATTTGCCATTTGTATTTTTTCCTCTGAGAAGTATGTATTCATATACTTCTCATTTTTGGACTGGGACTCTGAACTTAGAAGTTCTGATTTTTTTTCAATTCTTTATATGTTTTAGATATTAGTACCTTGTCTGAGGGGGAACTAGCTAAAATATTTTTCCACTCTGTGGGTTTTATTTTACTATATGGTAATTTCTTTTAAAGCTTTTCAATAGGATGAGATCCTAGTTGTTGACGCTTTGTATTATTTTCTGTGTAGTCAGGTTTTGTTCATGAAATCTTTGTCTACAGCTATTTCTTCAATAGTTGTACCTACTCTCTCTTCCAGTAGATTTAGGGTTTCTGTTTTAATGTTTAGATCTTTGATCCATTTTGATTTCAGTTCAGTGGATGGTGAGAAACATGAGTCTAATTTTAGCCTTTGGCATATAGAAAGCCATTTTTTCCAACACCATTCATTAAAGAGGCTATCTTTCTTCCAGTGAATGTGATTGGCCCCTTTGTTACAGATAAAGTAGCTAAGTGTGTTTGGAGTTGTTTCTCCATCTTTTAATCTGTTTTACTGATCCTCAGGTCTGTTTTTTGACAGTGTCTTGCTGATTTTATCACAGTGGCTTTGTAGTATAATTTCAAGTCAGGGATTGTGGTGGTTCTCCATTACCTTTGTTTCTGAGGATTGTCTTGGCTATTGTAGTTCTCTTATGCTTCCAGATGAATTTTAGGCAATTTTTGCTTCAATTTTGTGAACTATGCTAATGGTATTTTGATTGGGATTGCATTAAAACTGTACAATAGTTTTGGAAGTATGGCCCTTTTCACATTGTTGGTTCTTCCTACCCATGAGCAACTGTTATCTTCCCATTTTATAATATTCTCTTCCATCTCCTTTTTCAGAATACTGTAATTTATAATGTATAGATCTTTTCCTTCCTTCAGTAAACTGATTCCTAAGTATTTCATTTTTTTTTGATGCTATTGTGAATGGTGTTATTTCCTTAATTTTTCTTGCAGTGTGTTTCTTGTTTGTGTACAAGTTTGCTATTGATTTTTGAGTATTAACTTTTTATCCAGCTATATATACAGACTTAATTTTATTATTAAATATAGAAGTCTTTTGGTGGATTTTGGGTCTCTTATGTAGAGTATCATGTCATCTGCAAATAATGATAATTTAATTTCTTCCTTTCCTATCTTTATTTCTTTTCTTTCTCTTGTGTAATTTCTCAGGCTAGTGTTTCTGCACTATATTGAGTAGGAGTGGTGATAGTGGATATCTTTGTCTTGTTCCTTATTTTAGAGTGAAAGCTTTCAGTTTAGACCATTTAGTATGATGTTGGCTGTTGGTTTATCATAAAAGGCTTTTATCAGATTGAGATACAAGCCATCCATTTGAATTTTCTGTAGAGTTTTTATCACGAGTGGGTGTTAGACTTTGTCAAATGCTTTTCCTGTGTCTATTGAGATGAATATATGATTTTTGCCTTAGGCTCTATGGATATGGTGTATTACATTTATTGATTTGCATACATTGAATCATCCTTGCATGCCTGGGATTAATCCTACTTGGCCATAGTGTATAATCTTCTTGGTGATTTGCTGCATTCTGTTTGGCAGTATCTCAGTTGAGGAGTTTTTCCTCTATGTTTATTAGGGAGATTGGCTTATAGTTCTCTTTTTTGGTTGGATCCTTGTCTGGTTTTGGAATCAGGGTAATACTTACTTCCAGGAATGAGTTTGGGAGTTTTGCTTCCCTTTCAATTTCATCAATGAGTTTCATCATTAGTGGCATTAGATCTTCTAAGTTCTTGCAGAATTCAACAGTAAATCCATCAGGACCTGTTCTTTCCTTGGTTGTTCAGTTCTTAATAATTTTCAATTGCATTGAATAATATTAGGTTATATAGAATTTTTTGTTTTTCTTTAATGCAGTTTTGGCTGTCCATATGTATCTACCATTCTGTCCATTTGTCTGTGTTTTCCACCATATTAGAATACAGGCTCTGGAAATAGATATTGATGAGCTCCTGGATTTACACAGAATTCATTATGATTTCACCCTTTTCATTCCTAATTTTATGAATTTGAGTCTTTTCTTTCCCCTTTTTCATAAAGTTGGCCTAATGTTCACCAATTTCATTTAATTTTCAAGAACCAACTCACTGCATTGATTCTTTGTATGGTTTTCTTATTCTCAACTGCATTAATTTCTACTGTGCTGTGTGTACTTTTCTCCCTCACATGAGCTTTGGTTTTCATTTTTTCTTCTTCTAGATGTTTGAGTTTTAAAATTAAGTTGTTTATTTGTGTTTGTTCTTTTTTTTTTGATTTGAGAACTCACCCCTATACGTTTCCCTCTTATGACTGCTTTCATGGGGTCCCATTTGTTCTTATATATTTTATCAGTATTATCATTTAATTGTACATACTGTTTAATTTCTTCTTTCCTTTGTGAACCATTGATTGTTCACAGGAGTGTTTTTTTAATTGCCATGTGTTTAGGTAGTTTTTGTAGTTTCTTTTTTCATAGATTTTCAATTTCACTGCCCTTATATGGGCTAGTGTCTGATCTATTTTGGAGAATGTCCCATGTTCAGCTGAGAAGAATCTATATTCTGATGTTGTACAGTAGAACACTGTAGACATCTAATAAGTTCATTTGCTTGCAGGTTTGATTTTTTCTGATATTTGCTTGTTGATTTTTTTGTCTAGTTGATCTATTTGTGACAGAGGTGTATTAGGTCCCCCAGTACAACTGTGTTAGTGCCCATTTGATTTTTCATGGCTGTTAATATTTGTCTTACATAGTTTGGTGCACCAGTATTTGATGCGTAGATACTTATAATTGTTATCTCTTCCTCTTGGACTTTTTCCTTAACAAGTGTGTATGACCTTCTTTGTCCCTTTTGATCAATCTTGGGCTAACGTTCACATGTCTGCAAATAGAACAGCTACCACTGTTTTTTTTTTTTCAGTGTTCCATGCACATGGAATATTGTTTTCCTTCCTCTGACTTTCAGTCTATGAATTTCACTTTGAGTTAAATAGGTTTCTTGTGTGCAGCATATTGTGGAATTAAGCCTTTTGATCTATTCTGTCAGTCTGATTATTTTGTCAATTGGTGAACTGAGCTCATTTACATTGACAATTATAACTGACACATATTGGCTTATCATTCCTTCTCATACGATTTTCCTGGTTTTGGTACCCTGTCTTTCCCCTATTTTTAATTGCTTGCCCCCCTGGTGGCTTCTTGCTACTGACATCCTTAAAATTGTGTTCCTGCTTACCTTTTTCTAAAATATCCTGAAAACCATTTTGGAGAGCTAGTCTGGTGGTCATGAATTTCTTCAGTTGTTCTTTTTCATAGAAGTATCTTAAATTTCCATTGATTTTGAAAAATAATTTTGTGGGGTGTGTCAGTCTGGGTTAGAGGTTATTTTATTTTAGGCCTGAAGTACTTCACTCCAAGTTCTCCTTTTCTTGAGGATTTGCGATGATAAATGTGATGAGATACAATAAGACAAGGGAGATAATTGAGGGAAGAGAAATAGAAGGTGAACAGGACAAAACAAGAAACAAGGTAAGAAACCTAAATAGTGAAAAAAAAATAAAAAACAAAACATAAACAACAAAAACAAACAAACAAATGCCCATCCAAACTGAAAAAGGAAAACTACTCATGCAGATAAAGAAAAAGAAAAAGATTATAATTCCTCTGATCACATTTCTATTATAGTGTCCAAACTGGATCCCAGAAATGTGTTATGTAACCCCAGGAAGTTTTCAGTAGGATTTGTTCTGAGTAAGGAGCTGATTTTGGCCTCTAGATATGGAGGATGGGCTGGTTTTCACCTGGCAATATTTTGGCTGTCCATTTCTCTTCACAGTGTTTGTCTCCATGGGGCTCTCCTAGTTTTGTTGCAGTACCCTCAGGTCAAGAGAGCCAGAGGTTGCTCCCAGACCCATGTACATTTGGCTCCTTCCAGACCTTGCACAGGTTCCTGTTTCACACTACTAGCTCCTTTTGCCTACTAGTCAAAGGGCGGGGTGGGTGGTCTCCGTGTCCCACCACAGGCCAAGACTGTTTGCCTGTTTGCACCACTGGGCCAAGGTGACCACTAGAACAGAGTCTATGTGGTCCTAGTGCCTCCTTTCAGTAGAATTCCCCCTAGTCTGTTTCCTGGCTGTGGGCAGCCCACTGTGATGGGGTGACTCTTCCCTCCTTCCACTCCAGCACTTTTTCAGTAAAGCCACCCAGAACTGTTCTGCTGGTGGGGTTTTCCCCAAACGCTTTGAAATAAAATGGTGGCCCTCCATACCTGCTCCTGTTCCTATGTCTGTGTTCCAAAATGCAGAGCTGATAAACCAGCTGCTGGTTCTCTGGGAACCCTCAGGAAACACTGTCCCACTGCATTGTGCCTGCTCCACTGGGGCACACTGGACACGCCTCATTCATTAGTCTATTAGGGATTGGAGCTTTTGCCTCTTTTTGAAAGACTTTTTTACCATTTTAACTTCTTTCTTTCTTTTTTTCTTTATTTTGTTCTCATTTTTTTTCTTTGTTGTTTTTCTTGTTTGTTCTTCTGTTATATTTATCTAAAATATTAATTTCTTTTAGTGCTTTAGTAGGATCCTTTATGGCATTTTTGTTTACTCCTTCTCATAGTCTATTGATTAATTTTTCAAATTTTACATTTTTTCTTTTGTATTCCCTATTCCCTATAGCTTTACTATTATAATCATTCAATTTTATTAATCTTTAGATAGTTAGATCTATGCTAATATTGTTGTATTATAAGTGGAGATATAATTGTTGCATTCAGTAAATATTTACTGCAAGTCAATATTTGATTTGTCTTAGTACTGACACTATAAGTATTGACCTCTTGACATAGTTAACATGATTTTTATGGTATGTCAATATTCAGTGTGCCTTTGACTCTATAACCTTTGCTGATCTTATTGCTGTTGCCAATGGCATGGTTATTGCTATTAATTGGTTTTCTCTGTTTGTCAATATCTAGGTTGTCTCTGTAATTTACAGTAATGTGTTCCTTTCCCAGATAATTGACATATCATTGGCAAGTCCCAGAAGTCCAACACCAACCCAAAGACTGAATCTTAAAAGCTATTTTACACAAATTACTTATAAAGGTAAATTCAGAGCTGGGCATGGTGGTGCACACCTTTAATCCCCACTTGGGAGACTGAGGCAGGAAGATCACCATGAGTTTGAAGCTAACCTGGGCTGTATAGTGAGTTCAAGGCCAGCTGAACTGCACAGAGAGACCGTGTCTCAAAAAAAAAGTAAATCCATTAGAATCACAGCAGACTTCTCAACACAAGCAAGGGCCAAAAGAGCTTGGAGTGAAGAGTTTAAACCTGTAAAAGATTTTAATTTTCAGTTCAAATGGATATATCTAGCAAACTTATCTTCCTTTATTTTTCTAATCTATTTCCTCTGTTTAGATCAGATAGATTGTACTTGCAGTTACTGAAATCCTCAATACATCCTCCATAGCCTTCTATCCCTGTATCCACATTGTAATATTGAATCCTTCAGCGAGTTTATTTAATTTTGATGATTATATTTTTCATTTAAAATTTTCTTTTTATGGTAATGTTGTTGTTTGGGAGTTTTTTGATCAAATCAGGGCAATTAACATGTCCATATCCTGAAACACCTATCATTTCTTTGTGGTGAGAACATACAGAATTTTCTCTTGGAACATTTTGAATGTTGCAATTCCATTACTATTAAGTATAATCACCCAACCATGAAATAAAAAACCAGAATTTCATTCTACTATTTAATTATAACATTGTCAATCGGTATAATATTACAGTTTCAAAATCTATTTGATTCCTTTTAGTAAGTTCTATTTCTTTGCTGAAATTTTCTATTCTCTTTATGTGTTTCAAGGAAATGATGATTGCTTGTTGAAGTATTTTGATGGCTACGGTTCTTGTCAGGTAATTTCAACATCAATTCACAGAGTTGGCATTCTATACTATTTTTTTAGTACTTGGTGTGACCTCTATGGACATATTTATCATAGACTTATTGGATTTTAGGTTATACTCATTCTTTTTGAAAGCAGGAAGTCTTCCTGTCGAGGTGTAGCTCTAGTTGGTAGGAAACTATATTTGTTTAGCCTGCTCCTGGATCCAACTGACACAGTCTACCAAAAACTGAGTGTGACTCAATCTGCCTCCTTCCAGGTGGGTGATATGGAAATTTACCTCCCCCTCTGCCCTGCCATCTCCTGCCCAGTGAAAGCTGAGGCAGGTAAGGCAGAGTTCTGAGAAAGCTGTGCTCATAGTGAGGCTGCAGTCTCACTGGGGAAGGAGAAAGTGCTGTTGAAGATCATAGAGGTTTAGCTCCCTTCTGGGGGCACATGAACAAGAAAGTGGGCAGAGTACAAACTGCACCCTCCTCAGCCGGCCTCATTCAATTTTATTGCATCCAGGTGAGATTGGAGGTTTGCTTCTCCAGTGGATCCTTGACACAAGCATGCAGGGGAATAGGTAGGAGGGTTCTTTTTTTTCCTAGCATATGTTTGAAGTATAGCAAATATAACTAAAGGTTTTCTGGTTTGTTAAGGTCACCCTTTTCCCAACTATTTTTATAGAACTACAGGCTTTTTCTTAGAGCATTTTAGTTTGTGTTTGTTAGTGACCCTGGGTGGGAGACTCTGCTTGCTTTTTCAGAGCATGTGGAAGCAATAAGGAAACCCATGATACGCATTCTTAGGTTGACGCACAAGTCATGAAATCCCTAAGCAGTGTGCCATCTTTGTACTCTTAAAAGTCAAGCTTTGTAATGACAAAAATTAGTGGAGAATGAATTAGGAGAACACAGCAAGGTTTCTTTTTAGTAATAAGAAGTTCAGAAGAAAGGAAGCTACATTATTTTCAGTGGAACCAGAAATGCATGTCTTCAAGCATTTAAGCACATTCATTCAGCTTGTTATGTGTTTTGTTTCAGAAAGTCAATCCAATGTAAATTAGCCTGCCATATTCAGATGTGTCAACATACTTAACTTTGAACAGAAAGGGTTTGCTAGGAAAGAATGTCTTAGAAATAAAGGGCCCTGGGGGGAAGTGTCCTCTAACAGCTCATCATTCCACAACTTTATAGCTAGTGTGTGCCCTCAAAGAGGTGGAACTGTTTAAAATGTATTTGTGACCTAGATTTATTGCTTATGCCGTATTACCTTGGTAAAGAAAGGATTCAAACCCAGCAGACTCAGTAAAGCAAGAGCAAAAGTTTAATTCAACCACCCATTACTTATTAAATTATCTTTATTTGTTCATCTCAAGTAAATATTTAAGGTTACTATGTCTCAGGAGTCTAAAATTAGAGAGTAGAGAAACACGAAGTTACTATGGTTGTCTACATGAAGCCTCCAGCATTATGCAAAACAAACCCTGGATATATCACAACCAGTGCAATCAATATTTTGCAGAAAATACACCTAGTTCTACAAGAACTTCTTGGTGTCCTTTGATTCGTCCAGAGCTTCAAGAAGACTTCAAAGAAATGATCATACAACACATAGTGCAGTTCCTATAGAACAAGTAGGTTTGCCCAGGTTGCTCTGGTTGCACATAGAGCTACTCCATGTAAGAGGGTCTTGAGGCAACAAAGAAAATGGATATGGTTAAGTATTTCAAAGAAGATCAATTTATATATTACTTGAATGTGTATGCTCAGGGACCAAAAGAAAATCTCAAGAGATGGAAAG
The DNA here is from genome assembly GCF_000276665.1 of Chinchilla lanigera. Lineage (NCBI taxonomy): Eukaryota > Metazoa > Chordata > Mammalia > Rodentia > Chinchillidae > Chinchilla > Chinchilla lanigera. The sequence goes on from NW_004955414.1 coordinate 23,518,571, forward strand.
AAAACAAGGTCCATGCTCAGAACTAAGACATGTTGAAAATGTTTACCCTTACTCAAAGATGTTTGGAAGAATTAAAGGAGAAAATATAATTTTAGATTTATGGTCATGGTTTAATGGAGAATCAGTTGAAAAAGAAAGAGACAGAAGACAAAATTTGCCAGGGGTTATATTTGTGTGTCTTTTCTTGAAGGAAATAGACCCAATAGAATATTGTATATATGTAGCAATTACACACATACACATATTCCCTTCCATGTATTTCTGTATATACATGCATACATTATCTTTCTATCCATCATCTATCTATCCATATATTATCTGTATACCTATGTATCTATCATCTATCTATCATCTAAATGGGTAGTTTTAAATATTTAACACACGCAATTGTGGAAGACAAGTCCAAAACCACAGGGCAGGTGAACAAATTGAAAATACTAGCAAGGTTGACGTTACTGCCTGGAGTCTAAAGCTAGTCTGGAGGCAAAACTGATTCCTGTTCAAGGGAGCTCAGTCTTTTCTCTTATAACCTTCAGTGGGTTGGGTAAGATTGATCTACATTATGAGAGATAACCCATTTCATTCAATGTCCATTGGTGGAAATATTAACCAGCCTTTTATAATACCATCAAAACTATGTCTGGACTGGTTCTCAACCAAACATTTGGGCCCCAACATCAAGTAGGTTAACACAGAAAATTAAGCAACAGGGATACTAGTGTGCACTAAATGTAAGAAGGAACAGCTTGAAGTGCAAGTATTGATAATATAGAGGAATACCTGATAAATGCTGGATTTAGAAAGCATGAGGCTTTGTGATTATAGAAGTGTAGAAGGAGAAGAAAAAGAAAATACTCTCTTCTGAATCAATAAAGCTAATGATTCTTACTGGAAGGGAAAAATTTGAGGAAGAATCTAGGTAAAGAAGAGAAATAAATGTTTTAGTTGTCAGCAAACAGAAGCATCTTAAAATTTTCAGGGGAAAGACAGTCCACCTGCTCCAAACTTCTTCAGTGATATCAGTCTGACTGTAAGTCAGTAAGTCCAAGAACTGGCTCCATAGTTCCTTGAGTAAGTTAGGAAAACTGGTCATTTCTACAAAGGAAGTCACCTTTTTGACCTAATAGTGAAATTTGCCAGTTAAAGAGGGGCAGCTCACTCTATTGTTTTTCATAGGCTCTTTACATCCAAGACTGGAATCAGAGGCCAAAACAGACCATAGATTTATGAGTCCACAAATTCATACATAACAGTTAATTTTACTGCAAGAAAAATATTTTCATTAACTTCACCGCCTGTTCTACTTTTTCATTTAGTCTCAGACTGTACTCAAGGACTATAATTGCCATGCAAATTTCAAGATTAGTTGCCATTGAAAGTGGACACAATCTTAAGTATATAGAGGTATAATTATCTCAATGTATAGCAGATACAGTTAACTAGTTTTGAAAAATTATGACTATAACTTAGAAGAAATTGCAAGGGAATATTAACTCAGAGGAATTCTTTAATTATAAATTACCTTTATTAAAGTTAACTCATTATCACACTTTGATTAATATTTTGTATGAAAATCCAACTTTTTTTTTTTTTTTTTTTTTTTTTTTTTTGGTTTTTCTCCGGTACTGGGAACCGAACTCATGACCTTGCGCTTGCCAGGCAGGCGCTTTGCCACTGAGCTAAATCCCCAGCCCCTGAAAATCCAACTTATACAGTTACTAAAATGCTCTCTGCACTGCATAGTTCTAATCAACAGATATATTGCAACTGCAGCTGCACTTTTCTTTTTATTCTTATGTCTATATAATATTGTTAGTATATCATCTTACAAAATAACAAATGTCACTAATAGAATATTTTCTACCAAGCTCTCTCTTCAAAGCCTCTTTGATTTCCTTGTTCCTGAGGCTGTAGATGAGGGGGTTCAACATGGGGATCACAACCATGTAGAACACAGACACCACCTTGTTCTGGTCAGTGGAGTAGCTGGACTTGGGCATCACATAAATGAAGGTAATGGTCCCATAGAACAGGGTGACTGCAGTGAGGTGCGAGGTGCAGGTGGAGAAGGCTTTGCGGTGCCCCTCAGTGGAGCGCATCTTCAGGATGGTGATGAGGATGTAGATGTAGGAAACGGCTATGACAATCACTGTGACCACAATGATGGAGCCAGCTGAAAATGAGGGAACAACTGCAGGGACACTGACATCAGAACAGGAGAGCTCAACTAGAGGAGCAAAATCACAGAAAAAATGATTGACCTGATTTGGTCCACAGAAAAGTAAAGAATAGAAGCAAAGAGTGAAAGAGCAAGTGTTAAGAAAACCACCTGTGTAAGCAACTAGAAGTAAAAGAACACAGACTCTTGTGGACATTTTGGTTGAGTAAAGCAGTGGGTTACAGATTGCCACAAAGCGATCATATGCCATGGCAGCCAGAAGAAAGCACTCACTTGATCCAAAGAAAACAACAGAACCAAGCTGAATGGCACATCCAAGGTAGGAGATTGTGTTCATCTCCACCAGGAAGTTTACCAGCATATTAGGTGTGACAGATGATGAATAGCCTATGTCCGCAAAAGCCAAGTGGCTCAGAAAAAGGTACATGGGATGGTGGAGCTGAGAGGAGAGTCTGATAAGAATGATTGTGCTGAGATTACCAGATACAGTGACCAGGTAGATGCACAGGATGATCATGAAGAGGATGACTCGAAGGATTGGATCATCTGTTAAGCCCAATAAAATGAATTCGGTCACTGCAGTGTGATTCCCATCCATCAGTGAGTCCATGAGACAATACAGCTGCTGCCAAAACAAACCTGTGATGTATACACATGTGGAGGTCATTGTAAAGAAACACTCAGGAAAATTTGAAGTAAGAATTTTTATATATTGATGTGTAAGGAAAAATTGTATATTTTACAATTGCTTTTTGACAAAACACCCAAAATGTATATCTTATTTATTTTTTTCAGAATGAAAACTTCTGGTTTTCACACTAAAGTATATCCACAAAACTTTTTTAGTCATTAATTTTTTGATACAGGTTCTTGGTAAGTTAGTAAATTTCCTAGAGCCCTCAAACATTTTCAGGTTTTAGGAGTGCTGGCATTGCAGGTGTGCACCATCAAGCCCAGCTCACTGTGCATATTTTTATAAATGTTATAGAATGTATAAAATTGGTATTAAAGCTAAACATTTTAAAATGTGAGATGATAATAACTAAAGGAAATTTTAAGTCTAAGAAAAAGATTGAAATATATAAAGGACAATCTGCGGAGAATTGAGTTACAGCTCATATAACAGCAAATATTTATTGAATGTTTATTAAATTATGGACCCAAAGTTAGGCATTTCATATATATAGTCCTATTTTAGTTTCCCTTAAGTAATACTTAGTACTTCTCTTATTTCTATTTATTACTTCTATTATTTACTGATAAGGAACCAGTTTGAAATAGTAAACAACTTGTCTAAGGTTTTAGATAAAGTAGTGAAATGAGACAATGAGCTCTGGGCAGGTTTAACTCAGTTCTTTAAATAAAATTAAGTAATGGTTACAGTGAGACTGAATGCACTTGTAAATGGAGAGATAATATGACAGGCTTTCAGTTTTCTGACAGCTAACCTATAAAACATGTGCCTAGTTAATAACATGGTTTATCATATCTATCAAATAAGTCATACTTTTAAAAAGGAGAAATACAAGTTTCTTGATAGGTCAAAGAAGAAAGGAAAAGGAATTTAAAACTAAGGTTATGAATAAAGCTACCTATCATTAATTTATCAAATATGTCATATTCCTGATTTAAATTTTGTTTTACCAATAGTTTGAAATATTAAATTAACCACTATATAAATCATTATATCAGTAATCTCAACATAAATAAAGCATGTAAAATCAAACACCTAAAATTATTTTCTAAAGTCAAATGTTTCTAATTGGATCATCATATTGTGAGATAATGTTATTCTCAATATAGTATACAGATAAATAAAGTTTTAGACTAAACAGTCAATAAGCTTACTAATGTTCACCCAGTAAGGGAGCAGGCTGATGCTTGTCTCTTAAGATTTTTGGCTTTATATCCTTGTCCAAAGTGACTTGTGCTTGTGATGCTACAGCATTCAGACCAGTAATCACAGCAGGTCTTTTCACATATTTACAGAAACCTTCAAATCCCTTCAAAGGTAGTGAATTTATTGGCATTGTGGCTACATACCACATACTGATACCATGTGGGCTTTTGGTATTATGGGTGGGTAAATGTGAAATATTAGTAAACTGATTTCTGTTTATTTATGCACAGTAATTTACTTGAGGATTTAAGTTAATTCATCTAAACTTATTACTAGCTGATTGCTTACTATATCTGCCCAGCTTGTGAATGCAGATAGAATTTCAAAAATAAAGTCTCGGGCTGGGGATTTAGCTCAACGGCAAAGCGCCTGCCTGGCAAAGCGCAAGGTCGTGAGTTCGGTTCCTGGTACCGGAGAAAAACAAACAAACAAAAAAAAAATAAAAAAATAAAGTCTCAAATGGCAAAAAAAGAACAAACCAGATTCAATCACAAAAGTCAAAATCTTACCTCTTGAAATGAGAATTCATTCATCTTTCATAAGAAATTCAAGGTGTTGTTATTGTAGACCAACTATGGTACCTTGTATGATTGTTTCCCTTTGGGTATTGATCTCTGAAGATTCTAGAGATTCAAACGTGAATTCAAATACACCAAGGACCATTGGCACATTCTCAAGTGAGTATTAAGCAGTACACTTCCCCAAACAAAACATCTTCAAGCATCAGTCAGTCCTTCTGTTACCTTTTTCTTTTAACTGTTATGTAAGAATTAATGCACTTTCATTTGATAATTACAGTTAGGTGTATTATGCAATAAATTATCTCACAGTGACATGTTGATTCTAAATTTACTTTGATATTCAAGCTAAAGAATAATAAACTGAAAATGCAAACTGGTAACACTAACTTTGTTCATTCAATATCTGTTCATCTGATGAGTACTTTGTGAGTATGAGTATTTAATAAATACTTTGAATTATGTGAAGATGAGTGACATTTAAATTTAGATTTTAAATAACACAATTATTTAATATATGTCTACAATATTTAAAGGCAAAGTCTCAAAATACTTTTGAAGTTATATTGGAAGAACTATAAAGTAAAATATTTTGATAACTTCTGACTATGACTGAGTCTTGTAATTAATGTACCTCCAGTGGAGGAGGGTAGAATGGCAAACTTCAGTTAACTGAAGACTCAATAACTCTCTGCTTATTCAAATTTTAGAAAGTCCTACCTCACCTGCCTCATGCCCTCTTGATGGTTGCTGTGGTTGATCATTGAGAGTACTAACCAACTTATTTGGAGCTTGCTGTACCATGTGCTGTGCTTAAGACTCTGCACATATTACCTCATTACTCCTATGTGTAAAGCCCAGACTGTGGCAACTGTCCCAGATGAAATGCTTCTGTGATCACGGTGGTACATGGAGAAGCAATCAGATAAGTGATTTTTGCTGGATGTAGGCAGCAGGATGCAGGCTCAAGCAAACCACTAGACTGAATGCCATCATCTTTAGATCCAGCTTCCTCTGGTACCTGACCTCCCGCACAGAATGGAGACCCTGAGTCCATCCTGACCTTACCTCTCAGGGTCAATGCTTAGACCTCACCCTTTCCCATTTGTTTTCCATGGTTACCTCTCACACAGTCTCTGTGACAGGGTAACTTGGAGTCATGGAATGAAGCTGTAGTATAAGGTGTTCAATGCCACATAATCAATCCCTTCTCAAAATAGTACCTGATTAAAAATGCTCTGGAAATATTCCAGGTGCTGCATTGGATTTCTTCTCCAACTCTATTCTGCCATAAAGAAGGCACTGTTGGTTTAAAAACCCATGCTGTTTAAAGCTTATACTGATTGTGGGATTTTCCTGGGACTAATGATGCTGGCTCATCCCTTATAACTACCTGTAGCAGCCAATTATGTTAGGCTTATCTTTTCTCTGGAGAGTTTGCCTTTTCCTCAGTCAAGTTGGTTGTTTGATTGTCACTTCTGAAGCTCTGTGCTGAGAGGGACCCAAATTACTGAGACAGGAGTTAGAAGTCTGATGCCAACAACATGCATCAGACTTGCAAGGCATAGCAGAATGCATGTCAGCCTTGCAAGGCATAGCAGTAGGTGGGGTCCCTACTGAACTGTTAATGTAGTCAAAATTTACATACCTCATGATGATAACTGGTTCCAAAATAATATCTGATTCAGTTTTCTTTTCACACACTCAACACCTTGCCCCATAGTTTAACACTAGCTGGATGTACAGTCAGGTTTTGAGCACAAGACAAGTACTCAGGATGTTAATTTCCTCTCATGTAGAAGACCTTCAAGACACCAAAAACTAAAGTGTCTGACTTCATTGACTTTACCTCCTTAATCTCTACAAAATGCATTTCTCTTCATCTTTCCATTATAAAAGGCATCTGAATTGATAATCCTACATTTATGACACCCTTTTTTGGTGGGTGCCAGAAATCAAAATCAGGACCTCTAGTTTGCCAAGCAGACACTGCACTGCTGAGCTACAGCCCTGATTCCCATATCACCCTTTTATATGACAGCTAGTGTCAGTTATTTAAAAAGTCTAACATTGTTCATTTTTATTGAAATCAAATAATTGCATGCTGTTAATTAAAATGTCTCACATAAGAAAATAATGGTCCAGCATACTGTCATACTGTTGTCAGATAGCTACAAAGTCTATTTTTAACTCTAAAAATTTCACAATTGAGGTACTTCTCATTCTGAAAATAATGTTTTACAAAGGAAAAAATTTAAGATATCTATGCTCTGCTTCTTTTCTATTTAATTAAACATAATTGACACAGGGAGAAAACTAGTAGTTTTTGACAATGTAAAAAGATCTGAACAGATTTTATTTGTTGAAATTATTATAGCTGCAAATAATATTACATGCATTCAATATCAAAAGAGAAAAATGTAATATTTTGTAACAATGATAAAATAAAAATTAATAATTTCTCAAAGCCAGCAAACACTAATGTTGTGAAATTGTGTTTGAAAGCTGTATAACAATAAACAGCTATAGTTAAAGTAAAATCTTACAGGTGAATAAGCCACAATAGCAGCATAAATAAAAGGTAGTGGATCTTACTCCATCAACAACCCAACCATGCTCCACATCACTAAATAATTTAAATCAAAAAATAAAGTATATAAAAATACCCAGCTGATGACCAGGCCTCAAGTAGCTATGGCTAGTATGTCAAAGATCAGCTTCTTTACATCCATTTCTACAACTATGGAGAGAAATCACACAAATTACATGGACAGCATCCATATAAAGGGTTTAATGGTTGATACACTGTGACAATTTGAGAAGGTTAACTAAGTGACTCAGCAGGGGGTCGAGGTCATCATTTTATAAATATCTTCATCCTGTGCAACAGGAGGGCACGGGGATGGTATGAGCGCTACACCTGCCCTATGGGAGGGTAGCCTGCTTGCAGTATAAGGAAGGAAAAGAAGCTTGCTCTCCTTGTGCTTGCTGCTTTGCTGTCTTCTGCTGCCTTTAATTGTTGCCCTTCACCGTGCCACCTTGCTTTGGAACCAGCTGATTACAGACTGAAACCTCCACAAACTGTGAGCTAAATAAACCTTTCTTTCCTTAATTTGGGTCAGATATTTTGTCTCAGCAATGAGAGAAAATAACTAGTCACAGAGGGTGTACTCCCTATAACCAACAGTTAATAACACATTTACCTGAGCCAAAAGAAGGACTCCACTTTTGTGAAACCTACAGAGAAAGTAGGACACTCAGCCTCCAACAAAGGGCACACTGTGTCAATGTACATTAGTTGATATCAAGAAAAAACAAAGATATTATTGTGTGAAAACCACTTGGGAATACATTCCACAAATACTAAAATCCAATATCATGAGACACACCATCAAAAGAAAATTATTCTATGAAAAACTCATCAAATAAAAGTAGAAGAAATTTCCAGCCAAGGGACCCACCAATTTTAACTTAGAAATACAGGTCATATGGAAAAGCAAATACATGGAGATTGAATGACAGACTTGTGGATGTGTGTAATTCAAGCAATTGGGGAGGAGATTTAAAAATTGCTAGCATCAAATAAAAATGGAAATACAATGTATCAGAATCTTTGGGGTACAGTGATAGCAGTTCTAAGGGGAATGTTTATGTAAATAAATCCCTACATTTAAAAAGTTGAGAGATATCCAGGTATGGTAACACACACCTAAATCCTAGCACTTAGAAAGCTGGGAAGGAGGAGGGTTACCATGAGTTTGAGGCCAACCTGGACTACACAGTGAATTCAAGACCAAGCTGAATTACATAGCCAGACTGTCTCAAAAATAAATGAGAAGTTAAATAATGTAACAGTGCATCTTAAAGTCTTAAGTAAGCAAGAACAAACCAAGCCCAAATCAAGTAAAAGGAAGGAGATAATAAAAATCAGAGCTAAAGTTAATGAAATGGAGACTGAAAAAATAATACAGAAAGTCAATGCAACAAAGATTTGGTCCTTTGAAAAGATAACAAGATTGAAAACTCATGGCTAAACTAATCAAATAAGGAGACAGAAGACCTAAGTTAATAAAATTAGAGACACAAAGGCAATATCACAGCAGATGCACTGAAATCCGTTAGTATTAGGAATTGCTTTGAAAACATTATAATGAGCTGGGAAATATAGAAGAAACAAATAAATTTCTAGACACATATAACCTTCAAAAGTTGAACCAAGACCATCTTAAAAACATAAGAAAAGCAATAAAAATCAATGAAATTGAGACAATAATAACATTTCTCAAAAAAGAAAAGCCCTGAGTTCAATGCTGAACCTTATCAGACCTTTAAAAAACTAACACCAATGTTCCTAAACTATTTCAGAAAATTGGAAAATAAGGAACTATTCGGAATTCACCCCACAAACCCAGTATCACACTGACACCACAACTAGCTAAAGACACAACAAACAAAGAAAACTATAAACCAATATCTTTGATTAATATAGATACAAAAATCCTCAATAAGATTCACACAAACAGAATCAAAGAACAAAGTAAATAGAGTACAAAACGGTCTAGTGAGTTTTATTCCAAACATACAAGAATGATTCAAATTCATAAATCAATAAATATGATGCATCGCATCAGTAAAATTGAAGATAAAAACCACATAATTTTCTTAATGGATGTGGAGAAAGCCACTGACAGTTTCCAACAACCCTTCATTATTAGAATCCTGAAGAAACTAGGCAAGAAACTGCTTCAATATAATTAAAGTTATATGTGTCAAAGCCACAGCCAACATCATACTGAATGGGGACATAATTCAAAGCATCTGCTCTGAAATTAAGAAGAGTAGCAGATGATCATGCTCACCACTTCTGTTCAAAATAGTGGTTGACGTTGAGGTCAAAATGACTAGGCAAAAGAAAGAAATATGAGTACAAATAGGAAAGAAATAAGTCAAATTAAATTATTTGAAGATAATATTATTCTTTATTTACAAGAGCCTAAGACTGTAAACCAATCTGCAGGAGGCTGAGACAAGACTACAAGTTCAAGCCTAGCCTGGATAATTTAATAACTTTACAAGAAACTGTCTCAAACTTGTCTCAAAAATAAGATAAAAATTTTAGAAATAAGCCTAACTAAGGAAAGAGCTCCACAATTAAAGTTATGAAACATAAAAGAAAGAAATTGAAGAAGAATAAAACCTCTCATGTTCGTGAATTGGCAGAATTAATATTGTCTCAGTGAACAAGTTACCAAAAGCAATTTACAGATTCAGTGCAATCTTAACAAAAAATAACAACTTTTTTACAGAACTAGAAATTACAAACCTAAATTTTATATAGAAGCACAAAAGACCAAAAATGACCAAAGTAATCCTGAGCAAAAAGTGTAGTACTGAATGTATCATAACACTTAATTTCAAATTATACTACAAAGCCACTGTAAAAGACAGCTTGGAATTAGCAAAAAGTAGACAAAAAGGTCAATGCAAAAAGAATGGATGGCACAGAAATAAACCTCCACAAATGCAGCCATCTGACTCCTGACAGACATGTTTTTGACAACTTCCTAAACAAATGGTGCTGGAAGACTAAATATCCGTATGTAGAGTATTAAAGTGAGTTTGATATGGAACACTCTATACAAAAATCAATCCAGAATGAACAAGGACCTGAACTTGCAGCTACTAGAGGGAATATAGAGGAAATAGTTAAAGTCATAGTTACAGGCAAACACTTTCTAAATAGTATTCCAATAGTCCAAGAAATATTACCAAGAATCAACTAATGGGATTTCACCATATTAAAAAGCTTCTCCACAACAAAGGAAATAATGTCAAGGAAATAGGCAGCCTACAGAATCAAAGAAAGTCTTTGCCACCTACTGTTTTGACAATCAATATACAAAATATATAAACAACTCAAAAACAACAGACAACATACAAGTAAAAACCCAAGTGATCAAATCAATAAATGGATAAATGAATAAAACAGACACTTCTCAAAAATAATACAAATGGCCCCTGAGAATATGAAAACATGATCAACATCTTTAGCCATTAGGGATAAATGCAAATCAAGATGATATTGAGATTCTATCTCATCCCAGAATGGCTGTTACCAAGCGCACTAAAAACAAGTCAGGCAATATGGTAATTACTATAACTCCAGACTCTAGGAAGCTAAACTATTAGGACCAAAAGTTGTAGCCCATCCTGAACAAAGTAGTGACTTAGTGTTATCCTGCAAAGGCCTTGTCTGTTTAGAAGTGGGGTGTTGGAAGGGAGTTGGATTATGCAGGATTCTTTATAATTTACAGTTCAAAACTAAGAGTACAGTTGGAAATGGAACCTGGCTGAAAGGGGTGAGTGACTGGGGTCATGACATGGAATGGTATGTCTTCCTCCCCAGTTCCTCCCTTCACTCTCTCTGCTTCCTGACCACCATGACTTGAGCAGCTTTCCTCCACCCAGGTCACCCTTCCCTGCTGTTTTTTCTGGGAGGCAGCCAACCACGGACTGAAAATGTGAGCTAAAATAAAGCTCTCCTCCTTTAACTTGTGGGTGTTGGGTATTGTGTCCCAGCAATGAGAAAGTGACTAAGGCAGAGAGACCATTTCAAAGTAAATAGCAAAAACAAGGGCTGCTACTATCACTAAGTGCAATGGCCCTAGGTTAAGTTTCCTGTATCATGAATAAATAAATGAACAAGTAAATGCTGAAAACAAGGAATGTTTGTAAGGATGTGGGTAGAAGTAAACCTCTTCTACAAATGGGAATGTAAATTAGTTCAGTCTTCTGGAAGTCTGTATGGAGCTTCCTAAAAAAGCTAGAAATAAGCTACAATAGATTGAGCATTCTTTGGTATATTCCAAAAGAATCAAAGTCAGCATACTATACAGATAGTTGAATACCCAACTTGCGATTCACAATAGCTAAGATATGGAAACAGCCTAGGTACTTGTGAGTGGATGAATGGGTAAAAAAATGTAGTATATATAGACAATGGAGTATTATTCACCCATAAATTTGAACAAAATATCATTTGCATGAAAATGAATAGAACTGGAGCCCATAATATTAAGGGAAATCAGAAAGAAAAATTGTATATTTTCTCTAATACGAGGGAAATATTTTTAATTTACAAAATAGAGATAATATGAAAGTAGAAGAGAGTATTTGGGAAGCAGTAGTGCACCATGAGAGGGTGAGGAAAAGGAAGGTGGATAGTGGTGGCGAATGATCATCGTGTATTATAAGCATGTACAAATATGTCAAATAAAAATTCTACAGACTTTGTACTTACTATAAGCTGATGAAGATTTTTTCAGCCACCATGTCTTTTTAAAAAAAAATAAAAGGAGGAAAACATTAACAGACACAACCCTTTACAAAATAGCAAAAGATCAGTACAGACAATACAGAGTTACAAAGAAAGTGGTAGGAAATTAACAATGTTTTGATTTACATATTTAGTTCACTTGCATGTAACATCATTATTGACAGGCAAGAAATCAGTAGCAATATTTGATTATTTTGTGATTATTTTACATGTCATTGCTTCATTTCTTAATTTATTGCTGTCTTTCTTTTTGATTTAATGATTTTCAGGGGTGATATACTTTGATTTCTTTCTCTTTACCTTTTGTTTATCCATTAGAGTTGTTTGCTTTGTGTTTTTTATCTTCTCCTCTGCTCCATGCCAGAAGCTATTTGCACCAATGCGTTCACTGTTATTGGGATAAAAATACCAAATAACAGAAACTTAAATGAGAAGAGGTTTAATTTGAGGTTTCTGTCCAAGGCTGCCTGGCTTCAAGGCAGCAACTTCATTGTGAAGGGCATGGTGGAGGAAGGTTGCTCACTTTATGGTGCCTGGGAAGCAGACAACAAGGGAAATACAGCAGAAGCGGTATGCCTTCAGAACCCACCCGTGTGACTTACCCGTTGTAACTGGGCCCCACCTCCTAACAACACACGCAACTATAAACATCAGTGAATTAATTTACTGAGAGTATAGTACTCCTATGATCCAATCACTTCTTCAGAAGTCTATTAGTCCAGTCAACTGAACTGGAAGAGTAGTAGGAGCTGATTAGTATATTTAGGGTTAACCAGGAACTGGCACTGGACAATGAAATCTTTTGACCCAGATGTAGTTGAAATGAAGCTGTGCCAAATATCACAAGCATATATATTCATGCATAGGCAACTCTTAATGAGAGGAGGGGCTTTAACCAATTTGGACTTTGGCTTAATGAAGCAAAGACAATGACCAAATTGCTATTCTGAGAACAAAAAGGGCAGCAATGTTTTACTGACTTGCTGGGATGGGTTAGTGTCTCAGTAACATACATCAGCCAAGAGCATGGTTCCAAAAGATGTTTCTCCTTGTCATGAACTTGGATCACTGGTTGGTCAGGTCAACTCATCCCAGAAGCTGTTGAATTTTCTGCATATTTTATATTATGCTTTGCAAAACATCCTGCCCTTGCACATGGTGGGCTAATAAGCAGTCAGGTTTCTGCAACACATTCAGAACCACTCCAGTCTCTTAGGAGCTATTCCAATTTCCCATACCTATTCCCTATTCTTTTTCCTCAATAAATTTTCCTACTTTAAAAAAATTGCTTAAGAACTGCTAAGTTGTTCTTAGAATGGTCATCATTTTGCACAGATGTTTTACCCCTACATTAGGGATAAAGGACTTTTCATGCTTGAATTCCTGAAAGGCCACATGGGTGAGGTAGAAGAAATATATATCAGGTCTAATTTGCAATAGGCCAAATTAAATCCATATCATAGTCTTGGACAAAACATTTTTAAATGATCATGTCATCTATGTGCAGAAATGAGAAGAATCTGACAAAAAGGTTGAGGCAAGAAAAAGACTGACATATATGAAGACAAATACCAAACCACTTGTTCTGTTTTAGAATCCCATCAGGTATCTATAGGTCTAAGTGAATAGTCAGTGATCTCAGGAAAATCAATCTCTATGTCCCTGGGCAGTAACATAGGCAACTGTTATAACCCATATATCAGAGATTCTATCTACAGCAAAGCTACTGAGAAACTAATCCTGTATTGCCCAGCTCTGTGGCCTCCAAAATTAGTGATTTTAAATTCACTGAGAGCAAGTGAAACTAGATGGTTCATTGTTTTCTTGGTAAGAATTTTTTTAAACTTTATGTAAGCATTCTGTTTTGGTGATTTTATTAGGGTTTCATGAATGGGCCTCTTGAAACATGACATGCCAGTAAAGGATCTCTTCTTAAAGCAAAGTTTTTCAAAATAATTTACCTTTTTTACACCTCTGAGTCTATAATTGGTAAGATCTGGCCAGTTTCTTAGATGCCCTCAAGGCATTTTCTCTCCAGTCCCCATAAGTAATTGACTTCTTGTTAATAGTTGTAATCTTTTCAACAAACACAACTTCTATGGTGCCAACTTTACATTCCTTCATGTTTGGCCAAATTGCAAAATTTTTACATCTATTAGGTCTGCTTTTTTCTCCTGATGGGGTTAAATCATCCAGAAGGATCTATGTCGTACAGTGAACACTGAGCTGCCTTGAAATGTTCTTTAACAGAGTAACTCATTTCTCACATTTAATTTCAGCCCCACACATGGCAGAAATGTACATGAATTATTTGAGAGAATAAAATGTATATGGCTTCTAGTACAGTTTCCAATAAAGTCCTCATTCTCAACTATAAACCTCATGAGCCTGAAATTTAATGTCTGTGTTTCTATCAGCATTCTGGTATTCTGAGATCTAACCAGTGTCACTCATCAAGCACTGCTTAAAATATTCTGCAGCACACCTCTCCATACTTTTCCAAACCATTCCATAAACTAGTTCTTAAAGTTTCTTAACCACATGGTCAGGTACAGTTGTAGAAACAACTCTACTTCTTTTTTGTTTAAATTTTAAAAATAAAAGGAAAACATTAACAGACAGACAACCTTTTACAAAATAGCAAAAGAACAGTACAGACAATACAGAGTTACAAACAAAGTGGTAGGAAATTAACAATGCTTGTTGTATTACATATTGATATCTTCAAAGTGGTTTCTCATGAAAACAGGTAGAGACATGCAATATAGATCAATCAAAGACTCATTAACAGTTTCTTTCATCAAAGAAATAGAAGACAATAGAACAACCATGTTAACTATCCTGTATGTACATACATACAAAATTTCTCCTTCTTTCCCTTCTCTTTTCCCACATGCCAATTGCCCTTTACCCTTGAATGCTTTCTTATCATTTCACAATGTCTATCATACCTCCAAGTTTAAATTAACTCTTTCAGGTTTTACACTAGTGAAACAATGCAGTACTTACACATGTATGTCTGATTTATTTCACTTATGTGTATGGTCTCTAGTTGTGACCATTTACCTATAAAAGCCTCGAGTTTGTCTTTCTTTATAGCTGAGTAATATTCCATTATATAAAAGTACCACAATTTTCTTATCCAATTCTCAGTGGATGGACATTTGGGTTGCTCCCACAATTTAGCAAATACAAATTGTGTTGCTATGAACATAGGTGCACATATATCGCTGTGATATGATGTTTTTAGATCTTCTGGGAAAATACCCAGCAGGGGGATAGCTGGGTTGAATGGGACCTCTAGACCTAGTTTTCAGCGGAATCTCCAAACTGATTTCCACAGTGGTTTCACCAGTCTGCATTCCCACCAGCAGTGGAGAAGGGGTCCTATTTCTCCACAACCTCACCAGCATTTGTTATTGGTTGATTTCCTAATGCTACCCATTCTTACTGGGGTAAGGTGGAATCTCAGTGTTGTTTTAATTTGCATTTCTCGAATGACTAATGATGCAACAACTCTACTTCTCTGGTACCAATTTTCGGTATTCATCATGTACCTACTGCTGGGACAAAATCATTAAAACCTGCACCTTAAGGAGGAAAGACTTGTTTTGGCAGTTTCAGAGAGTCATTCCTTCCTGGTTGGCTGGCTCCAAGGTAGAAATAGCATGGTACCAGGGAATGGTGGATGAAAGCTCCTTAAAATATGGTAGCCAGGAAGAGGTGGGGGAGTGAAAAGAGAGCAGAAGAGACAGTCACATTCACACCTCCAGTGTCCCACCTCTTGTGATAAAACCCTACCTCCTATAAGAACATTTAGCTATAAATTCTTTAATGGATTAATCTCATGATGAGTATAGAGTCCCCATGATCAAAGCACCCTTCAAAAGCCCTAACACTGAAAAAATGAGATTTGGGGGATATTTTGGATCTAAACCATAGCAAGAATGAATGGAACCTCAAAGAAGTTCAATCCTATGATAACCAAGCACTTTTGTTGTTTTTGATTTTGAATCACTGAATCATTGAGTGGGTAGCTCTAAGTCACTCTGGATATAAGGCCAATCATGC
This sequence comes from Chinchilla lanigera, assembly GCF_000276665.1. Taxonomy (NCBI): domain Eukaryota; kingdom Metazoa; phylum Chordata; class Mammalia; order Rodentia; family Chinchillidae; genus Chinchilla; species Chinchilla lanigera. Next base: position 23,534,575 of record NW_004955414.1, read on the forward strand.
CCAGATATTTCTAGTCATATTGTTCTATTCAGGAGAAATTCTCAGAAGCATATACCTGTTAGTGTTAGCTGTTAGCTCTCAAAGAGGTTTGAGGATGTATTCCCTACTCTCATAAGATAGGTTTAGGTCAGAATATCTCTTCTTCCTCAAAAGACCTAATTCATTACCATATATCATTATCTGATCTGCTAAGTAGTATCCTACTTAGCATGTTGTACCCAGAGGAGGCTGACCAAAATTTTCCTCCTAGTGAACTTCCTTGTTCTGAATTACTTTGCTTTCTTTTCTGTTTTATAAATGATTCAGAAAAGGGGCTTACTGGATGAGGTGTCCATTGCTCTGGAGCTTGAGGAATATATAAAATTTTTCAGACAGAGGAACAGAGAAGAGAATAAGAAAATTGTTGAATTTAATGGAGAGAAGACTTGGAAGGACAGTGTGTAGAAGACAATACAGGTAGTGAAGCCTCTGAGGGGCAATTTAATGAAAGAAGCAATTAAGAGCCACTTGGTCATAAAGGTTGGCAGAGCAGTAACTGGAAAGTGTATTTTCCTTATTAACATGCTCTTCTGCTGAAGAATAACTCCTATGAGAAATCAGTTTTCTTCCTCTATCCTCTTGTTTTCCCAGGTAGTATTTTCTTACGACACCCCCTTCCCTATCTTGTAAATAGGGTAGGAGGCCTGACAGAGTTGACATATTTTCAGTATTATAAAATGAATGGTATCGTGCTGGAAGTAAAATATGCTTGTGGGAACCATGACCCTCCAAGATTTTTAACATTTTAAATTTCAATGATTTCTACTGGTATTCAGAAGAATAAGAACAAACATCTGTGAAGAGTCCCTATGGTGTGTGAAGATTAAAAACATTTTTGAGGACTTCACACTGAATGATGAAAAGCATAACACTCCTTGCACCTAAAGCAGAGGTCTCAAAATAATAGACCCGATGGTTCCAGAACTTTCATAAAATTTTCAAGAGCCCAGATCCATCTTCAAGAAATGAGGATGACACTACCTATCATGTTATAGGAGATGTTAAATTTATGAAACACATCACAATCATTCAAAGAGAAAAACTGCCTTACAACTTATTGCAGCATTGAGAGATTTGTGAAATCACAGGTAAGAACTACAGAAAGCCACATCGGAGTTGTGAAACTAAAGTCTGCATATAGCTTAATTACCTCCTGACTTTTTAAAACAAACTGGAAGGTGATTCATCTTCTTTAGAAGGTGGGAATTTGGAGTCTTTCTTTTCTTTACAATGAACATCATACTATAATTTACAATAATGAAGGCCTATGGATGTTTATGTTCTGTTAGGAGGTACTGAAGAAACTACCAGTACAGGTGAACTGAAAATTAAGGCTTTCTTATTCTTAGTAGAAAGACAACCCAGAAAACTGAAGTAGGGAGGATTTAAAGATCTAAAGCTAGGGAATAGAATACAAAACTCAAGGTAAAACCCAATGGTAGAAAGAAAGTAAAGCTTAGGGGAAACAGAGGAGTTAAATAATATTACAGCTAACTTTTTTCTCCTTATGGGAGCAGTGTCACTGGGACAGTGAAACTAATGTCAAACTGATATATTGTCTACCACAGCTTCTTGAATAGATAAAGAAAGGAGATTTTATTTCACTGAAATAAAACTGAAAACAGTCACAAAACTCAAAGATTTTCAATCAAAATCACTGAGAAAGATCAAGCCACTCATACTATAACGTTAAAGAGATATATGCCCAAAATCTTCTGGTAGATGTGGATGTATGGAGATGTATTCATTTAAAAAATCTCTCCTAGCAATTCCGATATGCTCTGGATAGAAAACCATTTATACATTAGGTGTGAATTTGTATACAGCAGTGAATCTAGACTTCTAAAAATGATAGTTTCTTTTTTCTTGGACTATGTGGGTACTGCTGGAGTTTTAGGAAATTCTTGCTTTTCTATAAAAATTCTTAAATTCAATTAAGTAAGCATTTAGAAATCATTTATCCTGCCTTCACCTTTTTTAGAAAGCAACCAACCACCTTCAGTATATACCCAAGTAAAATAAGGGCAACAAATTAAACAGTGTACTGGGGATAAATTAGTAGAAGGACTGAAGTATTAACCGTGGAACACTTTCTAAAGAATATGCGATTTCAAATTTTTCTGTGATCATCAAACTAACTTTAGTAAAGAAAACCTCTATAAGTGTAGGCTGAATGCTGAGGGACACAAAAGTTTACACAAGTCTTTTTCATGTCTATTATAGAAATCAAGCTTGTAAAAAAAATACCTTATCACAATAAAATGGTGTGTGAATGTACATGAAATGACTAACACAGTCTGTAAAGTTAGGGAGACTTTCAAGGAGAAGTGACATTTTAATTGTCGTTTTGAGAAAGCTAAGTTATTATTAGGCAGAGAAGGACAGAAAAGACATCTCACATTTGAGAAAATATCACATGCAAAATAAAAGAACCAAAAGAGGACATGCTTATATTTGGCAAAACAGTGGAATTGTCCTCACATAAGAATGGTTGGCAACCAATAAGAAATGAGGATAGAAAGGCAATACTTGAACCCAATCTAAGGCCCTTGCTCTTGGGGAGAGCTTAGAGTCACCTAGCCAAGTACATTGTCAACACTTTACTGTAAATACACCATGTGTGGATGCTTACCTACCAGTATCACCTATTACCAATCAAGTACCTTTCTGAGCCATAGTTCCCTCATTATAAACAAAATGATGGTAATAGCACTTATCTCTTATAGTAGCTATAAGGCTATTTGGACTTGTATAGCTAAAACATGCAATAAGATTAGAAAGTATTAGTGTTGTACAGCTTGTAAGCAAAGGGGATCCAAAAGTTGTCTACAACAAAGAGAGAGATCATCATCTCTCTCTGAGAGATTTGGTACAGAAACCTGGTGGTTAGGTGAAGAACAGGACTTGGATGAGAAAGCACAAAACAGGAATAAACTCTGATATGTGGAGATAGATGGCCAGTTCTGTTCCAGAAATATTGCATTGAATACTTGGAGGATATTATGGCATTGGAGTGTGGAAGAGAAGATTTGAGTATTTTTTTTTTTATAAAGGCTAGAATTGGGGAGTTGTAAAAAGTGGTAGCTGAAGCAATAAGAATGGAAAAGTTTTCCTTTAGTTGTAAATAGTCAGGGAAACATTCATAGTAAAGAGTCACTGTAGTAAAGTTTTATGGCTATATTGCTTGATCAGTTTTTCATGCCTATATCTTGTAATATGAGCAGCTACTTTGAAGATAACAATATGCAACGTACTAATGATTGTTACTCTCTACAATCTTGTTTTGAAATTTCATGCCATTGCTTTTATTATTTTTCTTTTCTTTAAAATAAAAAGAATCACTGTAGAGTAGTTGAAAAAATAAATTAGTTATGTCTTGGGTGAAGACTGCTTGGGTAGATTTGGAGCCCACCTTAGAGTCCTTGCATTAGCTGTGTCCTATGCTTGTTATGTTCTCTCTCCTTAACGTTGCATATTGTTTGCATGTTGCCATTCTACTCTCCATTTAAATCACCTCAGAGAGGGCTTCTCTGACCTCACTAAAACCAGTAGTTATGCACCCTCACCTCCCAGGGATCCTACATATCTGGTTCCATACTGTTTTCCATGCCTAGATTTGCTTGGCAAATGATTAGGATTTAGTCAGTATATGTTGGATTTATGACCTCAGTAATGATACAACCACTGCATATATTGTTTCATGTTTTGTAAAGTTAGAATACAAAATCTTCACAGAGATTTATAAGCCATGTATGAGGCAGCTGGGACTAACTCAAGCACATTTTCTAAACCTAATTGCCTGGCACATTATAAGTATTGAGTAGGTGCTGGCCACCCACTGGACTTCTATTGTATTCTTTTGCCCACAATTGTGATACAAATACAAGGCAGCAATTCTTCAGCTAACACTGTAATTGTTTTGACATTCATCTTCGTGAATTCTTTAAAATGATCACCAATCAGTGTTTTTCTCTCCTTGCCTTTCATTTTCCACATTTGCCTCTTTACCTTCTTTTCTTTCATCTTAACAGTGGCCAAGATCAAAATAAAAATTCTATGGACAACCTACTAATCAATTTTCTGCTTTCATCTCCTGCATGAGTTGTATGATTAATGATCAAAATAGAAATGTAACTTGCACAATTCATTCAAAGATCTTAAATTTATTATTTCTACACCTGTACTGCAAAACAAAGCACTTACAGATATCAGTTAGAAAATGTTCTTAGAGGTTTTACTAAGAACCTCAAAAGTTGATTAGAACATAATGACCAAAAGTAGCCATTCTGGAATGACACAATATCTTTGAGATCACAATAATTCAGGATTAGTTCATTATATCATCTTATGTACTTGGAAAATAGGAAAGAACAACTGGGATGATAGAAAAAAGAAAAGAAAGAAAGAAGGAAGGGAAACCTACATAAGATAGCTAAAATAATTGTACTACTAATTTCTATTGGTTTATTGAAAGTAACAGTCTGTTTAATTGTTTGATCAAACTTGCATGCCTATATCTGGTAATCTGAGCAACTACTTTGACGATAATAATAAGCAATACACGCCTGCCTGGCAAGCACAAGGTCGTGAGTTCGGTTCCCGGTACCGGAGAAAAACAAAAAACAAACAAACAAACAAACAAAAAAAAATAATAAGCAATACAGCAACCAGTGTTGATTTCCTAAAGAAAAGAATTTAAGAGCAACTTTGTTGAAGATAAAATATGAAATATAACAATGATTGTTAATTCCTATCACCTTATTTTGAAATTCTGTATTTTTATTGCTTTTATTGTTTTTATGTTGTTTATTTTTATCTTTGTTGTTATTTTATTTTATTCTCTCTTTAAAATAAAGAAAGAATTTAACAAATCATTTTGTATATCTCAAACCAGTTATTACCAAAGATAGGAATCCAAATTACAACATGCTTGTTATGGTTTGGTTCTGGATGTCTCCCCAAAGCCTCCTGAAATCATGGGGCAGGCTTCTACAGTTATGATTGATTCATAGGTGTGAGTGCTACACCTGCCCTGGGGTAGGTGCATATAATGTAAGGGAGGGAAAGAAGCTGCTTGCTACTGTTCCTCCTCTTGTGCTCTTGTTGCTTTTGCTGTCTTCTGCTGCCGTGAACTGTTGTCCTCTTCCATGTGTCACTCTGCGTTGGAGCCAGCAGAGTACAGACTGAAATCTCCACAAACTGTGAGTTAAGTAAGCCTTTTCTTCCTTAACTTTGGGCATTGGGTATTTTGTCTTGCAATGAGAGAAAAGTAACCAAGACAATGCTAAATTAATTTATCTGGTCTAATGATTGCTACAAAATATCATTCTCGGACCCACTGAATTATGGAAATAAAGATAAAAGATACAATTGCATTGGAAGAAATATGAAATTTCTTTTGGAAATTTTCACTGATTTCTCCAGAACTTTTTAATGTTATATTAATTTGAAATGATATGAGTGATTGAATTATCTGGTTCACTGCATAAGAAGTTTACTATGTACTCATGAGGGTTAAGGTGCTATTAGATTTAAAAAAATGAAAATGTGGCTTATCAAAATACAGCAGGGGAGAGTTTATTCTTATTTCATCTCTTCCTTGCAGATACAGAATGGAACACAGAGGGGTAAATAGTGCTTTTATGAATAGAATCCAAAATGGCATTGTGGCCCACACTATTGTTTTTATTTGCATTCTCATAGTGGAATCATTCAGACTCCTCACTCTCATTTTTGGTTCTTGCATTTAACTCTCTGTCTCAGATTCTCTAAGAGTTGTCTTACACTCATCCAGAGGGCCAGAATCAAAGCCCAGCAGACATCAGTTCCTAAGGTGTTTTTAAAAATTATGTCAGAGTATTAACAGAAAGCATCTCCATGTTATTGGGTGAAAGTGACTATACTCATCAGAGCAATGAACAATCACACTGCAGTGAACACATTCCTTCTGTGGGGATTTTCCAGTTTCCCAGAATTGAAGAATCTACTCTTTGTGGTGATCTTATCCTCCCATGTGACAATTCTATTGGCAAATGTGTCCATAATGGTGGCCATCAAACTCAGTCAAAACCTTCATACGCCCATGTACTTTCTCCTTTTCAGCCTGTCTTGTTCTGAAACCTGTACCAATATGGTAATCATTCCCCGTGTATTAGTGGACCTGCTGTTGGAGAGCAAGACCATTTCTCTTCCTGAGTGTGCCACACAGATGTTTTTCTTCTTTGGCCTGTCCTCCAACAACTGTTTCATCATGGCCGCCATGTCCTATGATCGTTACACTGCCATCCACAACCCATTGCACTATCATACCCTTATGACGAGAAAGATCTGCTGTCAGCTTGTCATGGCCTCCTCAGTGGTTGGGTTCCTCATTTCTCTGTGCATCACCATCATGATATTCAACTTGTCTTTTTGTGACTCCAACAACATACAACATTTCTTTTGTGACATTTCACCGGTGATCCACCTTGCTTGTGATTACACTTCTTATCACGAAATGGTTATTTTTGTGCTCTCTGCCTTCGTGCTGGTGGGCAGCTTTATTTTAATTATGATTTCCTATGTCTTCATTGTGTCCATAGTTGTGAAGATGCCTTCTGCAAAGGGGAGGTATAAGGCCTTCTCCACCTGCTCCTCCCACCTCACTGTGGTGTGTATACACTATGGATTTGCTTGCTTTGTCTATCTGAGGCCCAAAGGCAGTGCCTCCTTTGGTGAAGACATGCTGATGGCTGTGATATACACAGTGCTGACCCCTCTGCTTAACCCCATTGTTTACAGCCTAAGGAACAAAGAGATGCAGATAGCTCTAAAGAAAGTACTAGAAAGTGTGTTTAACTTTTTCTCTCAACTGACAAATAAAGTAACCCTGAACATTTAAAAACTACTTAGCATTTATGAAACAGAGAAAAGTGGTTTATTTCCAATAAAAATAATCACTTTCTGTGCCAAGCAGTTTAAGTATTGTATAATTATCTGATATGCCCTGGTCTCTCCATTTTCCTACAAGTACTATGCAGTTTTTAAATGTTACAATATTGTGTGTATATTCATGTATATGTGCAATAAACATGTTAAATTTTTCATGGTAATCATTGCTTTGGAGAGAAAGAGAAAATTATTATACTGAAGAGAATGGCAAAGGAAAAACGAGAAAAAAGAGAGCATGCAAAAAGAGAAAGTATGAAATAAGGGAAAATATAAGGGGAAAACGGAAGAAAGGCAAAATGGAGGAGGAGAAGGACCAAAGGAAGAGAAAATGAGAAAGAAGCTTTGACTACTACAATTAATAGAAAAAGAAGAAAATATTAACACAATAAGTTAGAATTAAGAATAAAAATATGATGCCAGTAGAGAAAACTAAATCAAATTAAGGTATTAGTCAACTCTTTTCAAAACAATTTGGAAATGAAAGTGGAATAGATGAATTTCTGGAAAAAATTAATTGACATTAAATGACACCCAAAGAAATAGACACTGTACTTATTAATATACCAATTTCCATGAAAATTTTTGAGAAATCTGTCAAAGACCTATTTTTCCTAATTTCCACTGCTCCAAAGCATTAGACTGAATATTTTAAAAGTTAACTGGCTTAAATTTAAAGAACAAATAATTTGAATGTTAGTTACACTGCATGGGAACAAAAAGATAACTAGCTTCTAATTTATGAGCCTCATAGTTGGCGAACTTGCTGTGTACTGTATACTTGCTGTGGTCTGATTGCAGCCATGATAGTAAAGCTCTGGAATGTATTGTAGAAGAGCAGTGGGTGTAGGCTGGTCAAGAAATTTTGAGTTTGCTTTGTCCACGTAATCATAGAGCCTGTTAAGTAGTATCTTGCTGTGGGTTGAATTACATTTTCTCATAACTAATAAAGTCATGGATCTTTTTATGAATTTATTAGGTATTTATATATCTAATTTGAAGAAATTCATTTTCAAGTCAATTCCCCATTTCAATTGGGGAATTTGCATTGAATTTTCAGTGTTTTTAATAATTAGATACACAACATTAATCAGAAATATGTTGTGCAAATATTTTTTCAATTGTGTATATTGTTTATTCACTTTCTTTTCTCATTTCTTTGAAATGCAAATTCTGAATTTTGATAAGGCCCATTTTTATAGTTTTCTCATTTTGTGCATGCTTTAAGTGTATAATTTAGGGATTCATTGCTTACTCTGAGCTTATGAAGGCTTTCTCTGTTTACCTTTCAAGAGTTTTGTAGTTTTAGGTCTTACATATAGGATTTTGATCCATTTGGATTAATTTTGTATATGATATACATAAAAGTCCTATGCTATTTTGCATGTAGATATTCAAATGACTCAGCAAAATTTAGATTTACATATTCATTCCTGGTACAAAGAAATATCATTGATTTGCTGTATACGTCTTGTATCCTGCAAAATTACTGGAGTTGTTCATGTGGTCTCTATAATTTTTAATGGTTTCTAAATTTTTCTATAGGCATCTGTTTTCTATCTATGAAATTGTGTTATCTTCAGAGCAAGTTTTAATTGTACCTTTGCGGTCTGGGTGCCTTTTATTTCCTCTTTTTGTTAGTTGTCCAGGTTCGTTTTAGTACAGTGATGAATAGCAGAGGCAACAAAACTCTTCCTTTTCTTGTTCTTGATATTGGAAAGTCATCCCATCTTTGGCTATGATGTCAGGTATAAGTCTTTCATAGATGACTTTGCTCAGGTTGAAGGCTTTCTCATAGTTACTGAATATTTCTATCATGATTGTTACATTTTGTCAAGTGTTTTTTAAATTAATTAATTAATTTTTATTCATGCTTGCAATTCATGCAGTTTACAATCATCTTGGGAGTGATTACATGTACACATTTTTTCAAATTAAGTTTATTGATAGGATTTAGATACACACAATATACATATTAATCATAGGGAATTTGTACCTGTATATGATATATCTTGATTCCTCTTTTTCTCCCAATCGCCTCTCCTCCCATCAGCCTCTCTTCCCCTCATTTGCAATGTTTTGTTTGCATTTTATCCTTCTTTTATTGTTGATTTTCTTTTCCCTTCCTTCCACCTCCTCCCTTCTTAGTTCTTCTTTCCTTTTGAATGATTTGTTCCAATTTCACAATATCTTTTGTATATTTTGGTGCTTATTTGCTTTTTTTGTTTCTCAAATCAGGGTGGCAATGCATTGTTTGCATATGTGTGTCCAATATATTTCACTTAAAAGTATGGTCTCAAGATCCATCCATCCAGTTATAAATGTCTCAAGCTTATCCTTCTTTATGGTTGAGTAGTACTTCATTGTATTTAAAAAATCTTTTTATTCATTCCTTGGTTGATGGGAGGTTGTTTCCAAGATTTCGCGATTACAAATTGTGCTACTATAAACATGGGTGAATATATATCACTGTGATATGGTGGCTTTAATTCTTCCAGAAAAATATGAGGAAAATATCTAGGTCAAGTGGGACCTCTAATCCTAGTGTTTTGAGGATTTTCCACACTGATTTCTACAGTGATTACATCAGTCTACACTCCCACCAAAAGTGAAGAAATGTTCCTTTCTCCCCAGAGCCCCTCCAGTGTTTGTTTTTGAGTGATTTCTTGACGATAGCCATTCTTTCTGGAGTGAGATGGAATCTCAGTGATGTTTTAATTTTCATTTACCAAATTACCAGTGATGTTGAGCATTTTTTCATATATTTATTTGCTGTTTGTACTTCTCACAAGTGTCTATCCATTTCAGATGCCCATTTTTAAATTGGGTCTTTCAATTTTGAGGGTCTGCTTTTTTTCAATTCTGTATGTTTTAGATATTAGTCATTTGTCTGAGGAGCAACTGGCTAAATTTTTTTCCACTCTGTGGGTTATCTGTTCACTCTATTGATGGGGATTTCTTTTCTGTGTGAAAGCTTTTTCATAGGATGAGATCCCAGTTGTTGATTCTTTGCAGTATTTCCCATGTAATTGGGATTTTGTTCATCAAAACTTTCTCTATAGCTATGCCTTCAAGAGTTCTACCTATTCTCTCCTCCAGTAGATTTAATGATTCTGTTTTAATGTTTAGATCTTTTATCCATTTCAATTTCAGTTCAGTGCATGGTGAGAGTGTGGGTCTAGTTGTAATCTTTGGCAGGTAGAAAGTCAATTTTTCCAGCACCATTTATTAAAGAGGCTGTCTTTCCCCCAGTGAATATGTTTGGCCCCTTGGTCAAATAAGGTGGTTGAGTGTCTTTGGAGTTGTTTCTGCATCTTCTAATCTGTTCCATTGATTCTCAGTCTATTTATTTTTGCCAGTGCCATGCTGATTTTATCACAGTAGCTTTGTAGTATAATTTCAAATTAGGGATTGTGATGCTCCCTGTCTTGCCTTTGTTGCCCAGGATTATCTTTGCTATTATAAGTCTCTCATGCTTCCAAATGAATATTAGACACATTTTCTTCATTCTGTGAGGTATGCTAATGGTATTTTGACTGGAATTGATTTCAATCCATGTAACAATTTTGGAAGTATGGCCATTTTCACTATGTTGTTTCTTTCTACCCATCAGCAAGGGATATCTTTCCAATTTTCTGATGTCTCTCAGATCCCCTCATTCAGAATACTCTAATTTGCAATGTATAGCTATTTTACTTCTTTTGCTAGACTGATTCTTAAGTACTTCACTTTTTCCATGCTAGTGTGAAAGATGTAATTCCTCTAGTTTCACTCCCAGTTAATTTGTTGTCTCTGTACAGGGATGATATTAATTTTTGAGAGTTGGCTTTGGATCCAACTGTACAACTGAATGTAGTTATTAAATCTAACGGTCTTTTGGTAGAGTTTTTGGCATCTTTTATGTAAAGTATCATGCCATCTGCAAATAACGATAATTTAAATTCATCCTTTCTTATCCTTATTCATTTTATTCCTTTTCCTTGTCTAAGTGCTCTGGCTACTGTTTCCAGAATTATATGGAATAGGAGTGGGGATAGTGGACAAGCTTGCCTTGTTCCTAATTTTAAGTAAAACCTTTCAGATTTTGATCCTTTAATATGATGCTGGCTATTGGTTTTCATAGATGGCTTTGATCTGATTGAGACAAAAATCACTTATTGATCTGATTTGATAATTTGTGATTTGATCACTTTGATCTGATTGAGATAAAGATCACTAGGATTTTTATCATGAATGAGCGTTAGACTTTGTCAAATACTTTTTCTGGGTCTATTGATATGATTGTGTGATTTTTATCTTTGGCTCCATTGATATGGTGTATTACATTTATTGATTTGCATACATTGTACCATCCCTGCATCCCTGAGATGAATCCTACTTGGTCATGGTATATAATTTTCTGGAAGACTTGTTTAGTTCTGCTTGCCAGTATCTTATTGAGGATTTTTGCATCAATGTTCAATAGGGAGATTAGCCTATAGTTTTCTGTTTGGTTATGTCCTTCTCTGGTTTTGGTACCAGGATAATACTTGCTTTCAAGAATGAGTTAGAGAGTATTGTTTCCCTTTCAATTTAATTAAAGAGTTTCAGCAGTGACCCTATCAGGACTTGGGCTTTTCTTCTTTGTTTCTTAGTCACATTTTAAATTTAATTAACTACTCAAATTCTTTTTCTATCTTTATTAAAATGACTGTATAATTTTTGGCAAATAGGAATATATGGTGTATGGAGCAATGAAAATATTCATTGAATGTTTAAATTAAAAATTATGGTAAAAAATACATTGCCATTAATCATCCTCAGTATGCTCCCCTTCACTTTGAACATACTTATCACATCATTCTTCTACTTTCTGAAACAGTTCTGGAAGTTTTCTGTCATTGTCTTTATGATGTGTAATAAAAAAATTAAGTGAGTGCTGCTGTCAAGTAGCATCCAATGGAAAAGTAGTTTCCTAAAACATTATGATTTTTCCTCATTCACCCTACTCACTGGATGGGGCACCAAGCAACATTTGGATCTTCCTGAAAGTCAAAATAACAATGAAATATAAATATTTTGAATGGATTCAGGACATCAAAGTAGCAACAATAGTGCAACTAAAGACATGCACACTAAAGGACTTCCAAACTGCTTCAGAAAGTGGCAAGAAGCAAAGAGGGGTGAGATTTTTGAGGCATATTTATAGCGACATTTAATTTACAGCAATGAAATTTAAAATGTTTCAACTTTCATTGTAATTGTTCATCATGCTTTAAAACATTTATTGATCTTCAAGTGTTAAATCAATCTTACATTCCTAGGAAAATCTAATTTGGTCACTTATATAATCTTGTTTGTATGTTGCTGGCTTAAATTTGCTGGTAATTTTTGATGATTCCCTCGTTCAATTTTCACAAAATATACTTCCTTATAGTTTCTTTTTTGTATTTTTTATTTTATTGAATACAGGTAAAACAGAATTTCTTTTTTTTAATTTTAAAGATAAAAGGAGGGAAACATTAACAGACATACAACATTTTACAACATATCACAAGCACAATACAGACAATACAGAATTACAAACAAAGTGGTAGGGAATTAACAATGGTGGTTGTATTATATATTGATATCTTCAAAGTGGCTTCTCATGAAAACAGATATAGACATGCAATACTGGTCAACCAAAGACTCATTGATGGTTTCTAACAGAATTTCTTTAAAAAATAATAAGAGAATAAGAATAGTATTTTTTGTACTGGGAATCGAACTCAGGACCTTGCGCTTGCCAGGAAGGTGCTTTGCCACAGAACTACGTCCCAGGCCCTCAGTGTTATTCCTTTTGCTTAGGATTACTTTGGTTATTCTAAGTCTTTTGTGCCTCCATATAAAATTTAGGGTTGTGTTTTCTAGTTCTGTAAAAAATATCATTGATATTTTTTGTTGAGAGTGCATTGAATCTGTAGATTGCTTTTGGTAATATGGTCGCTGAAACAATATTAATTCTGCCAATCTATGAAAATGGGAGGTTTGCATCTTCTTCAATTTCTTTCTTTTATGTTTTGTAATTTCAATTGTAGAGCTCTTTCCTTGGTTAGGCTTATTTCTAAAATTTTTATTTTATTTATTGAAAGTATTGTGAATTGAATTCTTTTCCTTTTTTCTCTCTCAGCTGGTTTATTATTGGTATTATTAATAGTAGTAGTACTAGTAACATTGCAGTATTGGGAATTAAACCCAGAATCTATGCTCTGAGACAGTTTCTTGCTATGCTATTAAATCTCCCAGGCTGCTCAACTTACAGTCCTGTCTCACCCTCATAAAGAGGGTCTTCTAAATAAAGAATAATATAATCTTCAAATAATTTAATTTGACTTACTCCTTTCCTATGTGTACTCTTATATTTATTTCTTTTGTCTAGTTGCTTTGGCCTTAATTTCAAGTACTATTTTGAATAGAAGCGGTGAGCATGATCACCCTGCTGGCCTTCCTAACTTCAGAGCAGATGCTTTCAATTATGTCCTCATTCAGTACGATGTTGGCAGTGGCTTTGTTACATATAACTCTAATTACATTGAAGCATTGTCATACCTGATTTCTTCAGGATTCTTGTTATGAAGGGACTTCGGAAATTGTCAGCGGCTTTCTCTGCTTGAGAAAATCATGTGATTTTTCTCTTTGATTTTTCTCTTTGATTTTACTGATGTGGTGCATTATATTTGTTGATTTATGTATTTGAATCATTCTTGTTTGTTTGGAATAAAACCCACTAGACCATTTTATAGGCTCTTTAATCTGTTCTTGGGTTCTATTTGTGAGAATCTTACTGAGGATTTTTGTATTTATATTAATCAAAGATATTGGTTTGTAGTTTTCTTTCTTTGTTGTGTCCTTTATCTAGTTGTGGTGTCAGTGGGATACTGGGTTTGTGGGTTGAATTCAGAGCAATTCCTTATTTTTCTATTTCCTGAAATAGTTTAGGAACATTGGTGTTAGTTTTTTAAAGGTCTGATAAGGTTCAGCATTGAACTCAGGGCTTTACTTTGTTGAGAAATGTTATGACTGTCTGAATTTCATTGATTTTTATTGATTTTCTTAGATTTTTAAGATGGTCTTGGTTCAACTTTTGAAGGTTATATGTGTCTAGAAATTTATTCGTTTCTTCTATATTTCCCAGCTCATTATAATATGTTTTCAAAGCAATTCCTAATACTCTTACGGATTTCAGTGTATCTGCTGTGATATTGCCTTTGTGTCTCTAATTTTATTAACTTAGGTCTTCTGTCTCCTTATTTGATTAGTTTGGCTGTGAGTTTTCAATCTTGTTATCTTTTCAAAGGACCAAATCTTTGTTGCATTGACTTTCTGTATTATTCTTTTAGTCTCCATTTCATTAACTTTAGCTCTGATTTTTATTATCTCCTTCCTTCTACTTGATTTGGGCTTGGTTCTTGTTTTCTTAAGACTTTAAAATGCATTGTTATGTTATTTGTAACCTCTCAACTTATTTTTTTTTTTCAAGAGACAGTCTGACTATGTAATTCAACCTGGTCTTGAACTCACTAGATAGCCCAGGCTGGCCTAAACTCACGGCAACTCGCACGCTTCAGCCTGCTAAGTGCTGGGATTTAGGTGTGTGCCAGTATGCCCAGCTATGTCTCAACTTTTTAAATATAGGCACTTATTTCCATATACGTTCCTCTTAAAACTGCTATCACTGTACCCCCAAAGATTCTGATACACTGTATTTCCACTTTTATTTGATTCTAGAAATTTTTAAATCTCATTTCTTCAATTACACATTTTTCAGTCACAAGTCTGTCATTCAATCTCCATGTATTTGTGTAGACTCTACTTTCTCTTGCTGATTTCTAGTTTCATTCTATTGTGGTCTGATATGATGCTTAAGATTATTTTACTTTTTGGTATTTGTTAAGACTTGCTTTATGTTATAAAATGTGCTCTATTTTGAAGGGAGTCCTATGGACTGCTAAAAAGAAAGTGTATTCTGCTGTTATATTTGGTTGATGGAGCATTCTTTATGTCAGCTAAGTCCATTTGGTCATTGGTGTAGTTTAACTGATTTGTTTCATACTTCTCTGTGAACAGCCAATTTGTTGTGAACATAGGGTACTGAATCACCCACAATAATTATATTGGTATGTATCTGTCCATTTTAATTGCATAGTTTTATCTCATAAAATTGATTGTACCAAAGTGTGGTCCAGACATGTTTACAATTGTTATATGTACTTGGTGGTTTAGTCCCTTCACTAATATGTGCTGATCTGTTTGTTCTGATGAATTTTGATTGATATCTGCTCTGTCAAATATGAACATAGCTACTCTCGCTTGCTTTGGGATTCCATTTACATGCATATATTCTTCCATCCTTTTACTTTGTGTCTCTATATGTGTATGTTTTGCAGGACATATAGTGTTGGGTTCTGTTTTTAAATACAATATGACAGTTTATTTCTTTTAATTTGAGAATGAAGAGCATTTACATTTAATTTTATTATTCAAAAATCTGTACTAATTCCTGCTATTTGAAATTTATTGATGACCAGTACTTTACTAATACATACTGATACTTTCTTTGATGTTGGATACTTTCTTAGCTCTTCCTCTTTGTGTAGCTTACCTGAAAGTACCCTCTGTAATGCAAGCTTAGAGGCTATGAATTTCTTTAGTCCCTATTTTGTAGGTCTTCATTTCTTCTGCAATCAGAAGGATAACTTTACTGGATATGGTAAAGTAGTCTGGCAGATACTTTCTTTTAGAGTTTGAAAATTTTTTTCCATGCTCTCCTAGACATTAAAGTTTGTGCTGTGAAATGTGCTGTTATTTGGGTAGTTTTCTCTTTACAAGAAATTTGGTCTTCTTCTCTTGCAATTTTTAATAGAATTTCTTCATATTGTAATCTTGATATGGTGCGATGTGGAATTCTAAATGCCTCCTATAACTTCATAGCCAGATCTTTTTCAAAATATGAGAAATTTTCTTTATTATTTCATCAAGTAGATTTTCTGTATCTTTAGGCTGTACTTGGAAACCATCTTGTGCTCCAAAATCTCTTAAATTTGGTTTTCTAATTGTATTCCAGAGTTCTTGCTTTTTAAAAATTATTTACTTCTTGAAATCTATAATAATTCTCTATTTTCAAGCTATAGAATTCTCTCCTCAGCGAATCTAGTCTGTTGATAAAGTTTTCCATTGAATTTTTAAATTTAGTTTATTGAGCTTTTTCATTTCCAAGACTCTTTTCAGAATTTTGTTTTCAAACTGTCCTTTCACATCTTATATTCTCTTCTTTATTCGTGTATTTATACTCTGTTTGCATCTATTGATTACTTTTGTAATCACCCTTTTGAATTCTTTGCTGGTATATCATCTATTTTGACATCAATGGAATCAGCGGTTATGGAAGTCTTAACATTTATGGCATCATATTGTCTTGTGTTTCCATATTTCCTGTATTTCTAAGTTAAAATTGGTGGATCCCTTGAGCTGGAAATCTCTTCTATCTTTATTTGATGAGTTTTTCACAAAATAATTTTCTTTTCATGGTGTGTTCCATGATATTGGATATTAGTATTTGTTGAATCTATTCCCAAATGGGTTTCATACAATAGTATCATTTTTTTCTTGGTATCAACTAATGTACATTGATATAGTGTGCTCTTTGTTGGGGGCTGAGTGTTCTACATTCTGTGTAGGTATCACAGAAATAGAGTACTTCTTTTGGCTCAGGCAAACGTGTTGTTAACTGTTAATTATAGGGAGTACACCCTCTGTGATTAGTTATTTCTCTCTCACTGCTGAGACAAAATATCAGACCCAAAATTAAGGAAGAAAATCTGTAATCAGTTGGCTCCAAGATAACATGACATGGTGAGGGGCAACAGATCAAACGGCAGAAGACATCAAAGCAACAAGAGCATAAGGGCAAACAGAAAACCTCTTTTGTTCCCTTATATTGTAAGCAAGCTACCCACCCAAGGGGCAGGTGTAGCAGTCACACCATCTCAGTGCTCTCCTTTTGCACAGGGTGAGGAAGTTTACAAAGTGAGGACCCTAGCAGCCCCTGCTGTGTCTCTTAGTTAAACTTATGAACTCCTCCAGTTAACACAGTGTCTGAAGCATTATGATCCACCCCTTTGCATCTTGGAAACCAGACACACTTCTTTAAATCAGTTTCCACGTACATGCTTATACTTATTTCACAACTGGAAACATTATACTTATTTCACAACTGGAACATTATAACTCAGCCTTAACAATCTTTAAGAACCAGTATTGTCTCTCAACACTACATTAAGAACATAATATCTCATCTCTGGCCTCCCAAAGTATCATGCACATCCCTTTGTGCATAAAATATTTAGTCCATCTCTAAGATTTGCTAAAGTTCTAACAGTTTCAGCATTGCTGAAAATCCAAGTCCCAAGTCTCCTGAAGAGACGTAAGACAAACTCTCAGCTGCAAGCCCCTGTACAAATGAAAAATTAAACAGTTCCAGCATTCAATAGAGCAAGATGTACATTTTCATCCTAAAAGCTACAAACAGATCTATGCAAAGGATTGTGACCAAAGCAAGTCCAAAATCCCATAGTTTCCTGGTTTTCCAAACTTTAGGGTTCTCTACTGCACTATTAGCTTCACTCTTACAGCTTCACATATTGGGCTTTGAGGGGCACACTCCCTGGCATCCTAGGCCTTCTAATAACAGAGTGGAAGCTTTCTTAACCCCACAACTCCTGCATTTTGCATGTGCCTAAAACAAGCACCACATGAATAATGCCAATGTCTTCTTCCAGCTAGGGCAGTAGCCAGGCTCTTTTCTCTCTTGGCTGTAGGGGTTGAGTATCTGGATTTCTGAGGACTCTGAATCCACTTCTGAGGAGCAAATTTTCTATGCTGCCTCTCTGGAATATGGTGCTCTGCAACTTTCTTCTCAAAACAAAGTCTTCCACTTCTTCAGTTTTGAGGTTGAAAAGGGTTGAGACTTCCTGCTTCTTGTGATGCCCTCAGGTCATCTTTTTATATGCTCATGTTCCTACTCAGTAATCAAAATCTCCTCTGCTCTACCTTTGAAGACCACAGCTTTACCAGAACTTTCTGGCTAAACTTACATTTTAAATCATCCTACTGGGCTCTGTGCTCTTTTTTTATTTAAAAGATAGAGAAATTAACAACAAGGAAGATAAAGCCAGGCATGGTGGCGCACACCTGTAATCGTGGCACTTGGGAGGCTGAGGCAGGAGGATCGTTGCAAGTTTGAGACCAGCCTGGGCCACAAAATGAGCTCAAGGCCAGCCTGAACTGCATAGTGAGACACTGTCTCAGACAAAAAAGCAATGAAGATGAAATTGAACCATGACAACTGGTTTCCAAATAACACAAAAACAACAAAAATGATTCATGATGTCAAAATAAAATGATAGGAATTAACAGTGGTTGGTACATTACATACCATTATGTTCAACAAAGTTGCTCAGTGATTCACAACATAAATCTGACTAAAAGCCCCCAATAGTAGCCATGCTACCTGCTTAACATTAGACTGCCTTGAAATTTCTTCTGCTAGATTAATTAGTCCACCATGCTTAATCTCAGTCTCAGGCAAAGTCTGTAGACACAAGCAAAATGCAGACAAACTTTTTGCTAAGACATACTGTATCATTTGGAGTCCAACAGCCAATGCAGTCCTTCCCAGCAGAAACATACTGAGCCTGGTCTTTATCAGAAGGATTTTTATCAGCCTTCTGGTCTTCTGAGCTCTCACCAGAATCTCCCATGCAGAGCATCCTCTGTTGTTCCAGCACTACTTTTTCAGGTGACATCTCTGAACTTTTCCAAATGATTCCCATTAGCCATTCCCAAAAGCTCTTGAACCACATGGTCAAGTATTAGTCACAACAATGACACTACTCCTGGTACCAAATTTTGTTTTAATTATTCTCTCATTGCTTGGACAAAATACTCAAAACCCAAAATTAAGGAAAGAAAGGTTTACTTAGCTTACTTTGGAGAGATTTCGGTCCATAATCAGCTAGCTCCAAAGTAGGGTGGCATGGCAGAAGGGCAACTGCTCAAGATGGCAGAAGACAGGAAAAGTGACAACAAAAGAGGGGAGAAGCAAGCCTTTTTTCCTCCCTTATTGTAAGCAGGCTACCCTCCCATAAAGCAGCTGAAGAACTCACACCATTTCTGTGCCCTCCTCTTGTACAGGATGAGGATATTTACAAATTGAGGAACCTGACATCTGATGAGTCACTTAGTGAAACTCCTCAAGTTGATACAGTGTATCAACAATTGCATCCCTCATATCAGTTCTCTCCATGTTATTTGTTTGATTTCTTTCTACAGTTGTAGAAACAGATGTCAAGAAGCTGATCCTTAACACACTAGCTATAGCTACTTGAGGCCCAGTCACCAAATGGGAATTTTTATTTCCTTTATTTTTTAATTTAAACTATTCAGTGAAGTTGAGCAGGGTTGGGTGGTTGATGGAGTAAGATCCACTACTTTTTATTTGTGCTACTATTATGGCTCATTCATCTGTGATATTTCACTTTAACTATACTTGTTTATTGTTATACAACTTTCAAACACATTTTCACAACATTATTGTTTGCTGGCTTTGAGAAATTATTAGTCTTTATTCTATCATTACTATAAAATCTTAAAAATTTTTCTCTTTTGTATTTAATGCATTTAAATTTATTCGGAGCTATAACAATTTCAACAAATAAAATCTGTTCAGATCTTTTTACACTGTCAAATACTACTAGTTATCTTCCTTTGTCATTTGTGTTTAGTTAAATAGAAAAGATATCAGAGCACAGAAATCTTAAATCATTTCCTTCATGAACCATATTATTTTCAGAATCTGAAGTATCTCCATTATGAAATTGTTTAGAGTTAAAAATAGTCTTCCCATTTGTAACTATGAATTGCTGGATCATTATTTTCTTATGTGAGGCATTTTAACTAACTGCATGCAATTATTTGATTGAAATAAAAATAGAGAATATTAGACTTTTTAATAACTCATTCTAGCTCTCATGTAAAAGCATGTCATAAAAGCAGGAAAATCAATTCAGATATCTTTTGTAGTGGAAAGATGAAGAGTAGAGCATTTTGTAGAGATTTAGGAGGTAAGGTCAATGAAGTTGATCACTTTAGTTTCTGGTATATTGAAGATCTACTGCATGAGAGGAAATTAACATCCTGAGTGCTGGTCTTGTGCTCAAAACTGGACTGTACATCTTGCTAGTACTAAATTGTGGGGCGGGATGTTCAGTTTGTAGAGAGGAAAATGGATCAGATATTATTTTGGAACCAGTTGTCATCAAAAGGGATGTAAATATTGGCTGCATTAACAGTTCACTAGGGACACCACTTACTGATGTGCCTTGGAGGGATGACCATGCGTGCTCTGGGCATCAGGCTGCCAACTCCTAGCTGTCTCTGTACTTTGGTTACTGTTCAGCACAGGGCTGAAGACATGACTATCAAACAACCAACCAGATCAAAGAAGAGAAAAAATCCCCAGAAAAAAGATAATTTCACAATAATTGACTGCTATAGGGAGAAATCAGGGTTGGGCCAGTATCATTAGTCCCAAGAAAATCCCACAATCAGCATAAACTTTAAATAGCACAGGGTTTTAAGCTAGCAATGACTTCTTCATGGCAGAATAGAATTGGAGAAGAAATCCAGCGCCATACCTGGCATATTCCCAGAAAGATTTAATCAGGCACTGCTTTGAGAAGAGATTGATTATTTGAGATTGAACACCTTATGCCACAGCTTCATTCCACGACTTCAATGATACTGTGCCACAGAAACTGAGTCAGAGGTCGCTGTGGGAGTTAAATGGGGAGATTGTGAGGTCTAGACATAGATGCTGAGAGATAAGGCCAGAATGGATCCAGGGCCTGTGTTCTGTGCTGGGAGGTCAGGTTCCAGAGGAAGTGGGATCTGAAGGTAATGGTGTTGAGTCCAGTGGTCTGCTTGAGCCCCCATTCCGCTGCCTACATCCAGCAAATATCACTTACCTGATTGCTTCTCCATGTACCACCGTGATCACAGAAGCATTTCATCTGGGACAGTTGCCACAGTCTGGGCTTTACACATAGGAGTAATGAGGTAATATGTGCAGAGTGTTAAGCACAGCACATGGTACAGCAAGCTTCAAATAAAAGTTGGTTAGTACTCTCAATGATCAACCACAGCAACCATCAAGAGGGCATGAGGGGGTGAGGGAGGACTTTCTAAAATTTGAATAAGCAAGAGAGTTAATAGAGTCTTCAGGTTGAAGGTTGCCATTCTACCCTCCTGCGCTGGGTCATAAAGCCACTCATAGTCATCCCTCGGAGGTACATTAATTACAAGACTCAGTCATAAGCAGAAATCATCAAAAATTTTTACTTTACAGTTCTCCCTATATAACTTAGGAAGTATTTTATGACTTTGCCTTTAAATATGTCTACATATGTTAAATAATTTCATTATTTAAAATTCAAATTTAAATGTCACTTCTCCCCATATTACTCAAAGTATTTATTAAATACTCATACAAAGTACTCATCAGATGAACAGATATTGAATGAGCAAAGTTAGTGTTACCAGTCTGTATTTTCAATTGATTATTCTTTAGCTTGAATATCAAAGTAACCTTAGAATCAACATGTCACTGTGAGATAATTTATTATAGTACACACCCAATATTGTAATTATCAAATGAAAGTGCATTAATTCTTACATAACAGTTAAAAGAAAAAGGTAGCAGAAGGAATGATAGATGCTTGAAGATTAGTTGGGTTTGGGGAAGTGTACTGCTTAATACACACTTGAGAATGTGCTAATTGTCCCTGGCGTATTTGAATTCACATTTGAATCTCTAGAATCTTCAGAGATGTATCCCCAAAGGGAAACAATCATAAAAAAATCATAGCTGGTATATAATAACAAGAACCTTGAATTTCTTATGAAAGATGAATGAATTCTCATTTCAAGAGGTAAGATTTTGGCTTTTGTGATTGAATCTGGTTTATCTTTTTTGCCATCTGAGACTTTATTTTTGAAATTCTACCTGCATTCACAAGCTGTGCAGATATGCTAAGCAATCAGCTAGTAATAAGTTTAGGTGAACTAACCAGTCTACAAGTAAATTTCTGTAGATATGTCTATTTACTAAATTTCACACTTATCCACCCATAATATCAAAAGCCCACATGGTATCAGTATGTAAACTTAGCATGTAGCCACAATGCCAATAAATTCACTAACTTTGAAAGGATTTGAAAGTTTCCCCTCAGTAAATATGTAAAAAGTCCTGCTGTGATTACTGGTCTGAATGCTGTAGCATCATAAGCATAAGTCACTTTGGACAAAGGATATAAAGCCAAAAATCTTGAGACAAGACATGCTTTGCTGGATGACCATTAGGGAGCCTATTGACTTTTTAGTCTAACTATTGACTTAGCTGTATACTATGTTACAAATAACATTATCTCATAATATAATAATGCAATTAGAAACATTGGCCTTACCTTTACACTTATTTCTGTTTCTTCTTTGTTCTTTTTTTTTTTTTGGTACCGGGCATTGAACTCAGGACCTCACACTTTCCAGGCAGGCACTGTGCCACTGAGCTAAATCTCCAGCCCATTTCTTCTTTGTACAATCAAGAAACTTGCATTTCTCCTTTTAAAAAGCATCACTTAATTGGTAGATATGAGAAAGCATATAATTAACTAGGCACCTCTTTTATAGGTTAGCTGTCAGAAAACTGAAAGTCTGGCATATTATCTCTCCATTTACAAGTGTATTCGGTTTCACTGTACCCTTACTTAATTTTATCTAAAGAACAGTTCCTACAAGAATAAACTGAGTTAAACTTGCCCAGGGCTTATAGTCTCATTTCACTACTTTATATACAACCTTAGACAAGTTATTTAATATTTCAAAGTGTTTCCTCTTCTGTAAATAACAAATTTACTAAGTAACAAATAAGTAACAATTCTGGGAATATGCCAGAATATGCCAAATAAGTAACTTCTTCTTAACTAAGAAGTAACAAATTTACTAAGAATTATTTCATGGAAATTAATAGAACTATGTACATGAAATACTTAACTTTGGGCCCATAATTTAGTAATCATTCAATAAATATTTGCTGTTATATGAGCTATAATTTAATTCTCCATCAGATAGTCCTTTATACATTTCAATCTTTTTTTATACTTAAATATTCTTTTAGTTATTATCATGTTTCTCACATTTTAAAATATTTAGCTTTAACGACAATTTTATACATTCTATAACACTTATAATAATACTCACAGTGAGCTGGGCTTGGTGGTGCACACCTGTAAAGCAAGCACTCCTGAAATATGAAAATGTTTGAGGGCTCTAGGAAATTCAGTAACTTAACAAGAACCTGTCTCAAAAATTACTGCCCAAAAAAGTTTTGTGGATATACCGTAGTGTGAAAACCAGCAGTTTTCAATCTGAAAAATATAAATAAGATACACATCCTTTTTGACAGGTTTTGAGTGTTTTCTCTAAAAGCAATTTAGAATTATTCACTACACATAAATATATAAAAATGCTTATTTCAAATTTTCATGAATCTTTCTCTATAATGACCTCCATATATGTATATAGTAAAGAAAATGATGCCATCATATTTACAAACATTTTTGCATGGTGTTTGCATCACAGGTTTGTTTTGGCAGCAGCTGTATTGTCTCATGGATTCACTGATGGATGGGAATCACACTGCAGTGACTGAGTTCATTTTATTGGGGCTGACAGATGATCCAGTCCTCCGAGTCATCCTCTTCATGGTCATCCTGGGCATCTACCTGCTGACCATATGTGGTAATCTCAGCACAATCATTCTTATCAGACTCTCCTCTCAGCTCCACCATCCCATGTACCTTTTTCTGGGCCACTTGGCTTTTATTGACATAGGCTATTCATCATCTGTCACACCTAATATGCTGGTAAACTTCCTGGTGGAGATGAACACAATCTCCTACCTTGGATGTGCCATTCAACTTGGTTCTCTTGTTTTCTTTGGGACAGCTGAGTGCTTCCTTCTGGCTGTCATGGCATATGATCGCTTTGTGGCAATCTGTAACCCACTGCTTTACTCAACCAAAATGTCCACACGAGTCTGTGTCCATTTACTTGTACTGACTTACATAGGTGGGTTTATTAATGCTTCCTCCTTTACCCTTTCCTTCTTTTCTTTACTCTTTTGTGGACCAAATCAGGTCAATCATTTTTTCTGTGATTTTACTCCTTTAGTTAAGCTCTCCTGTTCTTCTGCCAGCAACTCTGCAGTTGTTCCCTCATTTTCTTCTGGCTCCATCATTGTGGTCACAGTGATTGTCATAGCTGTTTCCTACATCTACATCCTCATCACCATCCTGAAGATGCGCTCCACTGAGGGGCGCCGCAAAGCCTTCTCCACCTGCACCTCGCACCTCACTGCAGTCACCCTGTTCTATGGGACCATTACCTTCATTTATGTGATGCCCAAGTCCAGCTACTCCACTGACCAGAACAAGGTGGTGTCTGTTTTCTACACAGTGGTGATCCCCATGTTGAACCCCCTCATCTACAGCCTCAGAAACAAGGAAATCAAAGAGGCTTTGGAGAGCTTGGTAGGAAAATATTTTCTCAGTGACATTTGTTATTTTGTAAGATGATATAGTAATAACGTTATATAGCTATAACAATAAAAAAGTGCAACTGCAGTTGCAATATATCTGTTCATTATGACTATGCAGCATAGAACATTTTAGTAGCTGTATAAGTTGGATTTTCATACAAAATATTAATCAAAGTCTGATAATGAATGAACTTTTATAAAGGTAATTTATGATTAAAAATTTCCTCTGAGTTAATATTCCCTTCCAATTTCTTTTAAGTTATATTCATAATTTTTCAAAACTAGTTAACTGTATCTGCTATACATTGAGTTTCTTTTTCTTTTTGGTTTTGTTTTTCCAGTACCTGGAATTGAACTCATGATCTCATGCTTGTCAGGCAGGCGCTGTGCAGCTGAGCTAAATCCCCAGCCCCTACATTGAGATTATTATACTTCTATATACTTAAGATCATGTCTATTTTCAATGGCACTTTGTCTAGAAATTTGCATGGCAACTATAGTCATTGAGTATAATCTGAGACTAAATGACAAACTAGGACAGGTAGTGAAGTAAATGGAAGTGTTTCTCTTGTCATAAAATTACCTGTTATGTATGCATTTGCAGACTCATAAAATTATGGTCTGTTTTTGGCCTCTGATTCCAGTACTGAATGTAAAGAGCCTGGCAAAAATAATAGGAGATGTTTCTCATTAACTGTTAAATTCCACTATCAGGTCAAAGAGGTGACTTCCTTTGTAGAAATGACCATGTTTCCTGAAAATGCAAGAAATTAATGGAACAAATTCCTGGACTGACTGACTGACAGTAAGACTGATGTCACACTAAAGAAGTTTGGGGAAGTTGGATTGTCTTTCTCCTGAGAATTTTGGGATGCCTCTGTTTGCTGACAACTAGAATATTTATTTCTCTTCTTTGCCCAGATTCCTTCCTCAAATTCTTCCCCCTAGTAAGAGGCACCATCATTAGCTTTACTGATTCAGAAGAAAGAATATTTTCTTTTTCTTCTTCCTCTACACTTCTATAATCACAAAGTCTCATGCTTCCTAAATCCAACACTTATCAGCTATTCCTCTATATCATCAACACTTGTACTTTAAGCTGTTCCTTGTTACATTTAGTTCACAATAGTATCCCTCTGTTGCTTAATTTTCTGTGCCGATCTACCTGATGTTGGGGCCCAGATATTTGATCAAGA
Organism: Chinchilla lanigera; assembly: GCF_000276665.1. Classification (NCBI taxonomy): domain Eukaryota; kingdom Metazoa; phylum Chordata; class Mammalia; order Rodentia; family Chinchillidae; genus Chinchilla; species Chinchilla lanigera. The sequence goes on from NW_004955414.1 coordinate 23,560,411, forward strand.
ATCAGTCCAGATGTTGCTCTGATGGTATTTTTAAAGATTGATTAATATTTCTACCAGTGGGCACTGAATGAGTTGGGTTATCTCCTATAATGTAGATGAGCCTTTCCCAATCTGTTGAAAGTTATAAGAGAAAAGACAGAGCTCGCTTAAATAGGAATCAGTTCTGCATCTAGACGAGACTTAGGTTCCAGGCAGCAACATCAACCTTGTCAGTATTTTCAATCTGTTCACCTGCCCTGTGGCTTTGGACTTGTCTTCTACAATTGCATGTGATAAATCCTTAAACCTCTATCTGTTTAGATGATAGATGATAGATAAATAGATAGATGTATGGATAGACAGATAATTGATAGTGTACGCCTGCATATAGAGAAATAAATGGAAGTATGTGTATGTGTGCAACTCCTACATATATACACATATTCTATTGGTTCTTTTCCTTGCAGAAAACAGACAAATATAACCAGATTTTGTCTTCTGTCTCTTTCCTTTCCAACTCATACAGTCATGGCCATAAATCTAAAGTGGTATTTTCTTCATTAATTCTTCCAAACATATTTGATTAAGGGTAGAATTTTTCACCATGTGTTGGTCCTGAACATGTCCCTTGTTTTCTTTCCATCTGTTGAGATTTTCTTCCTGGTCCCTGAGCACACACGCTCTAGTAATAAATAATTTGATGTTCTTTAAAATCCTTAATCATATCCATTTTCCTTGTTGCCTCAAGACCTACTCACATGCAGGACCTCTATGTGCAACTTGAGCAACCTGGGAAAACCTACTTGTTCTATAGAAACCACACTATGTGTTGTCTGATTACTTCTATGAAACCTTCAAGAAGCTCCAGACCAATCAAAGGTCTTATAGAACTGTTTGTATTTTCTTTGAAATATTGATTGCACTGGTAATGATATATTCAGGGTTTGTTTTGCATAATGCTGGAGGCTTCATGTAGACAATCACACTAACTTCATGTTTCCCTACTCTAATTTTAGAGTCCTGAGACATAGTAAGCTTAAATAAGTAAACTTATTTGAGATGAACAAATAAAGATAATTTAATAAGTAATGGGTGGTTGAATGAAACTTTTGCTGTTGTGTTATTGTTGAATCTGTTGGGTTTGAATCCTTTCTTTACTGAGGCACTATGGCAAAAGCAATAAATCTAGGTCACAAATACATTTTAACACTTCCGCTTCTTTGAAGCCACACACTAGCTATAGAGGTGTGGCTTGATGAGCTGTTAGGGGACACTTCCCCCCCAGGCCTTTCATTTCTAAGACATTCCTTCCTAGCAAACACTTTCTGTTCAAAGTTAAGTATGGAGACACTTCTGAATATGGCAGGCTAATTTGCATTGGATTGACTTTCTGAAACAAAACACATAACTAGTTGGATGAATGTGTTTAAATGCTTGAAGACATGCATTTCTGGTTCCATTGAAAATAATGTAGCTTCCTCTCTTCTGAACTTCTTCTTACTACTGAAAAGAAACCTTGTTACGTTCTCCTTATTCATCCTCCATTCATTTTTGTTATCACATAGCCTGACTTTAAAAAGTGTAAAGACGGCAGGCTGCTTAGGGACTTTATGACTTCTGCATGAACCAGAGTACCACGGGTTTCCTTATTTCTTCCATATGCTCTGAAAAGGCAAGCAGAGCCTCCCATCCATGGTCACTAAGAAACAGACCAAAATGCTCTGAGAAAAAGCCTGTAGTTCTTTAAAAAAATACCTGGGAAAAGGGTTACTTAAAACAGAAAACTTTTAGTAATATTTGCTATACTTCAAACTTATGATATAAAAAAAGAACTCTCCCATTCTCCATGATTTCAGTGGGGCCAGTCGAGGGCCTGATCCTCACCTACCCAGCCTTCTTCCTATTCCCCTGCGTGCTTGTGTCAAGGATCCCTGGAGAAGCAAACCTCCATTCCACCTGGATGAAATAAAACTGAATGAGGCGGTCTGAGGAGGACCCAGTTTGTACTCTGCCCGCTTTCCTGTTCACGTGCCCCCAGAGGGGAGCTGAGCCTCTACGATCCTCAGTAACAGAACAGCTGTGAACTTTCTCCTTCCCCAATGAGACTGCAGCCTCACTATGAGCAGAGCTTACTCAGAACCCTGCTTTGCATGGCTCTGCTTTCACCGGGCAGGAGATGGCAGGGCAGAGAGGGAGGTAAATTTCCACCTCACCTACCTGGGAGGAGGCAGATTGGGTCACACAGTTTTTGGTAGACTGTGTCAATACGGTCCAGGAGGAGATTAAGAAATTTACTTGCTTACTGACTGTAACTACACCTCAATAGGAGGACTGCCTATTTTCAAAAAGAATGAGTATAATCCAGAATCCAACACACCCATGATAAATATGTAAACATAGGTCACACCAAGCACAAAAAAAGGAAGGAAATAAGAAAATTATAGAATGCCAGCGCCTATATGGATCAATGTTGAAATTATTCGACAAGATCTTTAGCCATCAAAGTGCTTCAGTAGCAATCACTATTTCCTTGAAATGCATAAAGAAAATAGAAAATTTCAGCAGAGAAACAGAACTTATTACAAGGAATCAAATGGAATTTTGAAACTGTGATATTATAACCATTGGCAATGTGATAGTTAAATAAGAGAAGAAAATTCTTGTTATTTTATTCCACGATTGGGTGATTATACTTTATAGTAACACATTGTAATATTCAAAATGTTTCAAGATAAAATGCTGAATGTTCTCACCACAAAGAAATGATAAATGTTTGATGGGATGGACATGTTAATTACTCTGATTTGATTTAAAAAACAACCTCCCAAATAACAACAATAATAATGTAAAAAGAAAATTTTAACTGAAAAATACAATCATCAAATTTAAATTAACTGGCTGAATGATTCAGTATCACAATGAGAATACAAGGGACAGCAGGTTATGGAGGAAATTTTTTTAAAAAAAGAAAATTGAAAGAAATAGAAGGCTATGGAGGAGATACAGAGGATTTGAGTAACTGTCACTAACATTTACCTGATCTAAACAACAGAGTAAATAGATTAGAAAAGGTAAAGAAAAATATTGAAAGATAGCTTTACAAGATATATCAGTCTGGACTGGAAGTTATTTTCTTTTAGGGTTTTAGTCACTTCACTCCAAGCTCTTTGGGCCCTGAAAGTTTATGTTGAGAAATGTGCTGTGATTCTAATGGATTTACCTTTTTTGAGACAAGGTCTCTCTGTGCAGTTCAGGCTGGCCTTGAATTCACTATGTAGCCCAGGCTGGTCTTGAAGTCATAGTGATCCTCCTGCCTGAGCCTCCCAAGTCCTGGGATTATAGATGTGCACCACCATGCCCAGGTCTAGATTTACCTTCATAAGTAAGTTGTTATTGTTCTCTAACAGCATGGAATATTCAGTCCTTGTGTTGGCATTGGACTTCAGAGATTTAACTATGATGGGTCAGGGAGATGTTCTTTCTTATGATAATTTTTGGTGTGCTAAGTGCCTTTTTTATTTCTATCTATTATTTATTTATTGATTGATTGATGTAACTCAGGACCTCACACTTGCCAGGCAGGTGCTGTGCCACTGAGCTATATCCCTGGCCCTTATTTCTGTTTTAAATCTTTTACACATATTTTGAAAGTTTTCTGTAAACAGAAGTTTGTGCCATTTTTGCTGTAGTTTGTGTTTTCAATAATCCAAACTAAGATTAGTTTTCTCTTGTCTTTTAGCAGCTATTGGATGCATGTTTCATGGTCTCCTGTGGTTTTTAGTGTCTCTGGAGAACTGTTCTCCGACAGTAACTCTGTCTTGTACTTCTGCACTCTGTCCTCACATCTGTCACTTCTGCTGCCCATACTTTCAACACAACTTTTAATCTCTTGAATTTTTATTTCTTACCATTTCATGGACGAATTCTTTCCTCAACTCATCATTCATGTTTTGTATCATTGTATTTAGCTTAGCTAGCATTTTAGTATTGTCCTCTGGAAACTTGCTGATCATTTTGTTTAGTA